>NC_060152.1:20233070-20240837 GCF_021292245.1 Micropterus dolomieu
TCCACTATTGTAGCTCTGATGTCATCAGTTATTCTATTTCTTACTCTTCTTACCCTTCCTCTTTCCCCTCCTTGTCCTCTTCTTGCTCCTCCTTGTCCTCTTCCTCTAACTTCCTCTAACCCTCTCGCTTCTTCAACTCCACATCCTCTTCCTCCAACTTCTTCAACTCCACGTCCTCTTCCTCCAACTTCTCCTCGGCCTCCTCTGATTCTCACTCTTCTCACTCTTACTGCTCGTTCCATTGTACTCCACACAGACAGCTTACCTGTGGCTTATTTATAGTGCTTAGGCTGATTGCAAAGTGAACTAATTATCTAAAACAGTTTTCACATGTGAAAGTGTGCCAGACAGTTGGCAAAATAGTGTTAATGATAGCCATACATGTGTATAATTTTGCTAGGAGTGTGTTGGAAATTTGGTAATTGAGTGTAAGCAGTGAGTTGTGTTTAAAGTTCTGCAAAAAGAGTGTTGTGCAGTGAATTGTGCCTACAGTTTTGCTAAGTGTGTGTTACAAAATTGCAAACTGAGTGCAAAGCAGTGTTTGTGCTTTTAGTTTTGCAAACTCAGTGAGTGGTTTTGCTATACGTATTAATAGCTTTAGAAATTGTGCTACAAGAATCACGATTAGCGCTTAAGCATTCAGAAAAAACTGTAAAAGCAGAACAGTGGCTGATGCAAGCAACAGAGAATACAGGCGTGTGCTTCATTTGTAAGTGAGGTTTTAGGCAGTGAAAATTTTCATTTATTTATAAGTAATTTCATTGAGAAACCACAAACAGCCCTTTTAATGTTTGTCAATGTGATTTTAAGATCACATTGACACACATTATACAATTATCTTACTGTAATAATTCTGTTTCTGCCGACAATAGAGGTAGATAGGTAGGTAGAATAGGTAGAACGTGGCCTATTGTAGGAAACAATAAGGCAGAAACAGAATTATTACAGTAAGAAAACTGTCTGAAAATCACATTGACGCACATTGAAGAGTATATTTCAGTCTTCTCAAAAATAAGATTTCTCATGAGTCATCCATTTGGTTATTCATATCACCTCTGGAGGAGTTGATGTCTAGTAAGGATTAAAAAAATAGCTTAGTTGAAAGAAATGACTAAAATCCAAATGCAGGTGGATTTTCCGTTTGGCGGCTAAATGTTGGAAGGCCACCTGCTAATCTATCCATCCATCCATTGTCAACCGCTTATCTTGCGTACAGGGTTGCGGGGGGCTGGAGCCAATCCCAGCTGACATCGGGCAAAAGGCAGGGTACACCCTGGGCAGGTCGCCAGTAGACAAAGACATAGACAAACAACCGGTCACACTGACACTCACACCTAAGGACAAGTTAGAGTCACAAATCAACATAGGCTACCTGCTAATGTGGCAGGTAAATGTATTTAACTTGATATCACCATATAATGTCTATTTGACGGTAATTGGCATCAGACTGCCATTCTTTTTTGTTGTGTGTCACGCTGAAATTGGGCCCTGATGTACCAAGGGATGTAAAATTGTGTAACACACGGATTAGGGGGCATTCATTGATTGTTGTTTATGTTAATTTCATGTTACCTGTGTTTGATTGGCATAGATTTGTAAGGGGGTGGGCGTTGGAACGCTGGAAAAATACCCGCATATACTGTATGTCGCATTCGCTTATTCAAACTGAACAAAATTCAAGGATGAAGGGGTCGAGGGGAGATGGATGTAGGGGTCGAGGATGAAGGGGTCGAGAATGGAGGGATGAAGGAGGTTGTTTAGGGTTTGGTGATCAGAGCAGCTAGGAACCTGGGGGTTGAGACTCAGGGTGGGGGCTTATCTCGATAAACAGCTTGTTTATGAACCCCCCTGTGGTTCATGTTGTAGAAAAAACAAAAATGATTACTTGGTAGAACTACGGATTTTAGCATGCATGTCTTTCATGGTGGAAGGAAACCCACGCAAACACGGGGGGAACATGCAAACTCCGCACAGAAAGCCTGTGCTGAGCGAGGTCAAAACCCAGAACCTTCTTGCTGTGAGGCTGCAGTGCTGTCCACTGGGTCACCGGGCTGCCCATTAAAAGAGGTGAGACAACAGGGTTCAGATAGAAGGAATGTGAGAAGCAGGAAAGAAAAGGGGTTAGACAGGCTTATATACATGGGTGCATGTGATTGGATTAGAGAGGCACAGGTGGATGAAATGAGTGAAGCACAGGTGGATGAATTAGTGAGGGAGAGGTGTGGTCCTGTTCCTGAACTTTAGTTATACAACTCCATGACAAGAGGTGGATGCGGATCTCGGCAGGTAGCTTACAACAGCTGTTCTGCCAAATTATTCATCTACCTGTTTAGGACCTTTTCAGACACTTTGCTGTGCTCATTGATCAAATGCAGTTATTACCACATATTTTTACTTTTACTGAGTGTAATAAAATATTAATAACTCTAAATGAATGGAGGAGCTTGTTGGTGGCGGAGAGGAACCCTGAATGAGAATGATTGACTGTTTTTATCAAAGTGCTTCTACCTTACACAAGCCTGCCCATCACGGGCCAGATGTCTCTTGATTAAAGTTAAAACGTTACAACATTACTCAGACTGTAATGACAGAATAACAGCGGTACGAACATTTAAACTGTCTCACAGCTGCGGGTCTTTACTCTCACGTTGTTGCTGGACTCGTCTGCTGTGTTGGTCTGTGTGGCTGTGGGCTCCGTGAGCTGGCTCGGGGACCAGGGGGCTCTGTGAGCAGACTGGAGCTGACTGGCCGGCTCGTTAGCTAACCCCGTGGGCTGGCTCATTAGCTTCACCCACCGCATTTGCGGAGCTTGTCAACTCCGAAAACGTTCAATCACATTCTCGATTTGCCAACAATTTACCTAAAACTGACGATATTTAAAATCTACACAGTTGATTTCTCGCCTCAAAACCTGTTAGAAGTGGATTTAGTAATGAAACAGAATTTGAAAATTGTAAAACAAGTTCTGTTGTTGTCCTCTACACAACAGACCGGTTGTTGTTACAGTTCTAGCGCTTTGCATTATGGGCCACATTATTTCTATAGTTTCTGACTTGAGAAATGTGTGTTTGGTCTTGTTAATCACGATAAACGAGTTGTGATATTCCTTTCTGAGCATGAAGCAGACAGAGAGTCATGATGCAGTTCTCTGTTACTGATGACTGTTCATTACTTTTCTATGGAGCTTTGGTGAAAGGAATATGATCTGAGTAGAAACATGTGGTACTACAAAAAACTAATATGGTGATGTCTGATCTAGAATGATTTCTTAAGTGATAAGCAATACAAAAAAAATATTTTGTTTCTTAGACTGGTCCTTTTATACAGCTTCTCTTACTGAAACAAGCCATTGGGTCTTCTGTTTCTTTAAAGGCTCGTGCAGACTACACGACTTTCAGCGTCGGCCGATGGCAGATGGCCGTGCTGTTCACACTACACAACTTACTGTCTTGTGACGGGAGTCTTGAAGTCATTGTGGCGTTCACATTACGTGACTGATAGTAGACAGGAGGTCACACACTACGCAAGCTGACAACGACTCTGTCACCCGACGCTGGTCTCGTTTTGTCAAGAAAACACGTGAAATGTGAAACGGGAAATGACGCAAAACTACACACGAAGCTGCTGTTGTTTGTTATTATAAAGATACCAATTATAAAGACAAAGAATATGGGTGAAAGAATAGATTAGCACATGCAGGTAGCAGGGATCATCTGTGCTACAGAGAGAGCTGGAGGTGAGTAGAAAGTGTTTTGTAGTGAAAAAGTAGCTGCCTGTTCCGCCAGCTGCCTGCTCTCATTGGCTGGATGTGGATGTCAAGTCGGCCGACTCTTCCAGGTATTTGGCATACTAGATATCTGGCAGACGTCGGCGATGTGTCAGAAATGTGTCGGGGAGCCTTTCTGACACGTCATTGAGTAACACACACATAACGACTGCCGACCGCCGATCGATCACTGATTTACCCCTGATCATAGCCCAACGGTCACTGAGCTCGCCGAGTGGCAAATCGGGCTTAAAATCGTGTAGTGTGAACTAGGCTTTAGGCTCCTAACCCTAAATGTCCACTTTCTTCTGATTGGCAAATTTTCCAGAAGCCTGCTGAGGGGCTTTTGAGCAAGCCCCCAGGAAGTGTGCTATGCTGCTGTGCTTTGAAGCAAAGTGACCCTAAGCCACGCCCTCAATATGCAGCTGGCCAATCACAGTGCAGTATAGTACTAGCTCTAACTAAGGTCTGACACTTTCATGGCTGCGCTCCAATGATTTGTGTGCAAAAAGCCTTGTTTTTTTAGCTTTTACAATCAAGCAATTAAAATCGCTACCCAGAGATGTTGAAAGGAGAAGAGAAGAACCTGAAACAAATACAGAAAAATGTAGGCTGTGTATTGTTAGTTAGCTAACGCTAGCTAAATTAGGGACTGTCCGGAATTTTTTGGGACATGATCTGTTCACGCTACTCTGTGGGCCGCCATCACAGCTGAGGGAGTTAAAGGAAGCAGAAAAGCAGCCGAAAGTCTAAGCCTAACATTGTCATACAAGCAAGCCACTAATACATCTACGCAACATATTAATTTAATGAAACATAAATGTAATTATAGTCAGATCCACTCATGCCCTACTGATGTGGTAGTGATATTATAAGCCTTTTAATGTACAGATTCACTCTTTCCTGCATGTGGCAGCTGCACCTGTGTTGTTTTTAGCCTGGATTATGTGTTTAACATATTCTTATTTATTGTAGTTTGCTCTGCTGCCAGCAGACTTGTCCATGTGATCATCTGCTACAAACACTGCCCCTTTTATATGAATGCACTCATGGCTGGATTGGGAAACTCTGGGTTGACTTACCGAGTTGATAACCAGCATTGTGTTGTCTTGTTTTTAGGGATAGTGAAGTCAGATAACAAAAAGATATCTTCACCAAACTGTACTAAATGTTTAACTGCAGAACACAGTAAAATTTAATAATTGTTCATGCAATGCCACCTTCTGATTAACACTGAAAAGGCTCTCTTATCAGGAACACATCAATCATGCATCCAACATCACTCATAATCCATCTTCATTCACTGGTAACATCTAGTCTTTAATAGTGATGAATGTATGGAGACAGTAGAAGCATTGTGGAACACAATGTAGAACAAAATAACACCAGTAAAAGTTCAGGAACACATCAAATGAGACTTCCACATCGTTGAATCTTGCCCCAATGCCTTCAGGGAGGGTTCCAAAAACAACTAGGCTTACTTCATGTAATTGCAATCACATTATCAGCACTCAGCCAGTCATATTAACACTGATGACTGGTCCTTACCCACATGCTGCAGTTTCAACTCTTTACTTGTTTTGCCTTTACTTCAAATTAAGGGCTGAGTTCAAAATAAATTAATCCAGGATTAACACATCAATCCTTGAACTGCTTTCAAAGAACCACATTAGCTATATGAGAAATAACATGAACATTAACATGGTTATTGTAGCCTGATAACAGTATGTTAGCCTGAATTAGTCGAGCCACATATGAAGAACAGGGGTCTCATTTATAAACGGTGTGTACGAAAAAACAGGGCTGGAAACGTGCGTACGCCACTTCCCAAGCAAAGGTTGTGATCTATAAAAAACAAACTTGACGGGAAAATGTGGTCCCGTAAGCAAACTCTGAACCATGCGTACGCACATAAACAGGACAAATGAGAAACGGCGACTCACATGGCAGAAGGACGAAACTGTTTGAAATGAAGGCCTAATATTGTGTAAAATATATCGAAATATTACCACTGAGTAGTATAGACTTAAAGCCTTTCTAAATAATCATACACCCGTTTGATTGATTTTCCCTGAAGTGCGCAATAAAAAAACATATGCTAATTTAAGATAATTTGCGGTGCACAAAAGAACCATGACTGAGGATAATAAACACAAACGGAGATATCTGTTTCTGCAAAAGAACACCTCAAATATGTTGGACAGTTTAATCAGGAATCATATTAATTAATATTTCATGCATTGAAATTTATTCTCATAAATAAGGAGGACAAATTATATTTAAATGTGTCAGTCAAGCAAATACGAGTGAATAGTTTCATGTATTATCACGCGTTCGTTTCCTTATCGAGCCAAACGCTGTACGCCAGCGTGTGAATGTGATGCGCTGCTTGTAAAAACACATGGAAAAATAGCACTATTTTATTGTCATTTACAACAGGTCACAGGCTATTTCTTTTAACTCATTGCCAGCCTCGTCAAGTGAATGGGCTGTAAATACATGTTTAAACACAAGTGGAACGTATTTGGTTTTGGATCCCCCAGTTTTCAAACTGGGGGATCCAAATTAGTACCTGGATCATCCCATCTTGTAGGTGTGTATCCCCCTCCAGTCAGTGACATCACTACTCAAAAGGGATGCCCCTTCCTGCAGATCGGTGCCCCCTTTCCTCCGGTGCACAAGTGTTGCATGAAAGTGCGTTTTTATACCTATCAAACAACATGCTTCAGCTTCACCAAAAGGAACATGAGTGTCACACTGAGTTAAATCTCGTTTTGTAGCTTCTCTTTGTCAGAGTTTGCCTCCTTTTCTTCATGCAGTCAGTACGTATTAATATTAATGAGGGGCATTTCACTGACCATTTATAGGCAACTATGGGCGTTTGAAGGGTCGGACATGGAGCTCCCTCAAATGCGCCACATTTCAAGTTGATTGTGATTTATAAATGGAACTTGCTTACACCTGTGCGTACGCACTGTTTTATAAGTTTGACTAGTTTTTGACGAACGCCATTTTTGGCTTTTGGGCGCACGTACACTTTTAGTGAGGTTTCTACGCACAGTTTTATAAATGAGAAATTGAAGCAGCTAAATGGAATTCAGCCATCATTAATTTTAATTTATACCTGTGTTTTTATTAATGTGATAGGTGTTTTCACTTGACTGATCAGGAGTCTCATTTATACAACTGTACGTAGAAAAGACTCGCAGGAAGTGCGTACAAACAAAAATATTCTGATTTATAAAACAGTGCGCACGCACGTCCTATGCCGATTTCCATTTATAAATCACAATCAACTTGAAATGTGGCGTATGTGAGCAAGCTCCTTGTCCAGCCCTTTAAAGCCCATAGTTCCCTATAAATGGTCAGTGAAACACGTATGTACTGACTGCATGATGACAAGGGTGGCAAATTCTGACAGAAAAGCTACAAAACAGAAATTTAAGTCAGTGTGCCACTGACGTTTGTTTTGGTGAAGCTGAAGCATGTTTTTTGGTGGGTAAGACGTGCACATACAGGTGAAACTCGAAAAATTTCAGTAATTCAACTTAAAAGGTGAAACTAATATATTATATAGACTCATTACATGCAAAGTGAGATATTTCAAGCCTTTATTTGATATAATTTTGATGATTATGGCTTATAGCTTATGAAAACACCAAATTCAAAATCTCAGAAAATTAGAATATTGTGAAAAGGTTCAGTATTGTAGGCTCAAAGTGTCACACTCTAATCAGCTAATTAATCCAAAAAACCTGCAAAGGGTTCCTGAGCCTTTAATTGGTCTCTCAGTCTGGTTCAGTGGAATTCACAATCATGGGGAAGACTGCTGACCTGACAGTTGTGCAGAAAACCATCATTGACACCCTCCACAAGGAGGGAAAGCCTCAAAAGGTAATTGCTAAAGAAGTTGGATGTTCTCAAAGTGCTGTATCAAGGCACATTAATAGAAAGTTAAGTGGAAGGGAAAAGTGTGGGAGAAAAGAATTTGCACAAGCAGC
>NC_060152.1:20240857-20352345 GCF_021292245.1 Micropterus dolomieu
ATACATATATATATATACATACATATATATACATATATATATACATATATATACATACATATATATATATATATATATACACACATACATATACATACATATATATATATATATATATATATATATATATATATATATATATATATACACACACATATATATATATACATATACATATATATATAAAACATTAAATGAGTTTTAATACGTTATAATGTATCAGTCTGAAAAAAGCATTTACAATCTGTCAGCCAGTTATTCTGTGCTACACAGACACTGAGCCTTCAAGGCCTCCTTTCTCTAATATGACAGAGCGATGTTTGATAAAGCTGGTCAGGCTATATTAGGTCTGATCAAGCAGACTTGACATTTGGTAGTCACTCAGCCTATAACAGAAAAAAAAGAAGACAAGCTTTGTGTCTAGCATAGTGTGCTTACAGTAGCTCTGTGTTAACATTTGTGCAGCAACAAAGCAACACCACCCAATGCCTGGTCAGATGGACAGACAGTCAGATAGAGAGAAATGTGGTTTCACAAAATGGCCGCAGAGCATGCATACAAACTGAGCTGTTGTTGTAATATGTTACATCATATACCTGAAATAACTACAAGATGGTACACCATAACCTATATAAATCACATTTCATTCCTTCTATTCATTTTCAATTCAGAGGGTAGATGATGGTTATGTACAATTGGCCTCTATATTAGCTTAAACCACCATAGCCCCTTTTGAATCTGAATATCCCCAGTGTTTTTACTTTTATTTTACTGAAGCATATTTCAGTGGAAATATAACACTATTATGTCATTGCTTAGATTGTTCCACCAGCAGTATAAAATATATGGGCACAGAGTCATTCTTTGCAATGTGTACAAGTATAGCAAAAAAAGGGATACCTGTACATTGAGAGGAACGAAGGAGACAAGGCTGTAATCTTGTATAACCTCTGCCAACTTTTCATTTAGACGGTGGAATTTTCTAAAGAAGGGGTCTGCAGCTAGGTGATCGAGAAGATATGTCAGGTCCATGACCTCTGTGTAGAAGTCAAGGTTGAAGGCTGTACAGGAATACAAACAGGAAAACATGTTACCATGATAATGAAATTAAATGTAAAACAAAATACTTAGTCCATAAAGCAATAAATAAAGTTAGAAAATGACTGGTGTGTGCCTGAGAAATATAATAATCCTCTGTCCTTATTTGTGTGATAACATTTGTTATGTTTGAGGTAAAGCCAAGAGGCCTCAGCTTACCCAGTTTGCCATACTGCTCAATCAGGTCCATCTTGGAGAGGACGTTAACATGGGGAAGCTCCACGTGCAGCATGGTGGACAGGGAGGTACATAGCACAGAGATGAACTTGGCTGGGTCAGCGCAGTAGTGAGAGTCCACAAGGTGCACTGCTGTCAGCTTAAAGAAGTGAGAAAGTGTGGGAGAACAACAGTCATGAGCCCTAAATGCAAAGTGAAATGAATTTATTATGTTAATGCTGTACATACATGATGACTGTGTGAATAAAGTTCAAGGATCAGATCCTTCCCATCCCTGAGTGTTAAAGAAGCTCACCCTGAAGTTCCACTTGGCCAGCTGTGAGAATATATTCTTTACTGAACTCTGGTGGGTGTAGAGCTCCACTTGTCCAGGACAGTCAAACAAGAAGTAACAGTCACTGTGTTGTTTAAGCTTGTTCTCTAACCAGTCCAGATTTGCTTCAACATACTCCATACAGTAGAGCAGGCCGCCGTTGGGCCCCAGCTTCAAGCCCTCCATGACATCGTCCAAAGTCACCAGCTGTGAGATATCTACCGCACAGGAATATGGTAGTACTTCGTTGGCAGGGTCCATGTTCACCACAACCACCTTGCGTCCCAGGTGAGTAAGGAACTCCTGCATGCCTCGGCAGTAAGTGGTTTTCCCAGAGCCCGGGGGGCCAATGACCACCTGGCCGAAACGTAGCGAGGGCGTCACTCCAGTCTGACCGGACATGGTTTCAGTACCACTGGAGACTCACAGACACTAAATGGGACCAGGATGTCAGAGGGGCCACATGTGTTGTCCTATGAAGGGTATCAGCATCCAGATGTGTTACCTGGCAGTGTCACATCAGACAGTGTCAGATATTAAAATGGCATGAAAGAGGCTGAAGTCAAGTTCAGGCTTTCCAACATTTAACGCTACTACTAATAAAGCAAAAACTCACCTCTATATTTAGTCAGGAGTAAATAAATATTGGATCGATTATACACTTATTAAGCTAATGAATAAACAAACCTAACAGTTACGTTAACTAATTAAAAGCTTATGTCACTAAAGAGAAATATATCTAAGGTTACATACAATTTCTGTTTTATTGTGGATGTATTAAGTACTAATGGATAATTACCGTCTGCCGCCGTTTTGTTAACATGCGTGGGTACAACGGCTGCTAGCTAACTGGCTAACTTACTCTATTGTACATCCAGGTTACGTAACTGCGGTGTCAAAATAAAAGCATGATTCCTTATTTAAGATGGAGTATTATTGGGTACTACACCTCAGAGGTCAACACCTCTGTGATAAAACTATTTAAGCCCCGCTCTTACGTTACATTTTTAGCACATCAAATAAAATGTGAATCATTAACACAGGACGTTTCTGTGTTTCAATTTGAGACATTTACATTAAGCATATAAAAAGTTAAAAGACAAAATCAGCACAGGTGGAATGAAAGGTTTGAAGCATGTTTTATTAGCACTGTCAGACAAAAAGGGCAAGTACAAAATCTATAAAATCATATTTTAATTTAAATCATCTTCGTAGTCCAATGCTGCCACCTGGCTGCCAGCCTCTGTACTTCATACTAGTGTTTGGTTGTCGTCTCAGCAAAGTGTCGCCTCCATCTATGTTTTTGGGTTTATCATACACTGTAGTAATATGAAAATCTGTTCTGGCCTTTTTTACAGGATGCAGGATCAATTTCTCTCCGTGATACCTGCAGAAAAGAAATACAATAGTATCAGGAGAGCCCTAAAAAAAAAAACACTGTCCACTCATTAGCATACCAAGACGTGCAGGCAGTTATATTTTCTTGATTCGGTTTTGTGTTCATACGCACCCAAAGCCTCTTTTGCAATTGGGATGTTGGCCCTCACTCCCAAGGGCTTCATGAATCCCAATCTGACTGTGTCCTAAGCCTTCACCATCCTTCCAGCCCTGCTTTTCCATCAAACGTCGGCCAAAGCCCTAAAAAGAAAAGAAAAAAATATTACAACATTGTTTATATAAGCATATCATGCATGTATGGGAGAAAAAATGTGAGTCAAATTATAGGCTACCTCCTTACCTTAGTGAACCTCTCAAAGCTGCCAATAGACTTATTGTGTCCAGATCCATCTTCAAGACCATCCCTCAGCCTATTTTCATACCGCATTTGGACATAGTCACGGGCATCCATGTCACCTCCATCTGTGAGAGGAAGAGCTGGGTTAAAGAAAATCAAACTCTGCAGAGATAATTCACAGTTTGGTTTCCTTCGTCGATTAAGATGATCACAGACATAAAACATACCTTTATCATAGTAAACACTCATGTCAACATCCCAGTCGTCTGCCGTTTGTTCATCGAAATCTAAAAAATGGACAGGAGACAAAAATGTAATCAATATTTTATCAATAAACACGTTGTAGTCACATAATATAGTCTATAATTGTGCTTTCAGTTGATTTAGATCCTAACATTTTTTGCACACAGTTATGACAAAAAGCTTACCTTGTATTGTAATGTACATTATCCAATTATCTATTAATTGTAGAGTAGAATTTAGTTGTCTAATAATACAAAACTTTGTCAAACATCAACCAGAATGATTTATCTGATGCTAAACACCAGCTAAAAACGACTGCTTCAGTTTGACTTGCCATAACTTACTAACATCTGATTTTTCATGTACAAACACATATCATGATATACCAGCTTATTCGGTGGAAAACAGTATGATTAATGTTTTTGTTGCACACCTCCTTCTTCCTCCTGCCAGTACTGGGCGTCAGTGTAGAACACCAGGCCTGAGCCGCCCTTCTCCCACTTCAGCTCAATCTCTTCTTCATACAGCCTCTCTTTGCTTCGCTCTTGGCTCGTTACATCATCATGCAAAGCCTCATGGCGCTCCCACTCCTCACAGCAGTCATCATCCTACAACATACAACATGAATAATTGACAAACAACACAGTGAAGGGATGATGATGATGATGATGATGATGATGACAAACCCTACAACACAGCCCACAGATGCTAAGAATAAAAACACATTTATATTTGACATACTAATTTAATGTGAATGGATTTAAACCCACATCATCTGCATTTGACTGTGCATCCTCCTCCTGTTCTTTCTGTGGCTCATCTGTCTCTGTCGTTTCTGTGTCATCAGCTAGCTGCTTCTGTCCTGAGGGTGGAGCAGCCAAAGTGCCTGGTCCTGATATTTCATGTCCAGCAGCTGTTAATACAGTTTCCTCCGTGGCTGGAAGTGTCCAAGTATCCTGATACTGGAAAGGTACGTTGCCGTAACGGCGGTTGGAGCTGGTCTTGGGGAAAGTGAGGCCCAACTTCCGGATGAGGCGTGGAGGCAGTCGGCAGGACTGGATGAGCTGTAGGAAGACTTTCACCGGTGTGCCCACGTTCCCATTCTGCATCAGAGCTGGTGGATTCAGCTCAGATAAGCTTTTGAGATCAGCCTCTGTGAAACACTCCATTAAAGACACCCGGTGCCGCTGCTCATATTTTGTTTTATAGGGGAATGACCCCTCCTCTGAAAGAATAAAAAAAACAATTAGATGTACAAACAGTGATAACACTTCACGTCACAATTAAACAAGACAACACATTTCCAGTAATAGACTAACACATACATGAAGAAGCCATGACATAGATACATATTTTAGAAGTTGTACCTTTAAAATGTGATCAGTTTGTGAAAATTATAATAATAATCTTTATTTATAGAGCAGTTACTAAATCCATGGTGGTTTATAAAGGCTGCCTGATTGAAAATAACAAAACTGCAATTTAATTCCCTTTTCAAGGAAAAACATGAAGCATTTGGTGATTATAACCTCACAACTAGCAAGACACATTTGCACTTCTTTAGTAAATATAATTACAAACTATATGGAACAGGGAAATTACTAAGTGGGAAGTTGTAAGATAACAATTTGGGCACTGATAACTTGCAACAGGTCATGTTTCTTTATTGTTGAAGAATCAGCTATTAAAATTAATGGTGAAAACCAAAGCAACAAGGGCAAAGATATCCTGACTGTTAGTGCTAAAACATTTGATCCTTCACTTCCCATAATGCAAGCAAATCCATTACCCCAGCTTGAAATGCAGGCTTTGTATTATATATCTAAATTAAATCCATGTATGTAGAGCTGTCAATTGAACTAGACTAGATTTGAATGTATTGTGGTGTTTCATCTAAAGCTGATGATACACAGGGCAACTTTTTGAGCAATGTTGCTGGGCAATCTTGCTAGTGGCAAGTCCGACTATGTTTTGAACTTATAGCGGCGGTGCGGGGTGGGTGGCGGAGTGGTGGGGGAAGGGGATTACGGTAGTAATCTTTACTCATTACCATTGACGGCAACGTTGCCCTGCACGATTGCTCTAAAAGTTAGAAGAAGATGAAGATATACTTTATTTAATCCCCAGAGGGGAAACTCAATGTTTTCACTCTGTTATTATGTTTCTATACACACAGATCTGAAAGACACACACATGCACAAACAGGACCCATAGCAACACACGGGAAGATGTCAGAGTGAGGGGGCTGCCCCGAGCAGTTGGGGGTCAGGAGCTTGCTCAAGGCCTCCTTCGGCAGTGCCCAGGAGGTGAACTGGCACCTCTCCTGGCACCGCTCTGTCTATCATCAGCTTTAGTGTTTGCAGTCAGTATTGTTGAGTCTTGTAGGGATGTCAGATGTGTCATGTGTGTTTGTTATTTCATTGTACTGTAAATACATTGTGTTGACCCCCTAAACACACAGGCTGAGTAGGTCAGTACTCTCAATCACTTATAAACTGACGTCTGTGCCCCTTTAATATGGCACCACAGAAACACGACAAACCCAGAAAAAAGGAAAGGCAGGCACAGAAGCAAATATACAATGTCTCACTGACCTTTGCCACTAGAAACCTTTACTCTTCTGATAACACAACGTCTAGAAAGCCAGTTCCCCTTCGAGTTAATCCAGTGATTCCCCGCATACATCCTGGCGAATCTGTCAGCGTCTTTAGCATAAACTGAAACGATACAACAGCACGTCTTCGCCGTGTGCTTCTTCACAGAGCTGTTGTTTGTTACTTGGTCGGTCTCCGACGACTTGGAGGTGCCCTCTTCGCCGTCTCCACACTCTGTGTTTTCGGGGCCCCCGGACTCCCTGAGAACCTCCGGTCGGTGTCGGTAATGAAAACACTGAAAACCGCCGCTTTCTATGAACTGACTGAAATAATTTCTCAGATCCGCTGAGCGAAAGGCTACAGGAATGTTGCTTACAGCAAAATACACAGTAGCAACAGCTTCTGAGTCCGCCATGATTGTTTTCTTTTTTTAACTGGACAGCAAACGTCATCGGAACGACATTCACAAATTATGTGACATCCGCTTCCTGAAATGTCAGAATAAAAACAATTATATTGCACAATATTTTATATTAAATTATATGAAGTTAGGCTACACATAACCCATAATCCCACGTCTAAAATGCGCCGTTGTTTCAACGTCATTTCAATGGTTATTTAATTATTTATCTTAATTGCAAAATTGAACCGTAACAAATAACAGACATATGCCAAGAGTTAAGAGGTACATACAAAGACGAAGAAAGAGGTTTGTTTGCCAATTAAGCCCCATTGAATTGAACTGACAATATATCAACAAAGTTGTACTTTGGTGTCTCGTTAGATGTTGTAAACAAGTCACAGAAGAACAGTAATATTATGTTTTTCCAGTATTTACTGTACCACTGCGCAGAAATGAATAGTTTTCTTTAAAAAGTCATTACCAATGGTTACAGGCAGCCATGTTGCAAGAAAGAGAACTACATTTTCAATACAAGGCCTCCTTCATGCCGAGGACACATACTTACACTTACACTTGTTAAAGGAAAATATCATATAGGATATAATGCAACACTTAATCCCCAACAAACACTGACATGTTAAATGGACTTCAATATGTACAGTTGATTTGAAAATTTAGTTGTCACCGTGTTATCACCATGTTATTAACATGTCATCATGTTATCATGCATGATCATGGATTGTTCTGAGAAAGGACTGTACCAATCATCGTCATTGTTGGTAATTAAAATAGGGCTTTTGTTCCAGAAATCTGAACTCTCCCTTTTAACATCTTTCTAGTTTAAACCTATCCATGTAAAATGTGACTTCACTCACAATGCCCTTTTTCTCTGTAATATTTCAACAAAGATAAACAGTCACCAAAGCTTTGAACAAAAATTTTGATTTACTCCTCCTCCTCCTCTCTGGTGTCATCGACCTCTTCCTTCACCACTCTGGGTCCATTGTTCCAAAACAGAATGAACTGACTAGGGCCCTTTTATCCATTGAAGGTGCTTATAGGTGTGTGATCAATTATGAGTCTTTGTGTTTCCACCTGGGTAGCTGTGTGCTAATTGAGCTTAACCTATACTGATTTGAGTAAACAATATTGAATGTTTGTTATTGAATGTGCTTTTTATATGACCACATGGTGTAGGCAATGAGAAATTAAGGTATTTGTATGTAGAGCTTTGCAGTGACAGTTCAACTAATCTGAATCATGTGTGAGGCCAAGGACAAGGTGTTTTGTGTGAATGCACGACTTCAAGGACACACAGATGCTCCACTGTCTAAGCTTTCCCATTTCAGTTTGTTTTGGTAGCCTCCATTCAAATAAAGTGATAATGGCTTCTGCAATGAGAACATAACAAAGAAATAAATTACCTCTAAGATTGGGAAAATCAATCGTAAAAGGTTATTTAGTTTGGACAAGACAATATTTCACTGCACATGTTGTCAATTATGCGCATACAGCATGAAAATATCATTGTACCACAGTCTATATATTGTATCTAATATGTTTACTAGTTTAAATTGAAACTAGCTCACAAATAGGCTACATTTAGGTTTTCAATTTAGGCAAGAATCCTTACAAATGTAACAATGCCATCAGTGTACACCTTCAAAGGCAGAGGTATGAGCAAGATAATAAACAGAACACTGTTTACTGGAACAGTCTTTATTTCTTACTTGCTTTCTTTATTGTTTGTTATTTATGTGTGTATTTTTCTTATACTTTTCACAGCAATGGGACAAAGACAAGGACAGAGGTCCATATGAAATACAGTATACGCAGAAGACACGTCATCTCCAGGCTCAAAGACAGCATCCTTTGGTCATAACATTATGTCATCTCTAGTTGCAATGCATGGGTCCTGAATAATCAATAATGGAAATCATTTCTGGAGGTTTTACTTTATCTACATGAGCTGTTGTTTCTATATATTCACCATGTAATTGTTGCATTCCGGTGAAAACTGAAATTCCCCTGATAATCAAGATATCTAAGAAATTATATTTTGCAGAAGTGAAAATAGAGGGACAGTGAAGTAGTTTCAGTGTTAAACAAAGAGCACCTTAGCCCATACAATGTCTAACTGGGCTTTTCCAGCCCAAGCTCTCTGACAAAAAAAAACAAACAAACAAAACACCCTTTGTACAAAATGGGGAAAAATGGGAAATACCTTTCGTAGAGGCCTTTTTAGAGAGTTCCCTCTTCTCGGACAGCTAGGGGGCATTACAAAAAATTCTCATTAATTACTAACAACCCACTTAACAAACATCGACAAGTGACAGTGGTCAATTCTGCAACCTTGATTACATTCAAAGTTAAAATATAAAAGGATAAATGAAACAGTGAGACTCAAATGACTGTTAAAAGACACAGCAGTATGCCTCAGTTTTTAACTTTAGATAATGTGTTTTTGTTTTGGGCAAAAAGGCAATAAGACTAGTATTAGACTGTTTAGCCTCAGATAAAATACATAGGAATAATGTTATGTATTTTAAGAAAAATCTTAAAATCTTTGACAATACAAATTTTTTTTACCGTCTTTCAGAGAGACGAGCAAGAAATGGGTTCAGAGTTCATTGACCCAGAGGCTAACTCATGCCTTGTCCTTCACCTCAGCTTTTATCATTGTGTTTTGATAGTAATAGGCAGTAAAACTACACCCGCGTGTCTCGACCCTGACATCACTTTACATATCATAGGCTATTACACATGTGTGCATTAGTCATAGCCACCGTGGCTTGTGAAAGCCCACGCTTATCCTCAGGAGTGTCACATATGTACTTATGAAAAGTGGAAAATTAGTGCTGAAACCAACTTGACTTTACAGGTTGGTCAGAAATTCAACCATGCTTTTAGATTTATACTCTTACAAGATCAATGCTTGTAAAATACTGAAATAATAAAACTGTCTGACACATCATACATGCAAGATCTATGTACCATACATATCTGTACTGGAAAATTCAAACAAGTATAATTAAACCAGCCTGCAAGAGAAAACCTCTTTCCGCAGCCATAGCAAAAATAATGTGACACCCAGCCACAAAAAGACACCATCATGGGTTTTTCTAGTTGCTCCAGAGGCATGCAACCTCTGACATATATAGTAACTGTAAGTCGCTTTGGATAAAAGCCCCAGCTAAATGGATAAATGTAAAGTAAACAAAAAATAAAGAAAAAAAATCAGGAAATGCCTAATCTAAGGATAACTAAATAAGACTTCTGACCAAGAATCTGATGCCAGCTTTCAGTACTTGATAGCTTTTGATACTCTTTGCTACAGACACATTTTGGTCAGTACCCAAAATGTATCATGTTTAACATTATGTTAATTTACAACTTAACTTAAGGTACTACTTTGTCAACGTCAGAGCATGGTCCAGAAGTATAGTATGTCATTGCACATTGAAGAGAGGAATTTTATTGCAAACTGTAATGGTAGTTTTATTTTATTTTTTTATGTGATTAAAGTTTTATTTTAAAGAAGGTCAAAATCCTGGAAGAGGAGGCAAGATGGACCATTTAGTATTCACTCTGATTTCTCCACTATTGTAAAGTAAAGCAATTTATGGATTTTGTTGTAGGTCTGAAAAATGGATTGAGAAGATTATTCCAGTTATATATAATTTTTTTTCTCTTTTTATGGCAAAATGTGGTCCTGGAGACACCTACTGTAGTGGGAACTACAGAAGTAGTTTTCAATAGTTTACCAGGTGTTTACACTACTGTCTGTCTGTGGACAAATTTTGATCAAGATGCAAGATGCCAAACTTTACAGGTATGTAGTTGAAATTTAAATTAATTTGAACTTCAAAGATTGGGGTGGTCTGAGCAAGGGCGCCAGGAGTAGGGGGATAGGAAGTATGGAAGTGGTCATTGGTCCCCCCCATTTTACACCCCTGTCCCAAATTAATTTTAAGTCACAGAATTAGGTTTGCCAAGATGGTAAGATTGAGGCAGACAAAAAAAACTGTTGTTGACATTCACTATTCACATTCCTGCCAAACAACTGATTATTTTTCTCTCGCCAATAATGACACATTTTACAATCATGACCATGTTAACATAGGTTAAAAGTTCAGCCTGCGAGGATGGTTAGGTGTACTGAATACATCTGGCACAGTTCATGTGTGTCACCAAATTTGCTTCTCTCACATTGTTCCATTGCAACCGATTTGGCGTTGCGGCTGGTGTCAGAATCAGAATTAGAAAAACTTTATTGATCCCTGAAAGGAAATTCTTTTGTCACAGTTGCACACTTATCAAGGCATAAGGAATAGAAATAACAATTAATAGAAAGTATGTAGAGTGAGGGTACAATGTACAATGTACAATGTTTACATCATTAAAGAATTGTTATGGTGAACAGTACTAGTGAATAAATACCAGCAGAATAGTAGCAGAGAATATGCTTTATTAATTATTAAACAGATAATATTGCACAAAAAAACAGATAATAAGGTCCAGTATAAAAACTAACTAAGTGTTAGACACTTAGAGGGAGGAGTTATAGAGTTTGATGGCCACAGGCAGGAATGACTTCCTGTGGCGCTCTGTGGTACATTTTGGGGGGATGAGTCTTGTCCTCAAAGTGCTCCTGTGTTTGAGCAGCATGTCATGAAATGGGTGGGAGACATTGTCCAAGATGACATGTAGCTTGGACAGCATCCTCCTCTCTGACACCGCTGACAGAGAGTCCAGCACCACCCCCACAACGTCACCGGCCTTGCGGATCAGTTTGTTGAGTCTGTTAGTGTCTGCTGCCTTCAACCTGCTGCCCCATCATGCAACAGCAAACAGGATAGCGCTGGCCACAACAAACTCATAAAACATCCTCAGCATCGTCGTGCAGATATTGAAGGGCTTCAGCCTCCTCAGAAAATAGAGATGGCTTTGGCCGTTCCTGTAAAGGGCTTGAGTGTTATTGGCCCAGTCCATTTTATTGTCCATGTGCACTCCCAGGTATTTGTAATCCTCCACAATGTACACAGGGACCCCCTGGATGGAAACAGGGGTCCCTGGTGCCTTGGCTCTCCTTAGATCCAACAACAGCTCCTTAGTCTTTGTCACGTTGAGCAGCAGATTGTTCTGCTCGCACTATGTGACAAAGTCCCCCACCACAGCCCTGTACTCAGCCTCGTCACCCTTGCTGATATATCCAACCACAGCAGAGCCATCAGAAAACGCTGACCACGTTGCTGACCACGTTGCTGACCACGCTGTCTGACACACAGTGGTCTGCCAGTCAGGCAGTCAACAATCCAGGACACGAGGGGGGCATCCACCTGCATCGCTGCCAGCTTCCCACCCAGCAGGGCCGGCGGAATGGTGCTGAAAGCACTGGAGAAGTCAAAAAACATGACCCTCAAAGTGCTCATCGACTTGTCCAGGTGGGCGTAGATGCGGTTGAGCAGGAAGATGATGGCGTCTTCAACTCCCAGTTGGCACTGGTAGGCGAACTGGGAGTATGAGGGGTGTGATTACCAAAGACACCAAAAAATAATTATAATCTTTAAAAAATGTATGTGGTGCTTTCTGGATCTGGCTTTATGAATTTGTGGAGTCTTGTCGGTTAATATTATTTTTATGGTGAGCCTGAAATTGTGAATTGAATTCTAAAATTTTAATTCCATGATAATAAATTTTTTTCCCCCCTGAGGTTTGAAATGGCCACACAGCGTAAGAATAACTGTCAACTTCGGGTTAAAGA
Source organism: Micropterus dolomieu (assembly GCF_021292245.1). Taxonomy (NCBI): domain Eukaryota; kingdom Metazoa; phylum Chordata; class Actinopteri; order Centrarchiformes; family Centrarchidae; genus Micropterus; species Micropterus dolomieu. The sequence goes on from NC_060152.1 coordinate 20,253,185, forward strand.
CCTTGTGAAAATAAAGCCAGGTAAATGAACCTCTGCTGTATTAGCAGTAGGTCAAGGTCAAGTGTCATGTACCAAGAATGGTGTCGCACTGAGAGTTCAATGACATGGGAAAACCAACAGGCTTGGGAAAACTCAAACCAGTGGAATTGTCCAAGAAAAGCAAAAAAGTGGAAGACATATGATGACACATTTCTCTTCAAAATGATGCAGTGATTGTCTGATTAAATTGTTATAACAGTCTTAACTTGATAATGCTACTATATTCAAGTGTCTTAATACATTTTTAGAGTTTGTTTGTACTAAATAATAGTAAAATAAAAGGCTTGGACGCTCTTCAGGTGTCAGCCATTACATCATGCTTTATCAGACCTGGACTGTTTCGCTTGCTTGATCTAAGAATACATCAGTTATTCCACTTTTATAATGAATGACATTTTTGTTTTACAGTCTTGGTGGAGATAAGCGTCTGTCCTCCGTGTCCGTCTCTACCTGTTCCTAACCTCTATTAGCACAAGCGTTATCACAAGCATTTACAACTGCCAGCATACTTACTGAAGCCCGAGGGCTGCTGAGGTCACTACAGGCCACTTCACTTAAAAGGATCATATTCTTGAAGATAATGTTTCCTCATGTATTTGAAGATGAGGTCCATTATGGTTTAGCTCCTGTGAGTATAGACATGCCATGTCTTACATGAATAATAGTTGTGCATGTGTCATAATGAGATCACTCTTGAAATAAAAACAAGGCTATCAGACGTATTCTGGAGTATTCTTTGAAGGAATTAGTAAATAGACTGATGAAGTAAGATAAACATTTGGTGACTGGCGCTGCCAGTAGTGTCTGGCTTGTAATCTCTTTATTGCAATCATTCATTTTATGGACTGACCTTGACTCCACTGCTCTGTGGCTCACATCTATCTCTGGAAGCTCCATCCTATGATGGTTTCAGGCATCTTGGCTTGTGTAACAGGTGTCCTACCAAAGTTATAGAGCATAATATGTTATATATTATGTCACCTGTCACTAAACAATTTGGTAAACAACTTTAGTTAGTTCATGGTGCTAAATGTCCAAACCAAAGGGGCTTGTCATTAAAAATGTACTGTTTGTTTATTTGGGACAGTAATAAAGTAATTTGCTTATCAGTCTCAAACCTCTGTGCCAGGTACCAGGAAGATAACAAATTAGGATAAACTCATTTAAATTACAAGTAGAACAATACACTGGAATTCCTTACATTTTCATGACCAACTTTGATTGTTTCAGAAGGAAGCGTTCCCCAGACCTGAATCCAATTGAGCACATCTGGGACATCATGTCTCGTTCCATCCACCAACGCCACGTTGCACCACAGACTGTCCAGGAGTTGGCGGATGCTTTAGTCCAGGTCTGGGAGGAGATCCCTCAGGAGACCATCCGCCACCTCATCAGGACCATGCCCAGGCGTTGTAGGGAGGTCATACAGGCACGTGGAGGCCACACACACTACTGAGCCTTGTTTTAAGGACATTACATCAAAGTTGGATCGGCCTGTAGTGTGGTTTTCCCTTTTCATTTTGAGTGTGACTCCAAATCCAGACCTCTATGGGTTGATAAATTTGATCATTTTTGTGTGATTTTGTTGTCAGCACATTCAACTATGTAAAGAAAGGAGTATTTAATGAGATTATTTCATTCATTCAGATCTAGGATGTGTTATTTTAGTGTTCCCTTTATTTTTTTGAGCAGTGTATATATATATATTCTATCTATTGTGATTTGATGTTGTCTATTCTTATTTTGTTTATGTACCATAGTCTGTACAAAACCACATTTCGTTCATCTATATACTTGAATGTGGAGAATGACAATAAAGTTTGACTTTATTTAACTTTGATTTTGACAACGTGTCCAGCCATTTTGCATGTAGTGACTTTTGCAATGAACTTGTGCCTAGATGTTTTGGGGGGTAAGACTATTCAACAGAGACTGGTATAATACATTGTGCTCAGTATGACATCACCAATTGATAATGTAGGAAACAGCAGACAATTGTACATAATCATTTGCTTCAATGTGTCAAAGCATTTGCAATATGTTCAGAACAATGAGAAATTGCTTTTATGATGTGCACAAGTGACGAGATGATGTGGAGGCTGAACAAGTAGTTTTGAGAATTTAAATTCAGATCTGAGAAATGCACTAAAGCGACTGGGAAAAACTGTAAAACAGGCCAGTTATACAGCAATAAGATAGAAAAACAAGATAGTACAGAATCTATCATTTTCATAATATCTATCCTATATGCTATCAAGTTGTGATCAATGAAGACATCCTCTACAATTATTGATGCAAGAAACAAATTATTACAGTATTTTACAGTATTGCAGCATATAGGTTTTGTATAATCAAATGTTACAAATACTCTAACAATAATTATAGATGTAATAGTGTAGTATATTTTACAGGATTGTATTGTACATACTGTAATCATTGGTCCTTTGTGGGTCTGTGTGAGCATAGTAAAATATATATTAACAATAGAGAAGAAAATCTTATTCAAAGTAATGCATGTACTTTGTTTGAACATAATGCATTACAATGGGAAACATGTCTTTGCAGATGTTGATCATTCAATGTCAGATGTACTAGTTGTGAAAAAAAGGTCTTTTTTAATGATCTGATGTGTTGTTTGTAATAAGAGTGGTGAAATATTACCACATACTTGAATATGAATAGTGATCAGTACCATAGCGACAGAAAAAAAACTCTAACTGAACTGACAACCTTCACAGTGGTATCAATCCATTTATTTATCAATTAGCCACTTCAGTTTTTGTTTTTGTTTCATTGTGCTTACATACTTTTAATTGTGTGGTCTGTTGGTCCACCGCTTTGGTCCAGACCGAAATATCTCAACAACTATGAGATGGATTGCCGTTACATTTTGGACACACACCCATATCGTCCTGAGGATCAACTGGCTGAATTAATGAAATGTCACAAATATAAAAGATTGGTTGCTGGTTGATTTTAATTGGTTTAATTAATATCAAGGCAAACTCATAAAGAGGCTGGATTGGGAAATTTTACACCACCAGTTGCCACCAATAAGGTTTTTTTAAAATTCCAGACCGGTACTCCAACTACAATGAGATAAATAGAAAAAACAAAAACAAAAACAAAACTTGCTACAGCTCATGAGGAATTAACTTACAGGTCAAAGCCCCCTCTCTTCTTTGGCTTGTTTCCAGCTCTCCAAGTGTGAGCTGGCAGTATGTAGGGACACAATGTGGGGCTAATTACTTGTGCAGTCCTTGGTAGCTTGGTACTGCCTGGGTTAATGACTCCGAGATAAGGCCCAACCCTCTTGATATTCACTCCACCAGCTCCTTTTCATTGAGAAAAGCTTATCGGTTTCCCAGGGTTATTCCATCAGTCACCTGGCAGAGCACATAGTTGTTTTTCACAGAAAGTGTGTATTGACAAGTCAAGGTCCACTTCGCGGGGTGGGTTGGCCTTATAAATACAGGGGCACTGCAGGAGGCAGCAGCAGTAGTCACAAGCTCATGAAGATCCCATCCTGTGTGAAGTTGCTTACATTTAACTATATATATCTCTACAAACTAAAAAATAATGGATAACAGGTGTCATTGTTCAGCCAACAGTGACAGGCTTTCAAATCCTATCCTCTACAACATCCTGAGCCAAATGGATAACAGCAAACCACGCCACAACAGCTTCAACTACAATTCAGTACCTCATAGATGCAACTGTGACCTGCGACGAACAGTGTGCTTGAAAAGATCATCAGAGATTTGCAAAGAAGCCTCAGCAGTTCTGGTTAAAACCATCCATTTCATGAAGAACTTACCTGCTTTTAATCAGCTGCCACTGAGTGACCAGTTCTCACTTCTCAAAAGCTGCTGGGCACCACTCTTCATTTTGGGTCTGGCCCAGGAGCACGTGGTCTTTGAGGTGACGGACACCCCTGCTGACAGCATGCTGAAAAAGATTCTCCTAAACCATCAGGAGAGCCCAGAGATGGAGAGGGAGCAGCCCACTATGGCCGGTGTCAGCAAACTCAAGTCCTGCCTCAGAAAGTTTTGGAATTTGGATTTGAGTCCAAAGGAGTATGCATACCTCAAAGGGACCACAATATTTAATCCAGGTGTGTATTAATCTTATCCTGTCCATAATAAAATAAATAAATACTTCCAAATTGATTTCTTGGTTCTCACAGGTACATTTTCCAGTCACTGCTGAAAGACCACTGCAAAAACTGTATGTATGTAACCCTAATTTCTTGTCTTTACATTCAACAGACGTCCCAGACTTAAAGGCAGTTCTGTTTGTGGAAGGCTTGCAACAGGAAGCCCAGCACGCCCTCAGCGAGGTGGTCAAGCTCCTTCACCCAGGGGAGCAGGAGGAGCGCTTTGCTCGAATCCTTCTCACTGCCTCAATGCTGCAGAGCATCACACCCAGCCTCATCTCTGAACTCTTCTTCCGGCCAGTGATAGGCCAGGCTGATCTGCTGGAGCTGCTGGTGGACATGCTCTTCTGCAGATAGACAGAAGAGGGAATGTGGACTTCAAGTAACTGTCCTGGAGAAAGTTGAATCCTGTCTTTACGAGTTGTGATGGAGAACTTTTTGTTGAATAACCGAAGCAATGTTTCCTCCTGAGATTAAGAAATGCCTGACAGTGGACTCACAATAGTGAACAAACACTATGTGAATTGGTAAACATACAACTATGAATGACTTATATTTGAAGTGAAAAGATTTGACTTTCCACACAAAGACAGACCGTGCTCACTGTTAATATTCTGTATGTCATGTTGAAGATCTTCTCTGTTCGTTTTAGTGTTGTAAATAAGTAACTGCATTTACAGAACATTACAAATAAATATATTTTTGTACACGAACGTAATACTGAAGTTCTGCCCCAATCTTTTAGAAAGACAGCAAGCCAAATCTGACATAGTATTTGTTACACATACCAGGTATTGCACCTGATAATGACACCCTGTTCTGAACATCTTCACCCTTACAGTTCATTTGGCAGGTCTGTTGTTACATGTGTGCAGCCAAGTATTGCTCTATTTATTTAATATTCTTGTCAAGACGCCAGGGTTGCCAAACATAGCAAATGTGTCAGAGTGAATTCACTGAAAATATGTATGGACACATTCCTAAAAAAAACATGGTTATTTTGGGTTTGAAAAGTTCTTTCAACAATATGTTGTATAGCTAACCCTAACCACTGGAAAGAGCTGATACATAAGCAAAGCATATATTGTAATACAGGTTTTTCTCTGACTTTGAGGCAAACACTGGGTTTCAGCCCAGTAAGGGCCAGCCTGTTGTATTTAGCATTGCACAAAACTCATTGAGAAACCACCTCTGACTCATGCATGCTCTGTTCTGCTGCTTGTTTTACCAGTTTAAACCAAACTGTATATCAGTGGTAAGAATTTCTTAATCATGTCAATGCTATAACACTTCCCACCAAGGGAGAGATTGATTTGTCATGTTTCTATTATATTCTATCACAAATGTTGAAGCATTACAGTATGCAATGTTTTTTTTGGGGGTGGTGGTGGTACTTTGTCTCCCTCTCATGGAAAATAGCAGAAGTTACATGTTTATTCTTAGTCCTGCCATTTTTGTAACACATACAAACATTTAACAAAATAAAAGCTCTACACCCCACAAAGCAATGAGCAAACACAAAAATCTTACTGTTAAAAATATTGAGGCTATATTTAATATAGTCAAGCTCTCTTGATACACCCTAGCCTGTGGTATGTTAGTTGTGAAATAGAGAGCCTTTACATGACACCTCATACAGGTAAGACAGGAATGTGCTGGAGGAGAGAGCCAGAGGAAATAGGGTTACACAGGACAACTGCAACACACCACGAACAGAAAAGCAACTGGAAAAGCTCAACATTTGGTACAGGCAAATTCAGAAACATTGCTTGTTTGTAGTTTATGGGGTTTGTTGAGTAGATTTTATTTTACTACAAATACAAGAAAAACCTTTTCACCTACTTTCAGTACGAATGGCTTTTGTTTAAAGAAGAATTTTAAATCATTCTCTTCATGCTAGTGCAGCTATTTGCCTTATTTCACACAACTGGCAATACATTCCTTAAGTCTTAAAGCCTGAAAATGAGACATCTTATTGATCTTATATATACACACACATACACACACAACACACACACACACACACACACACAGTGTTGTCTTAACAGCAGACTACTTTAAGACTGACAGTCTTAGGCTACAAATCAGGCTGTTTTTCTGCTATGTGTTTTCCCCTCGCAATAAATGCTAACGACAAACCCTAGGATTTTGTTTCCTTTTTGTCAGAACCAGCTAAACAAGTTCCTTCTCCTGCTGAGGGCGGAAAACCCTGCTTGGTATAACACAGTGACCTCGGGGAGATAAGCCTGACAACAATAATCCAAGAGATAGAGTAAAAGTAGTCAGACAGAAAAACCATGTGAAGGAAAGGCTGCTTATTGTCAAACTATGTGAATACATTATTTTGGCGTGTGAGGAGAGAGAACCAAAAGGCTGACAAAAAGCTCTGCAAGCATAGTGTTTACAGTGTGTCACATTTTCTGGAAGCTATAACTGGAATATGACTTAAAACATCATTACAATACATATAAAGATATTCCCTGAGTACACATGAAAAGGCATAAACAAGTATGGAGATTTTTATTTTGTTAAAAAAAACACAGCATATCTGTGAATTAAAAAAAACTGTGGCCAAAAGCCACCAATGGTTTTAACAACCTAGAAAGTAACATCGACTTAAAAACATATATATCAAAATATGGCTTAACAATGCAGTTCTCAGGTCAAAACATGCTTTTAAAGGAATCTAAATGGCAGGAGTCAATAAGCCCATACAAACAATACAGTGCATGCACAATGGCCTGCATAAACAATCACACAGATCACAGGATCAGTATCTATCCTCTGGCCTGACTGCTAAGATTGCATGGAGTGTCGTTTCTTTTTCTGAAAAGAACCTTAAACACTGCTTACACATACATAAAAACTTGCAGTGTCTTTCCCTGTGCGAAGTAAACAACAACACTGTTTCCTCCGTGGGTCATTTGCTGCAAAGATAAAAGGTCCATTTAAATGACAGTCCAATAACAAACATTAGCCGGACCACCGCCCAGGGTTACAAAAGGTGCATCAGTCAGTAACAGCAACAACAACAAAAACAATTGATAGCGGAAGGATGACATTATCCATCTCATTGGCTAAATCCCTTGTCAACATAGGTACTTTAGTTTTTGTATTGCTCTTCAGAGAATCAGAGGAGTGCCTGAAGAGTCTCTTTCGGTGTCATGATGGTGGGGCGAGTATCCTGTGGAGGGGCTGGAGTAGTACGCTGTGAGAGAAAGAGCTTCATTTAATACACTGAAAACAAAAAAAAACACAGCAGTAACAGTAGATGTTCTTACTCATGCAAAAAACGTGAGCCATAAAACAGCTGAGTTTAACGGGGGACACGGACACATTCCCAGGCCATGATGTGAAAGCTGTGGAAACGCAATGCAGAGTACCCTCATTCAAAGACACGTAACAGGACATCCCGTCCCTTTAACAGCCTCTTTGCAGAACAGCAACACAAAAAAAGAAAGGCTACTGCATGGTAATCCATCTGTAACCCAAGTTGTTCGCTAAAAATCACATGGAAAAACCACAGGACATTATGTAGCATATATTTAACGTGACCTGATCTGCTGCTCTGGCAGGTGGTGTAGTATGACCGCTGAGCTCGAGGGGAGAAAATGGCAGACTGATAGGTGGGTGTAAGGTGGCAGATGAGGGGAGGAGGCAGCTAATGACCAGGGGGATTGTAATATGCAGTGAAAAGAGCGGGAATGCAGGACTTTCACTGTTTATAGACTGGTATGTTGATGGAAAGTAGAAAGGAGGTGAGAAAATGCCTGAAGCTGCACCAGGTACAAAAGATTGCGAAGACTGAGCCTCACACACTGATTCACCGGGTTAGTAATTATACCTTAATGACCGGGACAAATAAAGACAGTAGCTCTATCAGCACAATGACAATTCATATTAAAATGTGTAGTATCGCTAATCGCTAATCAAAAATTCGTACAGTCTGGTGCAACTCTTAAGTCCTAATACGTACATTTACATCCACATCAATGTGTCTGTGTGCCGGTTATGGAAAATTCCCACATGTACTCACTTCTCCCGCTGTAATGTCTCATTTTCCTCGCCAGCTCATCTGATGGCGTCTGCTCTGACACTTTCACCTCTGGAACTGTAGCAGGAAAGACAAAATGAGCGCAAGCAGACAGGGAGCCTCGACAGACATCAATGCACTCTCATTTTAGAATGAATCCGGTCATCTCTGCTATTGTGCAATATGTTTTAGGAGACATTGTGTACCTGTATCAACTTGCCTCCGATTAACCCAGTTATTGTTAGGTCATTGCCTGCAAAATGCCTGGTGTATCAGGGCTTAATACTACGAGCCAAACAAAAGAGCTTCAGCAGCGTTCCAACAGACGCTATGAGTCATTTAGGGAAGACATATCAGATGATTGGTATAATGCGGCCAAATGGTGGGGAAAAGAGTTGTCACGTGGTATCTTATCAATATTTACACAACATTAATTATAAACTTTTCATTTAAAAAATATTTACATGATTTGCTTACAGTCACTGCTCATGAAAGTGTTGGTCATGGTCTCGTTGCCGCTGTCAGGGAGAGTCCCGTCGCTCCTCCCATTAGGACGCTGTCCCAACGACTGATGGCTCTTGTTCCTCTTGCCCTTTCGCGTGCTGATGCGGATGACTCCGTGCACCAGCTTGCACTCGGCCTCCTGCTCCTCCAGGTTGTAGTCCTGAGCGATGCTGTAGATGAGCTCGCTGATCTCGTTGGTCTTGCGGGAGAAAGAGGAGTCAGAGGTGCACTTGGCCAGCTGGTCGATCTGGTGCAGGGCGTACAGCTCCAGCAGCTTCTTGGTGATAAGAGAGTCAATGTCTGTGCCTGTGTCGCTCAGGTCATCTAAGTCATAGTCTTCGCGGGACAACAGGCTGGTGTTGCTGATAGGCCGCTGGCTTTCCCCTTTGCCAGGCATACGGGTCCGTTTGGGGGCCGGAGCAGGATACCTTACTGTCTGCCCTGCGATGCGCACATCCGGGTAGCGGAAGCTGTCACTCGTGGGCAACTTAGAGACTTTGGGAGACTTCCTGGACTCCAAAGGGATTCCACAGGTGGGGTTGGTCACACTAATGCCATTAGGAGGGTGAGGCTCAATACCTGCTTTAGGGGGATGGTCCGTGGAGCTCTCGTTAGCAGGCAGGCAGGGCTCTCGGCTGCCATAAAATCCACAGGTCAGTACACAGCAGATAAAAGCCTTACAGCCACTCCAACCCATGGAGGCACAGGAGCCACAGTCATGTCTGCCAGTAGGCGTGCTGTCTGCCGACCCAGGAATAAATCCTATAGTCTCCGAGCCCCGTCCCGTGCCATTTCGTGGGTGGCCTCTGCTGCGGCCATACTTGTTTTCTGAATACCGGAGTTGGCCGGTGTGGTGCTCGTGTAGATGCTCCCCATGAGGATCCTTGTAGGAGTCTTGGCTGGCTGTGCTCTCCCTGGATATAGTCCGAGTCTGTCTGTACTTTTCTGCTCCGGTGCTGTGGTGCTTGTGGTGGTGGGACGCCTGGGGAGCCCCGGTGTTGTGGCCAGGCATGGCTCAAAATGCTGGGGACCTGATGCGGGAGATAATAACCAGGTGTTAAGCCTCCTCTTCTGTTACCGCACAGGCTTGCAGCATTAAACGCACCATAGCACATTATAACCTGCATAACCTACATTAAGACTTATGTACACACTTATACATGTAAACAGTTTCCAGTTTAGTGACATCCCACTGAATTTCTGAGAATGTAAATAAAACTGTGTGCATTGATTGCTGGCCAGATAATAATTAGGTACATTTCGTCGAGCCCTTACAGCTTGTTTGGCCTACAGTCAATGTGCAGGAAAACAGTTCAGACCAAAACTCATTCAACATTTAACCGTTTTTAATGTTACTAACTAAACTTTCACTTACCGCATAAGAGGATACACTTCTTGTTGTCTTTTATCCCAGATACCTTGTTCAACGAGCAAACCGCGGAAGTGTCAGAGAGAAAACTTCTGCTAGTGGCTCAAACAGAGAAAGAAAGACTTCGATATCGACCGCCCACAGATTTCCAGGTGACTGTATTTCCACGAAACAAGGGTTGCAAACCTTAACTCGGGTGCCTCGACCGAACAACACAACTCAGCTCATTCGTGTCGTCTCCTTTTTGGTAAAAATCAGTCTTGTGTAGCCAAGCGTCTTCCAATGTTTGGCTATTACCTGCGGCTACAGCTAATCCCAGGTCCTTCACCCACCCACAGGTGAGCCGTGACATCACGCGAGGCGGATGTAAAAGCACAGAAGTAAAGAGGGATAAAGACAATAAAAGAGAACAAAAAGAGGACCGGGGAATAAAACAAAGAAATAAATGTAATAGACGAAGAAAAAAGAGAGTATAGGGCTGGAAATCTTATCAAAAAGCCTTTGATCGTTTCATAGTCAGATTTTGACCATGTGATGCAACATAACAAACGGTGTTCACCACTGCACTTTACATTGCTACAAGTTGACTTTTTCATTATCCACAAACACACACATACAAGGTAGGTCTGAGCAGCTGCAGAGCCAGCAGGTGTTTTCCAAACAATATCTTTCATTCTGCCCTATTTTTCCCTCTATGGAAGCACTTAATCACCCACTCTTTGAATTGGAATAGTAGGGCTTCCTCCCCTGAAGAAAAATAGGAGTCTGTGTAGCATGTTGTCTTGTGGTTTTACTGCAGTCCCAATAAAACAGGAGCAAAATGAAATACATTAAAACTTTGTTTTATTTTTAATACATGTAAATAAGTTTCATATACAGTTATCCATTCCTTTGGATGTTATAATACCGACATATTATGAATTCCTGTACAATAATGACACACGGTTAAGTGAATTTAAGGATTATTTTTTATTTTACGCAATACACATACGCAATCTTATAAAGTCCTATTATAAAATCTACTGGGTGTCTATGGATTACAGTTTTTTAGGTCAACATAAATTTTCTATGCTATTGAGCTACCACCTATGTTCTTCTGCAGTATGTTAAGATATTTAAAGTCACGATACTAATACCAAAAAGCAAAGAAACACTGTTGACAAAAAATGACATGGGGGCTGTCTTATTTTTTCAATGTAGCTTATGTATTATATTTTTATAAAAATGTAACATCTTAGCAAGGTCAATTTACAGAGATATGTGCCAGTGCTTCAAAGACACAAAGGCACTTTTAATGTGAGGTTTATAAGTTATATCTGCTGTATGTACATGAAGCTCAAAAACATTTAATGTGTTGTAAATCTACCAGGATAAACTGCTAACATCTACATCTTTCTCATACTTCGTCAAATTATTTTAGCTTCTCTAAAACATCAAAGGTTCCCAGGTGGAGAGGTTGTCACCTGTTTGACCTCTGTGTCTGTAGGAACCTCCAGAATACAGGTTTTATTTGGCAGCTGCTGTGGTCGAGCTAATCCTAAATGCCTTTGTGCCCTGCATCCAACGTTATCTGCTGAGATGTGCCCCAGCCGAGGGTCTGAGTCAATCTCATATCGGTAGTGATATCCCTCAAGCACGTCCCTACATGCATCTCTCATTTCGAATATCCACTTCTTCATACCATTGCGATTCAGATAGAGCACAAAGAGAAACACCATACCCACAAACCCCAGCACCAGGCCCAGGAAGACATAGGACGTATGCAGGGTGAGGTCAGCCGCCTCTGCTTGGACTGAAACGACACATCCAATGGCCTGGAAACTGAGCCCTCGCAGCAGAGTGTCATTCAACCCCCCTGGTGAGGCACACCTTACAGCATCCACATCTACCTGAGCTCTTGATTCATTCAGCCAGGCCACAAAAGTATGGATCTGACAGGAGCAGGTGTAGGGGTTGTCACCAAGGAGGATTCGGATGTTCCCGAGCTTCTCCAACTCTTGCAGAGCATCAGCCCCGAATGTCCCAAAGGCATTGCGAGTAAGGTCCAGTACCTCCAGATGGTGCATGCCAGAGAAGGTTCCACTGTAGACAGCCACCAGAGAGTTGTTAGTGAGGAAGAGCTGCTGCAGGTTGGGAAGGTGGGAGAACATCCCTGGGGGCAGCAGGGTGAGGTGGTTCCCAGAAAGGTCGAGGCGGAGAAGCCCCACGAGGCCACCCCAGCGCAAAGCCGTGGTGAGGTCTGTCAGAGCGCTGAAGTTGTACAGCGAGCGGCTCAGGTTGAGTTCCTGAAGGGGACTGCCCGGTACACTGAGAGCTTCTGGATGGATGAGCGCCAGCTGGTTCCCACTGAGGTCCAGGAAACGCAGGTTGATGAGGGCAAAGAAGCTGTGGGATGCCATTTCTGTAATCCTGTGAAGATGACTAACACTGTAACTGTATGTCTTTGGACATTTAATGTTATTTTCATGCTTGGATACAACTCATGCATCTCACTGAACTGTCAAAGTAAGCAAATAAAACCCACATTTGGTTATTTATTTATTTATTTGATACACATGAAGAAAGTTAGTGATATTATCCAAATATGGCTTAATATACATGAATGAAACCAAAACCAAAAACACTGACGCTCTCACCGATTATTGCTTAAAATGATGTTTGTGACGTTCTCCAGCTCTGTAAATGATTCAGGTCCAATCTGGTGTATATTATTCCCTATGACGATGACAGTCCTCGCATATCCTGGAATACTTTGTGGCACCGTGAGCAGGTCATTGGAAACACATTTCACTGTGCGAGTGACAGCCAAACACTCACAGCCAAAAGCACACTCCAAGCACTGGTATGGTGCACAAAGAAGGATTCCCAAAAACACTCGGAGTGCAAAAACACACATGTCTTAAGTAATTGCCGGGTAAAAAGAAAGATTCCAAAAACAATGTTAACACACTAGAGTGTGAACTACAGTAGAAACAAAACTTCAAATTCTAAATACAGCTTTTGTTGTCACAACCTAATCAAATGCTGCAGAGGCGGCAAAGAGCTCTCCAGCATCAGCCCCTCCGAATCTGCTCCACTCTGGGAATAAAGGATCCTGTAGAATTGATGGGAGTTCATATCAGGCAGAATCTGCTAGATGAAAAAGGTACGTGGTTCCCTTAAAGGTACAGAGGATGATTAAGGAGCCCACAGCCTGTGACCCACACCACAGTCTGCCAGGGAGACTTAAAAAGGCTTTGTATGCAGCACATCCAAAATAAAGTTACAGAAACAGTCATATTAAACTGATAGAGATATACAATAATAAATAATACTCTTTTGGGTACACAACATCAAAAACAATTCAATTAAATAAACGTAATGCAGTATTGCTCATAGTTTGAATAATTCGACAGTTATAGTAACATTCCAGCAGAACGCATTCAAATTATGTCTGAAGAACAAACACTTCACACATCAGTGTTGATACACCAGAGGAAAGACGACTGAAGAGGAGGAGGGTATTTTTATAGCACAATACCACTATTTTTCACATGTGGGTCCTACATCATTCTATCTTTGGTAGCAGCTCATATCTCAGACAAATAATTGATGACTACTTTCAGCATTAAGATTTTGTGATCCATTTTGTAGTGATTCATCACTGAAATGTACATTAGCCGGTCTGGAAACACATTCATCACCACCAGTCTAATACAATGCATCTCTGGACTCCACCTTATTGCTCTAATGTGGTGTAATCTGGAAAAGATCGTCTTACTTCATAACTCTCTTAATAAGCAAAACGCAAACATAGAACCCACTTTGTGAAAAACAGCACATTTTGAATAGATGTTTTGTAGATACTGTAGCTTCTTTGCCTCACTAAATCATACATTGCACAGAAATAAAACTGTTAAAACAAAAAAGAATTATTAAAAGAAAGGACTCACAAATAGCTGGGCTTTGCCCTTCAATACCCTCCTAGAGACTAGATCACTACAGATCCCTAACAGAAAACGAAGTCCTTCATTTGGATTTTTTTTTTGTACAGACAAATGTCCTGTCAAAAGAAACATCACTCACATCAACAGCCTATGACAAATGTATAAAGCAGAACTAAAGTCTATGAAGTGACCCATGTTGAAATGATCACTCCACTACTGTAGGTTGAATGTTAAGATGAATGTGGCGAGAACTCCGCAGAGCATGAAGAAGGGAAGCCAGGTCTTGAGGAACGCTGCCCAGCTGTAAGATATAGAGAGGGTAATGTGTGTTAGCGTAATCATCAACACCTGGATACCACGAGTGTGTGTACATGTGTGAGGGTATATTTGGACATGTTGAAGTATTGCATGGTACAACCTCTTTACTCCCAGGGGCCTGTGCACCTCCCCGCCCACCCTCCAGCCTGCGCCCCACTGTCCTTTCCACCCAGCCGGTGCAGGGCGCCATCGGAGAGGTGACCTTCAGTGGTGACAGAGGGGGGAGCGCTACTGTCAGTGATGAATTACATGAGTCCTCTGTTTAAAAGACTCCTGTGCCGTGGGACTGTATGTGCAGAGGCAGCACTTATGCAACTCCAGCGTTCTCAATGTGGGTCAGCAGAAAATAATGAGGGTGGGATCTCTGGGCCATATGTCTGTTAATGCTCACAAGCGTCCAGAAGCAGACTGCTGTTTGTGATGAAGACGAGTCAGGTGTGGCCCAGTAGTGTTAATGGCAACCATATTTTCCTTCTACCACATTTTCTGTCTTCTCTGTGTATACGACACCTCTGCTCTGGAAGAGGAAAATGTATGTAAATGTAAAAATACCAAAATGTCAACCTTCTGAAAAAGGTTCATTTATGCAGTCAGCACTTGGTCAGGTCTCACGAATTGCTGCATCAATGCTGTGTGGCATGGAGGCAGGAGGGTGTTATGAAGGCCCAGGTTGTTTTGATAGCGGTCTTCAGCTTGTCAGCATTGTTGGGTCTGCAGTCTCTCATTTTCCTCTTGACGAGGTCAGGTCAAGCGAGTTGGCTGTCCAACCAAGCACAGTAATTCCATGGTGGGCAAACCAGTTACTAGTTGTTTTGGCACTGAG
This sequence comes from Micropterus dolomieu, assembly GCF_021292245.1. NCBI lineage: Eukaryota > Metazoa > Chordata > Actinopteri > Centrarchiformes > Centrarchidae > Micropterus > Micropterus dolomieu. The sequence goes on from NC_060152.1 coordinate 20,268,353, forward strand.
GGCAGGCATGAAGTCCTGCTGGAAAAGGAAATCAGCATCTTCATAAAGCTCGGCAGCAGATGGAAGCATGAAGTGCTCAAAAATCTCTTGATAGACCACTGCACTGACTCTGGAATTGAGAAAACACTGACTGTAGAAACTTCACACTGGACTTTAAGCAACTTCGATTCTGTGCCTCTCCAATCGTCCTCCAAACTCTGGGACCTTGATTTTCAATTAAATGCAAAATGTACTGTCTATCTGAAAAGAGGACTTTGGACCACTGAGCGCAGTCCAGTACTTTCTTTCCTGAGCCAAGTGAGACGCTTCTGATGCCGTCTCTGGTTCAGGAGTAGCTTAACACTAGCTCATTTCCTGGACACGTCTGTGCGTGGTGATTCTTGATGCTCTGACTCCAGCCTCACTCCATTCCTTGTGAAGCTCCCCCAACTTCTTGAATCAGCTTTGCTTGACAATCCTCTCAAGGCTGCGGTCATCCCTGTTGCTTGTGCACCTTTTCCTACCACACTTTAATCTTCCAGTCAATTTTCCATGAATATGCTTTGATCCAGCATACAGCACTCTGTGAACAGCCCCTTCAGCAGTTACCTTCTGTGCCTTACCCTCCTTGTGGAGGGAGTCAGTGAGTGTCCTCTGGACAACTGTCAAGTCAGGAGTCTTCCCCATGATTGTGGTTCTGTGTACTGAATCAGACTGAGAGATTGAAGGCTCTTCTCAGGTCGACATTTCTGTATTATACAGTCTTTATTCTAATATTTTGAGATATGGATTTCCAAGAGCTGTAAGCTTTAATCATGAAAATGAAAACAAATAAAGGCCTGAAATATTTCACTTTATATGTAATGAATCTAGAATATATGAGTTTCACTTTTTGATAAAATTAGAGAAATAAATAAACTTTTCTACAATATTCTATTTTTATGTGATGCATCTGTATATTTATAAAATCGCCTTGATTTGACTAACCATCTGTGTAACAGACAAAAAACAGAAAGACAGTTTTATATAGACGGGGATTCTTGCTTACAAACAAAGTGCTTGATGCACTGCCATGAGGTTTTGATGGTATGTGCCCGTGGACAGCTGTAACATGGATACACCATTATGGTTGGTGGTTTATTCCCAGTGGTACAAACCCATTTAACCCATGATAGGAAATGTAGATCCCAGTACCATGCTTGAGAGACAAATTAAATAAAAACTCTATTTCTAGCTAAATGTATCCAAAACCTATGAACAAGATCAGGCAGGACTCTTTAGGTTCTGTATGTGAACTGTTCTTAATGGTAACATAAATGCCAGAATGAGGCTTAAATACTCACCTCACATGTTTCCCATGAATTAAAGACCGCACACATAGGTTCACCATGTTCCAAGACGAGCTGTTGTCGTAGCGCATTAGGTTGAGGGCCATGGCCACGTGGGAATGGCAGTTATCTAAGCACAGGTTGTGCTTCAAATCAGAAAAGGGTATTTATTATTATATGAATAATGATGTGGATGTGTGTGTATTAAAAATTCTAAATACTGTCTTACTGGCCTGCACTTGTATTCCTCAGACGCATCATGCACTGCTTTGTCCCATGTAGCAGCACCATTGCCACACACTTTGTCCACATCAAGCTTCCAATACCTGCGATATTAGTTAACAATCAATCTATGGATAAATTGTTCACCTAAATGTTGAAATACTACTTACAAAACTGTGATTACTAAACTTACTTTGTTGGTCTACCAAAGCCCATGTTGTCCTCCTGGTGGGGGATTTAATGAATCACACCAGTGAACTTAAGCTTGAAGTTATAGCTCACTCAAAATATAGCAGATGCCACACATCATTAGACATTCACCAGCTTTCCTCTACACGTCAGCATGACATCTCAGATTCAAGGTTTGCATTTTCATTTCTATCTCACTGGACTCTGCTGGGCCATTACACTGAAGTGAGCTGTTGCATGAGGTTAAACTACCTATCGCGGCTGAAAAATAAAATAATTTTAAGGCGATACTCACAGAGACAAAGTATGATCCTGCAAAATCTCGTATGACTCCAGAAGAGGTGCATATACCCATGTGACCAATGAAGGGGAGCACCCACCTGCAGCATGCACCCACAAAACAATACATCGACACACGAGTCAATCCATGTACTTTGGTTGTGTAACCGAATACATGCAGTACATTTAGTACAGCCACTTATTTACAGGACAAATATCGCATTGGGGATTTAACCAGTGGCTAACATAAATCTGCAAAAGCGGCAAGTGGTCACGCTAATGCTAGCAAGAGCAAGGAAAACATGTTCGCCTCTTACGATAAAATAGGAATAGGCGTCCAGACAATGCAGTAAGGGTAGCGGCTGGTTTTTCTGTCGCTTTTTAAGAAATCGCCGTGGTAGTTCATCATCACGTCGGTGTCGTCCACCTCCGCCATCACTGCCTGGAGTCTCCTTGAGTGACAGGGGATGACGCACAGCCAGCTAGAGGCGGCGTCGAAGCTGAAGCGCGCAGCTATTGGGTCAGTGAACGCAACACCGTGTGTCCACTGTGCAGTGTGTTAATTAGATTTAATAAGTAGTGCAGGGTTCCAGTCATCAAAGTTTCTACCAAAACAACAATATTCTTATTTTGTCATTTTTACTTATTTTAAGCCTTTCTTAGTGTTTGTTAGTATATTCCATATAAACTGACAGACAAAACCAATCGGTTATTCGACCTGTGGTGGACGAAGTAGCCTACACACTACTCCTGTACTTGAGTACAGGAGTAGTGTGTAGGCAAAAGTAGACAAAAGTACAGAGACCCTTGCTAAATATTACTTCACTAAAAGGAGAAGTCTTCAATTTAAATTTCTACTTGAGTCAAAGTACAAAAGGACCACCTTTTGCCAGTTAAATTTCAACTTGCAACTAATCGTTTTGGCTGTACTTGTATAAACTGTTGGGTCGGTTCATTTATAACAAAACATCATATTTTATAAAGTCTTCATATATTTGCGTAAAAAGCTTCATTTGTAAACTATCTGCTAAAGCTCTCAGATAAATGTAGTGAAGTAAAAAGTACAATATCTTTGAGATGGAGGGGAGTAGAAGTAGAAAGTGGCATGAAAAGAAAATACTCAAGCAAAGTACAAATATATCTAATTTGTACTAATTTGTTAAGTAAAGTACTTGAGTACATTTAGTCAAGTACTTTACTTAAGTTACTGTCCACCACTGGTTATTAATGCAAGGAATGGATGTAGTTTGTGTTATTTTACAGTATAAATGGCAAATGTACAATGTTGAATGTGCACACGTGTTTAAATCAACATTATTTTGACAGACATTTATCTAATATTTGCATAGTTACTTAGTCAGCCTTGGCACGCACAGGCTGAAGGCTGTTGTTTCAGCCCTTTTTGGCACCCAACACACAAGATCAGTCAGCCGGGAGCTTTATCACTCCAACCTCCACTACCCCTAAAGCTGCCACCTCATTACTGTTCAGTAAATGGGGCGTGAGATGCTCCCCCAACTACTCATGCTTATGATGTACTGTGCTCACATTTGTTGCTTAATAGTCAGCAAAAGCAGGGAGCTCACCTACAGTACATCTTCCCAACCTTGTTAGTCATGGGTCAGTACTGCTGTGTTGTGTAACTGTTAACACGAAAAGCATAAACACCACTAATGTTACCATTTCAAGAACAAGAGAGAGAATACAGACAAGATAGTGTTCAATAATTTTATTCTTCACTTTGTTCGCAACAAAGGTTATTATAGGATTCCTCAAAAAAACCCCTCAAATTACTGAACAAAGTAAAACACATGGAAGCCTAGTGTTGCATGTTGTTGAGGACCCCTTCCTTAACATTTCCCTATTTGGTGGCAAAGAAGACCCAATGAGCTGTTCTCTGAGCAACATGTTAACATGTGTGCTGTGTGTTCTTTTTTTCCCCACAACTATGATCAGAGATGCCTCATGCAAGCAGGACTGAACACCTGACTGCAGCAGAGGTCTGGTGCTTGAGCCACGCGAGCTAGTAGGCTGGAGCCCTATCGCCTCTTAATACTTAGCGCATCATTTGCCATTTACTGCAAATTAGCATCTGTGTCCAACTTACACTCAACAGAAGTTTCACTGGCATGTCATGCCAAACAACATTTTAAATCAATGGGACTTGATTTAAAACAAAAAAAAAAAAACTCTATTAGAAGTTGTTTTTTTTTTAACTATTTTTTTTGTCGATATCTTGTTGATTATCAAGAATCTATTGTAGTAAAACCTTTTAACTAAAAAGGAGCACAGTATGCCAAAATTATGTTTCAATGAAACAAAGAAAAAAAACATTAATCCTTGGCCATTGAAATTAAAGATGGCAACCTTTGGCAGAAAAAACCACTTGTTTGTTCTGACAGTTATAAACTAAACAAAGCTTATAAATACATTTCATTGGAGTAACACTTGCATCTTTCACAACTTGGCGAGTGACAATTAATTCTAGGCTTCCTGTGACCAAAACTCCAACTGAAAATATGATCAACTCAGAATCAATGACTTGGGTGGGCAGCCTTTCTGAGATGAGCGGGTACAAAGACTCTCAGCTCCAACTGTAGAGCAGACAGGAGATGCTACAAAGCACCGCCGTCTGGTCTGTGAGCCCATCCTCCACGGAGAACACTGGGACTGTGTGGCCACACCGACCTGACATCACACTGCAGGATTCTCCTTCTGTGTGTTGTGTGTCTCTTCAACAGAAACCTGAGGAGGGATAAGTGCTGAACTCCTCCTTCTTCGTGAGCAACTGGGGGAGTGACGTGGAAAGTGCTCTCCTCAAAAGGTGTCCCCCTGCCACAACAAAGTGGAGGGGGAGGCTGAGGTGTTGTTGGTGCTTTGAAGGGGGCGAGATGGGGGTCTTCTCCACCCTCCATGAAATTCCTCTCCCCAAAGTGGTCTCCACCAGTCCTCTCTTTGGACAGGGGAGGGTGATGCATAGTGCAGAGATGTGACATGACATTCACTCAATGTTTCTGTCAGATAGGGGGAGAAATTAAGATTCAAACAGGAGCTGGGCTTTACTTCCCGCATCCATTCTACAGAATGGCGGACAGTTTGTTTAGCTTGGCCGACACTGCACTTGTCCCTCTGAGCTGTCTTCGTCATCTGAGCCATCTGGGCCAACACCACGCAGGCCTGTGATGCGATAGCCCATGTTGAGCAGCATTACCTCCAGGGGATCAGCGTTCATACGCCGCTGGTTCGCCTGAGCAGCACCGTCCATGTCCTCCACCACTCGCCCGTTCTCAGTCTCTGTCTGTATTATGAGAAAGTAGACGGTAGGGGAAGGGTGCCATTACATGACAATACATGATAAGAATGCTTTATTTTCATTGAACTGTTTTCTTAAAATGCACCCTCCGCATTTCAACAACAAAAATGTTGTAATTGGTAAACTAGGCCTGTCCCATGCCAAAGGCTTTGCTAAATGTTACCACCTTTGCAGGAATCTAGGGGACGTCAGTATCCCAGAATCTAACCCACACTGGTCAGATTGTTTAATGGTGCATTCAGGTGTGCATCATTAATTTTTAGAGTCTCGAAATATCACATGACCATGTCATTTTTACCAGATTTTTATCAGGTGGTCATCGGTCACCTGTAAATACATCAAATGAACTGAACAGACATTTTGAGTGACAGTGACTCGGTTCAAAAAACCACAAACAAATATTGTGCTTTCACCGTATGACTAACCAATACAATTTCAAAAGTCTGTGAATCAGCATAATTTTGGGATTATATGTAATTCTGAATTAATTATGCGCGAGACCATGATGCGCACTGTATCCAACTTTTACCAAAATATATATATATATTAATACGCAGACGTTTCAGTTGTTTACCTCTGGTCTAGGGTTCCATAATCGCACCACAGGGTCAATACCACTGGTGGCCAGGAAGCAGTAGCTTGGGTGGGGCTGCAGGCAGTTGACTATTGACTCATCCCCCTGCAGGATCCTCACCAGATTAGTTGTCTCCTTTTCCCAGATAAAGAAGGAGCCGTCATCTGAGCCACTGACGATGTACTGGCCTTTGCTGTAGAGACAAGGAATCCATTCAGACCTGCCTGACGAGCCATGTTCTTGGAACATGTCTTATTTACTAGGAATCATGAAATTGTTCATCATTATACACTGCACTTCCTTCACAGAACACTTGTTCACATCACCGTACAGGCATGTAACCAGGGCTTTGGTATACAACGTTCGATGGGAACTGAGCTTTGTGTTACATTATGTGGACTGTATTGTATTCCAGTGGTTCTAGTTATTCAGACCTTCCAGCTGGATAATAGGAAACCAGGTGAGGGGAGGGAAGAGGAGGGAAACAATCTTTTGTTAAGCAACAGGTTTGCTTAGTGTTTCACATAATATGCAGTGGCCTGCTTGAGCTGATCTACATTTTGACTTATAAATTAGTAAATTCCTCATCACAAAGTGTTTTTATCATCATCAAACTAAAGAATTCTATTATTATATTATAGAAAATGACAGTCAAGCACATGACAGAATACAGTTCGACAGACATATTCAGAGTGAAACAAACATTTTACAGTCACATGTTAGACAAAAAAAAGTGGGGACAACTATGACACTTCTTTTATAAATAATCAACTTTTGAACTGGTACTGATATGTGCACTTTATAAAATATTTTCCTGTACTGAAATGTAAGATCTTCATGATTTAACAGTGGATATTTTAAACTTGAAATATTTGACCAGTCACAAAACCACCTACAGTACCTAAAAGGCTACATTTATGAATGAAAGCTACTTTTCACTGTACACTGGTTTTCGCTCTACTGATTCTTCACTGTAGGTTCACAGAGCTCATGACTGCCCCATAGTGAGACCTCAGCAGACTGGAAGTGAGATCTACTGACCTTCCAAAGAAGTTGGCCTCTTTGATATCTGTGGTGGTGTTACAGTGACCACAGTATCTGTGCTTATAGTCAAAGCTGCGCTCTCTCAGCACCAGTTCATCTTCAGGGATGGACTCCTTCCGGCTGAATGAGTGGAATCGAATGGAGCTGTTGGACTTCTTATCTTCAGCTGGTGAAGAAAAAACAACAGAGTCATTCAGATATATTTACAAAAGACACAAAGGCAAATCAGCAAAGATACACTCTTTTCTACCTGATTCTGTCTTGGAGAAGAGAGCTGCCTTGATGTCTTTATCCAAGGCATCACAGGCACTACTGTGTGCCTGCTCTGGAAACTTTCCTTTGAAATCATCCAGACACTCCAGAGCTTCAGCCACATACTTCAACTCAAACAGACACCGTGCCAGCCGGAAATGAGCCTTCAGATGACCAGGGTTTAGAGTCAGAGCCTTCAGACAATCCCTGAGGGCATCATAATGGTCTCCATCCCTGTGAATCACAGGTAATAAAACAATACAAAAAAACTTACTTGTTTTTATAGCCTTTATAAGTAGATGATGAATCACCTCTCTGCAGTGATACGACAACACATACCACTTGCGCTTCATGTAGGCTGCAGCCCGGTTCCCATATAGCATGGCGTTGCAGCTGGCCTCATGAATGCCTAAACTGTATAGCTGGATGGCCTGTGTCCACTGCTGCCGTGCAAATGCATCATTAGCTTGTTGCTTTATCTTCTCCAAGTGAGGAGGGAGCTCTGTAGAACTGAGGCAAAAAGAGCAGAAGAAACATAACTGAAGTGTGTGCATGTTCAGATCTTTAAACAGTCAATCTGTGTATGAAAACCAATCACTTACAGGCTGAAAAGAGCATTACCTAGAGTGCATCTTGCCTTCAGAAAATCGCATATGGCTGGTTGGCAAGTGAAGTCCATTAGAGACGCCATTGGTTGTCTTTCCATTCTGTACATCTCCTGGGAAGAGGTCAAAGTTTCAGAAACCACCAATACATCTGTAGATGCAGAACTTTATTTTGTTAATATAGATGGCACAGACCTACCTGGTGATGACTGACACTTTTTTGGAATCAAGAAGGCGTATGGCTTCTGTTTAAATGTCAAGTCAAACAGATACACCTAGAAGAACAATAGCAATACACAAACAAAGCAAATGTTTAAACACTGAAAAAGATGTTAATAACCCCTGTCGCCATTCCTTGTTTGTTCTGAGAAGCATTACCTGTTCCCCACCCATATTAACAAGTAGCTCGGTGCCATCTGGACTGAAGGTGACATAGGTGGCCACCAGGACCCTCAGGCGGTTATTATAGTCTGGGAGTTTCACGGGCAGGTGACCTGCGGCATTCAAACAGAAGGTGATGTTATTAAACCACGTGCAACCTGCACGTTTCCTGATGTCATTCCTGATGCCCATTAAATAATAGACAATTCAACCATTTATGCACCTGCAACATAATACTGCCCAGCTCCGTCCGGGATGGGCTTCTGCCTTTCACAGAACGTATGCACAGCTGCTGATGTGCTCTGACTCATAGATTTCCTGTGTGAGAAAAAAAACTTGATTAAAACACAGTTGTGCATGTGTATTTCAAAACTGGGAATGCGCCACATTTGAGTGGTTGCTGATAAATTATTACCATAAAATAGCAACAAAAAACATAACCAACCTGTAGTTATGAATCATCCTGATGTCATAAAGGCGCACAAAAGGCCCGTTGGCTCCCACTGCCAGGTAGTTGTTGTCCCGTGGGTTGACAGCTAGACATTTGGCCTCAACCAGCTGACCACAGAACTCTGTCAGGTCAATCAGCACCTCAGAGCGTTTACTGCTCTCCCTTAAGTCATATTGTCTGTAATGAACAAGGAGACAGTCAGCATATTAGCGGTCGCAAAACTAGGTATGGGATATCTTGTGACTTTGTTAAACACAACAAGGTTATTTAATTCATTTCTGGTTATGACCTGATGATGCCATCCTCCGCGGCACTCCAGAAGGTGTTGGGCCACATGGGCGCTGTGGCGATGCGTTTTACTCGGTTGGTATGATCAGAAAACATATGGATGGTTTCCTTCACCGTCAGGTCATGCACATGGACCTTTGTGTCGGCTGCACCTGTTACCAAAATTCTGTCCCCGGAGTGAGGGAGGAACTGTATGGACAAAAACACCAGAATCAATGCAGAAGTACAGAATCAGTGTATCACAATGGCGGCCCTTTCAGTCACACAGTGATCAGCCAGTAGCCATAGGTTAAGGCATTTCTAAAGTGTTTACATAGAATACTTATACAGCCAATCTATTGATAGCCTGATTAATGGCATTTAACGCCATCTCCCCATTATCTTTTATCACTTCACCAAAAGAAATTAAACCTTCAAATTTGTCAAACAGGATGGTTTTCCACCAATCATGCCACTCATTAAATGGCCAACAGTGACACCTAATGTACAGGAAGTGAATCAGTATCACAGAGCATTCGCTGACCAGAATTTCAACTGCTGTTTGTGTCCTGAATTGTAATGAAACTTGTGATAGCGAGCAGTAGATTTGTGTGATTACATGGTTGAAATGCCCTTCCATGAGACTAAAATGCAAGTACTACACTAATCTAACCCTACTGTAAGCATAATGCAATAACACCACCAGGGTACGATGTTCGATTGGGCTACACCTTAACTCACATCACTGCCCTAATCACATTATGACTACATTATCAACGTGTATGTAAACGCAGCCACTGTAAATGACTTCAGCCCACTTTCCCTCCTGTCATTCAATACATCCATCTTACACTCAGTCCTCCTTACCTTTACAGAGAATATGTTTGCTGCATGACCTGTGTGCATAGTTGTAAGCTTCTTGTGTCTGAATGGATCCCAGATGACGGCATGCTGATCATCTGAACCAGAGGCCAGTAAACTGAATACAAAAAGAATCAACATTTGTTATGGCTCTTTACAACTAATGCCATATAAAATCAAATACTGTCATAATTTTTGGCAATAAACAGTGCTGCAGCAACATTTAACATAAAATATAAAGTAGAACAGCATCCTAATTTTATTTCGACATAGTATTACCAGCCCTAACAGGCCTTCACTGTACATACAGTTGTATAATGCACCTCAGAATATGAGTTTTGGTACATATATGGTGATGTCACCCAGCCAGTCATCCCAGGTCACACTATAATTGTACACACAAGATGAAACTTTAGGTTTTGAAGACTTACTCCCCTCGTTCATTCCATTCTAGACAGTTCACACAGCCAGTATGACCCTGTTGAGACAGACAGTATAAGAAGATTATATGATAATACACAGAAATATCTTCTCAGTCTCCTTGTCTTTCCACAACTCTTTCCCTCTACATGCACCCACACACTTGCTGTCACTGACCTGAAGCTCAGCCTCCAGTCCAAGTCTCTTGATGAACGGGTCGGTCACATGATAGAACCTTTGGAAGCCTGACGCTCTCTTGTCCTGGACACACAAATCAAATTCCCCATCAGTCTTTTGTACATAGGTTACAAGGTTACTTAAACCTAAACAATCATTTTGGTTAAGGAGGGTCTTTTTGGGTTAGCCTCACCAAGATAATTTCCAGAGAATCACATTGTCTGATCACTGGTAGATTGAGCTCGTAAGATGCTCTGGCATTTGTTTACTCACTCGGATCTGCCTGTGCAGGATGTCCCTGGTGATGTTGGCCGCAGTCATGGCCTCGCCACAAAACATAAATCAGGGTCTGGAGGATCCAGGGGTCAGAGCTCAGATGACATTTACTCTGTATTTCTCGAGAATTGAATTGCACATTTAGACAGGGCAGATAATACAGGAAAGAGGATTCTCACAACGCAGTGATGATGTTAGGTTGGTTTAATGTCAGTCATAGAGCAAGGGTACGGACAAGGTGGTCAGCAGGCATTTTAATTTTTTACTCATTGCGGGTTCTTTAAAAACAGCTTAAACATAAGCATGCCACATAGTCTTCAGACTTTGCTCACAGTCGAACTGCACCCGTCAACGAACACAAACAAGGCGAGTTCATTAGCTAACTAGCTAATGTTAGCTAGTTAGCTCTGTCAGTACTATAATCGGCTGACTATTTCGCCAAAATACTGACAATTATTTAAACACTGGCGCTGTTAGCGTACCTGAATCGTTAGCCACCTATGCATCGGGCCTTTAAGAGACCTGTCGTTTACCAAGTAGCTGGTGTTAGCGTGTTTGCGTTACCTTGCTAGCTAACGTTAACCAAAACATCCACTTCAACATTTGCAACGCTTTCATTGTAATTTACAACTACTAAAGAAATCTCACCGCTTTCCTTGAACTAAAAAGGCTTCTGTCAAGAGATGTCCATTTAGCAGACGAATTACAATAGATGAAATACACTCTGTGAGTTTGTTGACAGGGTTCACGGTAATACCTGACTTGAACACAAACCACCTCCCACTAAGCACATCACGCAACTTTGTTCCGCGAGACAAACAGACAGAAAACTTCCGGCCCGTGTTTATTTCAGAATAAAAGTACTCTCCCTACAAAGTATGACATTAGTAAACGTTTCATATCAAGGGCCGATATTTCATGTCACTGTCGGTGGGGAACAATAAAAAACATATCCCAGCGGTAGAATTAAAATAAATAAAGTAATTGAGGGTCTGAAAAAGGTATGCACCACTGTGAGGCATATGAGGGGAGGAGACTGTCTTTCCAAACTTAAATAACGTGGATATAAAACATAATGTTAACAAGGCAAAATTGAACGTCGTAAGACGACAGAAAATAGCGTGTTAACCTGGTGTTATCCATAGACTGTAAAAAGGTGTTAACTATTAAATGTATTTTTAAAAAGGTGTTAAAGCGGGATTTTGGACTTCATCACTTTCTGAGGGGAACCCCACATACAATAATTGCAAGAAAGAAAATAATTCCCACTCAACCTACCTTGTATGAAATTTGGTCAAAACACAGAGGTTGTTAAAACTGGAAGATAAAGATCATGTTCAAAGTCTCCTTTGCATTACTTTGGCATTGTTTTTTTATTTGATTTGTGAGACCCACCTCAGGTTTGAAAAAAAATAAACAAAAACCTAACAACAAATATAAATGGAAATGTAAACTGTTTTATTTCTGCCCAACTATTCAAATTGTATGCATTTATTTATTTTTATTTTTATTTGTATACTTAAAAATGAAGAAAATATGTGCTGCCTTGCAACAGATTGAATGCATGTATATATTTACATTTTAGCTTTGGTTATACAATATCTTACAACACTGCATTTCACGAGGTGAATGCTAACCAAAAAAGAGATATCTTTAACGTGAGTCATATTTTTTCATTACAGCCTGTGTCAGTTTCTTTCTTTTCTTTCTTTTTTTTTATTTCCCTGGATCCAAACACATGTCTGTAAGGTGTCAGTGTGACAATTATCTTGGGCTGTTGCTGTGAACTTTTCACAGTTTGTGTATCCTTCGTTTGTGATCATGTACTACTAATCATCATGAGGCCGTACAAGGGCATGTTTTAATGATATGTCAGACAGCACCTTTCTGAAAATATAATGTGTTAATTATTGTGTTTAATATATAATATTAATGTACCAAGAAAAGATGGAATAAAACAGATGTTGCAAGTAGTTGTATTTCTTCCACCCTGACTGGCAGCCTATGTGTCACTCAGGGTATGGTGGAGGTTAGGTGTTACAAATGTTACCCCTCCATGTCCCAACTTCCTACAACAAAAACTCATGTCAGCATTTGTGGTATTTTCACTTCTCTATCATCCAAAGCTGCCTACTGTTTGGTGTTAACCAACACCTTCGTGCAAAGTGAAAAGCAGAAGTGTTTGAATTACACCAGTATGCTCTTTGATATATATTTACCATGTAAAATATCTAATGAGAAATAGCTGTACCCACTGAGCACCAACCCAAATTTCAACGTTAATTAGTAGTAGAAACCGAAATCAATCTGAATGAGCAACATGCTCTTTTATTTATTTATAAAGCACTTATTTTTAAGTTCTGGTGTCACTTACCCATTTTAAAAATGTTATGGAGAATCATTATGATGTTATTTGCAGTTGTTTCCCTTGAAATGAACATCTTGGTCTTGTATGTTTTAGATAATTTTTTATGTTTTAAGTACTTTTTTATTTATTCACTTGTTTGTTGGTCTACTGGACCTGGATATGTTAACTTGTGTACACAGGGCACAGCCTAAAAAGAGACAGTCTGTTTTTCCCTGTTAAAATAAAAATCAACGTTGGGTCAGATGTGGGTTGGTGCTCACTAGGCACCTATTTCCTAATGTCTATGTTGTATATTACTGCTTAGTGTAAAAATGTTTGATTTTCTAGGTTATTCTACCCATCTCAACACATCTGGGTTAGGTTCGTTCGTTATGTGTGACTATAGTGTTTTTTCATCATATGGCAGAATGACCCCGTCATCTTTTTTTGTTGAATCAGCAGCAATATTTCAAGAATAATCTTAATAATATTGCTACCCTAGTTTTTGGGGCTATACTCTGCAAATGTAAGCACTGCGGTTGCATATTCGTTGCAGGCAGGAAACCCCCAAACGGTTTCACAGACAACATGAGGCGTCACTGTTCAGCGGGCGGTGCTGTGACATTAAACAAGCGGCCATTGTGTGTTGACGGGTTGTCTGCTGCCATCGGAGAGGATCTGTTCAGTTGGCTAGCGGAACAACAGCAGCAGCACCGGATGGTACAGATTCGGCTTCCAGCCTCAAACCGAGATTTGTTACTGCATTTTTGTGTTCATGTGAAACGAAAGGTAAATACATCTTCTTTGTCAGCGCCGACAGCTAGTTTAGCTCCAGCAGTAACATTATAAGCACCGAAGCTAACAGAGACGTGTAACGTTATTGTTAACGAAAGTAGCTCAGCAGCGTTGTGTTAGCCGTTAGCTAACGTTAGCTTGTTAAACGGAAACGGATTTGTTACGGATTAGCTAAAATGGTTAACGGTGCAGCGCTGTACAACAAAAAATTTACGTTATATATAACGTTAGGACGTTATAAATAAGTTTTTGCTTTAAAACAGCCCAAACCTTAGCTATGATTATCGCATTTATATAGCTTAGTATGATACAATTTAACTAATTAAATTTAGCGATTAGTCACACTGATACAGCTTGCCCTGACTGGTGTTAGCAAGTCATTTCCTTTATGAATTAGTTTCTGAAGAGGATTAGTGGGTAACAGCCAGGCTGCATCTCAGACTGATTGTATTCACCAGTAACCATTAGCTTGCTACAAATAATGTACAAACTTACTTTCTGTAGTATCTTAGTGGAATAGAGATGTTTGTGTAACAGATTATGTAACGCTAAGACATGTGCTCGTGTTGTTATTTTTGTTGCTACCCAGAAAAGTCTGTCGAGGATGTTTATGGCAAGGGCAGAAGAGTTTCATAGGTGAGCCAATCAGTCAATAGCCAACAGCTGCTGGGTCCTTCACCACGGACGTTCAGTTAATAATATATAAGAAAGGAGCTTTTGTTCAGATCTCAGTCTCTGGTTCATCACTAAAACCTTGTTACCAGCCTCTTTTCACTGTTTCTCAGTTCACTAAATCTTGAGAATAGGTTGGCAGTTATAAACTAATGTGCTAAAAGTGAGTGAGAGGCAAACATGACTGACATCTTGTCAGAGTGTCTGCACTATATGATTATTTAATACTGTCCTCATCTCAATCAGGCGACATTGTCTTGTATGGAATGACAACCTCACAGAGATATATTGACTCCAAACCAGCGGGTAAGTTGACACTCAAAAGTCAAAATGCATAAGCTATGTGTCATTTCAGCATGTGTTGATATACTCATCTGTTGCCATTGTCCTGTTTCACATATATACATTAGCTCGGTTTGCTGACATGGAGTGGCAGACGCCAGCTGTGTCAGAGAAGTTCCAAAGCCGCTTTGGCCGCCGGCCTGGAACATCGGACAGTGGGGACACTGGTCTTGGCACCTCAGCATCTGACAGCACAGAAGGTGATGACTTTAGCTTGTTCTTTCCCTGCCTGCAGAGTGTGTTGTGTAACATTGTTTTGAAGTCTGCCTGTCAGTGCAGGGCTCTGAACTGACTTTTTGAGTGCACTATCCAGCTACTTTAGCAAAACAGACAGACTAGACAGAGATGCACTGCAGCTAACACATCAACTTAACGTTACTGTTTGCTGATATCAAACTTGGAGAGGAGAGAACACAAATTTACCTGATTGCTGTTCCTGAAATTCACTCATGGTGTGTTTTTTTTTTTTTTTTTTTTTTTTTTTTTTTAATTTATTTATTTATTTATTTTTAGTACCTCATCACGTGACCAAAAGTATAGTTCTCCTTCATCCTGTCATCGGAACATTGACACCTGCTTGCACACAAGGGGGTTGCGTTATGCAACTTGGGTAGTTAGCGTGAAGGGCATGCACACCAGTTCTTGTTCGCTCCTGGTGTTTCACATTACTGTATATAAAATTATGATTTTAAACAAACAAACAAACAAAAACGGGGGGGATATTTGCAAGTCGCACTTGTGCACCAAGTTATAAAATTGAGTAGCAGTGTCTCCAAAAGTGGTTACAAAATGTGAGTAAATTGTCGCAGTCTGTAGCCATGCAGTGATAGAGCTCCAGTTTGCACTCTATACAGCCAGAGTTTGGTGCTTTAGTGTGGCCGAGGCTGAAACGGCTTTGTCTTCATGTTTGTGTTATTGTTGCTTAGGCTTTTTATAGTTTGTTAAAAATGTTCATAATCCATTGTGGAAGCCCTGGAGATTTGCAGAGGTAGATTAAAGTCCCAGCTAAAAATGCCCCAAGGCTCTGCTGCACTCTCACTTAAGGTTAATTGGCTGGATAGGTGTTGGTATGCTAGGACTGGACTTTGTCTGTGGAGGGAATATTCAGAGAGTTGTTTATAAAATGGGAACATCCCACTGGAGAAAATGTGAAATCTCACTGGGGATGGTGGGTGTGTGTATATTCTATATTTAAATGTATTTACACAGTGTAGAAAAAAATAATAGACTCGTGGTATCAGGAAGGTTCCATGTACTGGCTGGCCTGCTGGGGTGGATTGTCCCACGTTCAACAGGAAACGCTGATAAAATAATATGCTGGAAAATGATCACAAGTGTATCAGCACTGTAGGTTCACAAAGCTGGTATTCATGGCAGGGCTGGCTATTAGAAAATTTTTAATACCAATTGCAAGCAGGTCAATGTTTTTTGCTTTTTACATCAAGTTATATATATTTATATGTGTTGGCTTCCCTGAGGTAGTCCTAAGAATGCCATTCAACACATAATGTATCTTCCCAACTGTTAAAAACTGTAGTGGATCTTTAATAGTATCAGTTAAAATCTCCTGGCTATCAGTAGTACCCATAATCACTCTGAACAGTTGTATAACAGAAGAGGTATACAAGTCCGTTTTATAATTTTTATGAGAGATTTTATGTAAACACAGACAAGCATCACAAAACCTGAAAGGGAAGGTGTCTAGAACCGTTAGTAATGTTAGTAGATGCATATCTTCTGCATCTTCCAAATAACTGAATATATTTGAAGTGTCCATAGCGTTGTCTTACTGTCTCTAAACACACTGTTCACTGAGCTCAGAGCTTGTAAAACAACATTCCTTGGAGGGTTTAAGCTACATTAGAGCACATGGTGGCCCAGCTCCTTATTAGAGTCTATTGTTAGGTTGACATGATTTTTTCCAACCTTGAACATGTTAATGTAGAGTGTGTGGTGTGTTCTTTGGATATATTTCCTTCTTATAGCAGTTTTCTTAATGTCGCCTTTTTTAAGAATGTACTTCTGAGGCGACTTGCTTGTTTTAGTTAACAACTGTTGAGCGTGCCACTGGTGCTGGTACAGCTTTGTCCTGCCACTTAAACTGACAGCCGTACCTAGCAACATGACAATTAACCCCAAATTTAGCCACAACAAGGACCTGTTGTAGACAATACTGTACAGCGATGTATACCATACTTTTTAAATTTAACAGCTTAAGAATACCAGACTTGTTTTTTTTTCTTCTTTTTTTTGAAAAACGTTGTTTTTTAATTTTAGTTGCTTGGTGTTTATCAAAACATGCTGTTTTACAGCTGTAGGTAATAATCATTATGTTATATACTTTTTAAAGGCAGGAATGTCTGTTGAGCAAATATCTATCTTAAGAGTAGTTTAGACTTGTTCTAGCCGGTGATGAATCAGTGGAGCCTGGAGGCTTCTTTTTATATTTAAAGTTTTACCTTCCTGAAAGCTTGATGTTGTTTCATTAAAATTCTTGCCTTATTATTATTTTCTTGTCTGATTGCAAAGTTTCCCATTTTAACGAAGTTGTTGTTTAAAGTGAGCAGGCCATTCAGTCTTTGACTTTGGATGTTCACGGCAATGTGATGTGTGTGTGTGTGTGTGTTACAGTGGAAGGAGGCAAGGTGCTTTAAAAAGCGGCACCCACAGATCACGCTGTAACTTGAGAGGTGGGCTATAAATACCCCTAACCTTTCCTGCGTATCCCTGTTTGTGTGTGTTTGCTCTGAGCTTTGATACAGGCTGGTTTGGCTGTTGGAGGACAATACGGCTTTGGGCGGAGGGCCTGCCTGCTGCGACACTGTCAGTCTTAGCTTCAGAGGTCGATTCGGTACTTCCCAGAGATGCAGTGGACCTACTGTTGTTTTGCTTTAAAGCATTGTGCAGCTCAGCTCACCTCAGTTCAGCTTTAGAAAAAATGCCACAGCTAATAACATGTTTGTTGCGTTGGAGTGAATGCCAGATTTCCAGGCTTCAACAGGTCTCTCAGGTTTGTAATGCTGCTGAGTTATGTAACTCTGAAATGTGTTGGGGCTCGTGGAGATTTCTGTAGGTGGCTTGTCGTGATTTTGGTGTTCCTGAAGTTTTTTATAAGCATATTGTGATCTCTGAGGTTTACAAAGGAAGACCACTAACATTTTTGTGCATGTTTAATGGAGTGGATTGGGTGTGTAGTCTTTACAGTAATCTCAGGGTGCGTATCTTTGCATGTGCTAACGGACTAATTACAAGACTTCATGCCAATTAAACAGGAAGACCCTTTAGTCAGCAGTTCTTTTGAAAGAGAATTTTACAGTGGATTATAATTATCTTGCATGTACACTCAGTTATGTGGCAGTGCTATACAGCAACATATTTGTGTGTTTTTTTTTTTAATCGTGCAATGCAGAGCTTCTGCTCTGCGCATTGGTTTAAGTCTATTATAAGACTATTCCCTGCTTTGAGTCAGTCAGAGCCAGTTAATTCTTTCTGTGGTGACACCTCATCATCAAAGTAGGCCACCCATAAACCCTGCTGCATCTACTTTACATCACTGACTGAAAATAGAGGAGATGGCCTTAAGTAGTGCTCTAGATATTCTGCACTGAATTAACATGATCTATCTTCATATTGAATAGTGAGCGAAGAACACTTAATGTAAATTCTAATGACTCTTTCTTCTCGTACTCTTAAGATTTCTGCAGTTCCAGCAGCAGCCCCCCTTTCCAGCCCATCCGCAGTCAGATCCCCATACCCACTGCACATGTCATGCCATCCACGGCCGGAGCCCCGGCCTCTAAGCCCCAGTCATGTGTCCAGGAGGACTCCCTATCCTCTGAGGGCCACAGGTCTTCCTCTGGCTCCAGAACCCCAAGTGGCTCCGCCTCGAAGTCTTCCTCTCTCTCCAAATCAGCATCCTCGCCCAACTTGGATGCTCCCACTGGTGTGGGAGGTGATCCCGTGGTGCCAAAGCCAGACTGCCTGAGCCGCTACCGCAGCCTTATCAATGGGCTGGACTACTCGCTGTTCCCCTCAGATCACACTCGGATGGATGAGGGCCAGAGGTTTGACACTCCTGCTGTAGAGCCTACGCTAAATCAGTCAGCCCTGTTAGGGGGGTTATGCCCTGATGTCAGACTCCGATTACAGACGACCGGGATTAGAGACACCTTAGACTGTGTGTCTGAGGCCTACAGAGGAGGTATGGAGCACAGCTATAAGGTTCTACCTGAAGCTAGGCCTGGAGTTCCTGGCACAGCAGAAACCTCTAATCAGAGGGGCAGTCAGCCTGGTGCGACCGGATCCCCTGGAGTTTATGCAAACCCTCTCAGCCTGCAGACACAGGCTCTGCTGAGGGAGCATGCGGGCTCCAAGGGTTATGAGCCACTGCGGCAGGAGAGATGTAGTGAAATGTCAAGCTGGCAGCAACAACAGCAACATAAGCAGCAACTGGAAAGTTTACGCCTGCAACTGGAACAAATGCAGGTAAGCATTTATTCTAAATAGAAAATCATATCACATTAGAGGTAGAGAAACACAAACTGGGGGTGTGGACTTTTTAAAAAAAAAAAAAAAAAAAAAAAGAAAAAAAAAAAGCCACTGCTTTTGGTTCAGTGTAAGGGGTATGCATTGAAGTCACCCTTTCACACTGGTGGTAAAACAAACTCTTCTTGGCTGCTATGAATGGTGGATTTTTTGAAGAAAATGCCCTGACGAGGTAAAGGCCTTTGTAGTAAACATGTGGGGCATTCAGCTTTTTGTGGACACTGAAATCTGGCCAGATATTTGGTTCCTGACACACATTTAGGTCAACATTGGAAAAATAACTAAACCGCTAAACAAAGCCTGGAGCCATACAGATGCCTTGTCCTATTTTAGAGCAGGATCTGTCAAGTCAATCAGCAAACTCAAAATCACAAAAGCCACAAAGGATTTTCTGGTGTCTGTTGTCAGATTTATAAAAACAAAGTTACATTTTATTTGTATAATTGAGAAAATCCTGTGCTTGATTAACCCTAGACAGCTGAACTGCAGATCCCCACCTCCACAAAGAGAGAGAGACAGAAAGAGTGCTTCTCTCTCAAATGACTGTGAATAGTTTTTGTACTATGTTACCTTTTCCACAGGTTTGGCACCATAGTTGGGGGCGCACTGGTTTTTTTGACTAATAGCCGGGCCTGTAGCTGGTAACTTACATCCATCTCCATGCTTTGTTTTAGTGTTGTGACAGCCCTGAAGAGAGTAGTAAACTACAGTTCTTAGCTAACTAGTGGTCTGAACCGCTCTGCTGATAAAAGATGGTAGTGAGACGTTGTGGTGGTGTTCATATTGTAAACAGGAACTTTATTTCCTCTACAGCAGTGGCTGACTTAGAAAAGGCAATAAACGATCTGACCTGCTTTGAGTGTTCTGAGAAGGCGATTAAGCTAGCCGCACCTAACTTTGGAGTGCACACGTATTCAAGCCTTTATGGTAAATCCACTGAAACGGACCAGTGCGTGCTGACAGGCAGATTAGCAATTTTATCCTGTCATTTTCTCTATTTACAAAGACAAGTGTTGCAGTATGAGAGTCCTACCTGAGAGAGTCTTCATGTTATTCGATACGAGAACCACATACAACATAATTTATCAAATTGGGTCAGACTTGATGAATTTAGCGCTAGGATACACGTGTCAACGTCCGGTTTTCAAAATAAGGTGTCTATACAGTATGGAAATAAGATTAATTGAATTCTGTTCACAGAACGTATAAAACATATTACATGTGTCCATTAAAAGAAAATGTACACATGTAATTTGCCGGACCCTCTCAGGCCTCAGACCCACCCCCGTAGTCTCTTCAAATCCTGTGGGAAACACTGAGTAAAAAGCACATTTTGATTATTATTTAATCACCAGTCACATTCTGAAATAGCATAACCCAATGTATGTTTCTATTTCATTAACTGATAAAAAGTCCATCTAAAACAGCACATTACTGCATGGAATAATGGAATAATACATGACTTTTCTTTGTTTTACATTTATTCATTTAGCTGACCAAAGCGACTTACAATTGCTATAGATGTCAGAGGTCGCACACCTTTAGGGGTTAAGTGTGTTGTTCAGGGACACAATGTTGGATGGGTCACAGTGGGGGATTGAACCCGGGTCTCTCAGACCAAAGGCATAATTTTATCCATTGCGCCATCGCCAGACTTTTCTTTGTTTTGATCTCGGCATTATATATTGGCCGCCCTGCTCTCTAAATATTGTGATCGGCACTGGCCATTGAAAAAGCTGCATCAGACGCTTTTGCCATTTCCACACACTGCGCTGGCACATGAATCGAAACTTAATCGCTTTTTACTGTATGAAGAAATTGTATTTATGATGATCTTTCGAACATTGTCTGATAAACTAAATGATTGGCTGTTAAAGCTGTGTTTAGATGGGAGCATTCATTCATTAATTTGTGGTGCTGAATTTATTCCACAAGGCACCAGAATACACCCGACATTTGGCGGTGATGTCAGTGTGTGTTGGGGAGAGACTTTAAATAGTCGCTGAGGTGGAATTACATTCTGTCCTGAAGAGAGATTAGCACAGCTTGATACTCATCAAGTTTAATTTCTCTTTTGTGAGCCATTTGAAATGGACCATGTTGTTATTGACCAAGTTTCTGTGGTTCCCTTGTCAGATGACTGCTGTCTGTGGTATAAAAATAATTTGATCATGTGTTAGCAAGGCTAGCAGTAATTCCTGAGATGTTTTGTTTTGTGCGACTATTTTTGTGCACCTGTATTGCGTGCCCTGTACTCAAACTAAACTGTCGTGAGATAGAAGTGGAAGGATGTCCGCCTTACACACAGTCTATTTATTATCAGGGTTAAAATTGTGCAGTTCTAAATCTTTGCATCTCTTTCCACCGAATAGTTTCTCCACATGATATAGCTCTTACTGTCAAATGTTTTTTCTCATTTTGTTACAGTTGATGAGTGCGGGAGTGGGTCAGTACCCATCGCTGTACTCGACGCCCGTTCAGTCGGAATCCGGCAAGTGGGACGCTCTGGTCAAAGCCAGTGAGAGTCTGCTAAAGGAGAAAGAGCTCATCATTGAGAGGCAAGTGTTTCTACTGCTCATGGAGGGGACGGGGTCTTTGTGTCATCTGATACAGTGACTTGATACTGTGGTATTGTACATTTTATTCTTAACATTGAAGACCATAGTTTTGGTCACACAAAATATTAAAAGTTTACTGTTTCAGGAGTGAATATAGTATTTTTGTTTGTCTGCTCAGTGCTGACTTTATTGTTCTTGTGTTTATGATAATTGGACGTGATGCAGACAAAAGCAGCATATGGCCCAGTTGGAGCAGCGTCTGAGGGAAAGCGAGCTGCAAGTCCATGGAGCCCTCCTGGGCCGAGGAGCTTCTTATGGGGACATGTGTATGCTGCGGCTACAGGTTAGAGACAACATGCACTAGCCCCCACAAACACTACTGACAACCCTGCATTATACTGTCATTATCCTTACAGACTATTTCAAGAACCTTTTATTGAAACTTTCCCATCACACGGTGGCTTTACAGGAGGCCCAGAGGGAGAATGTGTTCCTGAGGGCGCAGTTTACTGAGCGCACCGACTGTGTCGCCCTGGAAAAAGCAGAGGCAGAGCGCAGACTGGGGGCAGTTGAGGCCGAGACGCGCCGACTAACTGACAGCCTGAAGGAGACCTGTGAGAGACATGCGGAGGAGATGAAGAAACAGGAAGAGAGGGTTTGTGCTTGCTTAACACATCTTCCTAACATACAACGCTGCGAGCACGCAAAAAAAAACTAAAAAGACACTTGAAAAAGTAGATGGCACTGAGAAGAGTAAATGATAACCCTGTTTACGAGCTGTTCATTTTGCTTCTGTTTGGTGGAGAGATGCATTTAAATTTCTGTACTTTGCCCAGTAATGAAGAGAAGCTGTTTCCTGCTTCCTACCACAACAGTTCCAGACAGCTGATATTATAGAAACACAACACTGTACAGAAAAGCGGAGATAAAGTCACTGTGAAGCCTTAACAAGTTAATTTTCATAGAGAAAGATGAAGGAACATTTGATGATGTTTGTAGGAACATTTTGCTTTCTCTTTTCTCACTTGCTGTGATTTATGAATATGTATGGCACCTTATTACTTGTTGAGCATATTATCCCTCTTACCACATACCATACCTTACCATACCACATTTTCCTTTTTGTGCAGATCCGCAGTCGAGACAAGCACATCAACAACCTGAAGAAGAAGTGTCAGAAGGAGTCGGAGCTGAAGAGGGAGAACCAGCAGCGCATTGAGACTCTGGAGCGCTATCTTGCTGACCTGCCCACCTTGGAGGACTACCAGAGCCAAAACAAGCAGGTTAGGGCCGTTCTGCTTGAGTTCTTCTGATTTTACTTGGGTCAAAATGTGTAAATCCTTCAACCTGGACACATGTTTGTCTTTTTCACCAGCTTCTGGAGGCTGAACAGCAGGTGAGTCAGCTCCAAGAGAAAGCACAAGAGCTGGAGGTCTGCCTAGAGACGACACGCTCTCAACTGCGGGAAAAAGACACACAGCTGGAAGATCAGAAACGCAAGGAGAGAGACCTGCTGACCACCATTACTGAGTATGTGCACACTCGGGTCTGACAACAAAGTACCGTCTTCTCAGTGGGCATTAATTCAAACCTTAATAACTCTGCGTAATCTGTCTTCATCAGTATGCAGCAGCGCGTACAGCAGGGCCTGGAGGATGGAGCCAGGCTGCCCTCCCTGGATGTGGAGAGGCTCAGAGGAGAGAACAGTGCTTTGAGGGAAGAGCAGCAGAGACTCAAAAAGGTCTGTTATGGTTTGTCTATTGTGTGTTTTCTCTTTAAAGGCTCATCTGGGTACTTGAAATACTTTGGGGACAGCTTTTGTATGAGTACTCCTCGGGCTGCTTTTATTCATGAAGTCACATATTTGAATGCATAAACTGTATTCTATGCAATCTAATTGTAGTTTTATTGTTTATATGCTTGAACCCCAAATGACTTCAGCTTCAGAAAGTTGATCTGACTGAGTGAGCTTAGAGGAAGTGTGGGTTAAGTTTGAACCGTAGGTTCAGAGAAGTGTTCATTTCTCTAGAAGTAAGTTCCTGTATGTTGTGGTTAAAGCGTGTAGCAGCAATCTGTCCATCAAAGTTTTTAGCGCGTGGCTTCTTTTTTTTTTTTTTTTTTTTCTTCTGTAATGTTTACCATGCTTTCTGTACTGCTGTGTGCTTCACCTGCAAAGTAAACACTTCCGGTCATAAACACCATGAAGCTTAGGTCACAACCTCCCAGTCCAATAGAACAGCGAGGAGAAAGAGTGCTAAAAATACAAAAGAAGTAGGAGTTGATCATTGCATTATGTATCGTTTTAAAGCTCGTCTCTTTGCAGGTCATTGAGAAGCAGCACCGAATGATGGAACAGCTTGGCTCTCAGATCCAGGTGTTTATCTCTTCACAATGATTTGTTTGGCTACTGTTCAGTTTTATAGTCTCTCGGCAGTTGTGAGACATTAAATTGTTTGTGTCTGCAGGCTTTGGAGGAGCAGATATCTCAGGAAGAGAGCAGCTCTCAAGCTCTCAGAGAAGAGGTGCTGGCCAAAGAGCAGAATGTGTTAGAGCTCCACACAGCCATGAAGGAGGTGAGACAGACTAACCCTGCCCACTCCCTGACAAACCTGGTCAGAAATTGCCTGACACTTTTGACCGGGTAACGTTGATGCTGAATCTCTGTTTCAGCTGTCAGCCCAGAACCAGGACCTGATGGAGCAGAATCTGACCCTGCAGGAGCAAGTGAGTGATCCAGAGCAGAGAAGCTCCAGCCAGGCCTCCTCTGTCCTGCAGCCAGCTGGGGCTCGTCTCACGCAGAGGTTGCATCTAGAGATCGCTTCCTGCCTCAGTGACCTGCGCTCCCTGTGCAGCATTCTCACCCAGAGAGCTCACGGACAAGACCCCAACCTCTCTTTGCTGCTTGGTCTCACATGTGAGCACTTACTTTAATTTTACTCTCTCTTATGTTGATGATAGAGTTAAGTTCAAAAACATAAAAAGTAAATAGTCAGTGTGGGGTAAACCTGTACAACATGTATTAGTCATGTTTTGTTCTTTCCAGCACCCCCGCCAGTGGCAGAGCAGGCCGAGGACTGGATGTGTCCCGAGGTGCTGCAGAAGAAGCTGGTTGAAGCGCAGCAGCTCCGCCGAGACGTTGAGGAACTACGTAATGTAATACTGGACCGTTACGCGCAGGACATGGGAGAGAACTGCATCACCCAATAACCTTGTCGCCCAGGCAACGGAAGAAACTTTCGTTAGCCCCACTTCACCGCCTGAAGCATCAAAAAACGGGCTTGTCTTTCAGTTACTGAATGTCAGAAAGAGGATTTTTAATTTTCTTAAAATGGGGACAGAGGAAATCCCAAATGGTTTAACTTCTCCTTCTTTCAACTGACTGTAAGTCGTTTTTCAAGCCGCCTGCCTCTAGCTCAGAGCCCCCCAACCCCCCGGTGAGTTCATCTATTTCAGTCCAAGGGCTAACAGAAAATAACTTACCTCTAATACTTGATACTTAAGCATTGAGTGTGTGTGTGTTTTTTTTTTTTTTTTTTTTTTAATGACATGATGCTGTCTGTTACCAAACAGTCTTATACTTTGTGTTCCACTCCAGTGGATAACTATTTGTGTAAAAGTCCCACAATATATAATTTATTTAAATCTTAATTTCCCTCTCTAGGGGAATAATTTGAAAGTGGTTGACAATCAACTGAAAATATTTTAACCTGTGCTTTTAACTGAATTCGCAAGGAGATGTTACTAACATGCCATTATTTAAAATGGTGAATGCTGTAACATTAGTAACTGTAACATACTGCTGTGAGGTATAAGACTTGACAACTGAAGGGTTTAATACCAAATCAGCTTCTCACACCAACAGGCCTCCAACAGATTTATTACCAAAGAAACACCTGTCAAAGCAGTTGTGCCAGTCTGTGAATGTTTGTGAACGCTTCTCTCTGCTGCAGGCCTTGTTCTGAATGAGTACCAACATGTGCCTTTTTGTCACGTTTGCAACCACGATGCTAATTCATTTTTAGACCAACCACAAAGGGCTGTTTGCAGCTGACTCTTCCAATATTACCTTTTGCTGAGTGTATCAACCAGTAGGATAGTCAATACATTCCCTGACTCTGAATGTAGCAGATAACATTGGGCCACATCACAGAGCTTGTGGAGGCCCCCTACACTGTGTTTTGTTTTTATTGTTTTTTTTTGTTTGTTGTTGCTGGTAGATAAATTTAAGTTAGTTGAAACCCTTCAGTCTGTGTGATCTTATGTAGATGAATAGCTTCACAGTATACTATACATTTCAGGTTGATAATGGCTGACTCGTATTCGACAGAGTGGTTAACTATTTGATAAATGTATGACTGAGAAACAGTATTAATCTTCAGTGAAATTTTATTTGTTTGTATTGACAACTCAGTGGGTCCTCCAAATGTGTTGCTGCGAAGATGTGCTAATGTGTTTGAGCAAACCTGGCTTCCACAACGTGTAAAGGTCCCATGAAGTGGCTTTTAGATTAGTAATTTCCTCCCCTGTGGTTTGACATGTTTCATATAAGATGTTGGGGCTGGGTTTAGTGTCGAGAGGGACATGATAGTAGTGTTTTAAAGATTGGCAGTAGTCATTGAGGACCTTTCATCTTCTTCAAAAAGAGGAGGGCCATGTTTTAATCCCACATGGTGGTAGTGATGATGATGATGGGAGGGGTTGGCTGGATCACCCCTAAATCTCCAGTCACATTGTACTGGATGGAATTTTATATTTGCCCCGAGTGTGGGATAAGCCATAAAAAAGGTGACACTTTACAGGAAGAGAAAGGTATTTTAATATAAAAATATGCAAATTATACCGAACAACATGCCCAGGGAGACGCAAGCCATTTTCTTTTGTTCACGGGACCTTTTTTAAAAACTCAAGTAGCACAAGGTTTATCTTTGGAAAGTCTGGCTCTGCATGCCTTAACATCTCAAGTGTTTTTGAAAAAGGGAAAAAGATGTTTATATTTTCATACATTTGTCCTTGTTTGTATTTGCATATTTTAGAAATAAAGATTTTCAACATTTTGTTTAGTTTAATTTGTTTCAGATTTGTTTTTAGCTGTAGTATTTTCATCCCTTCTGTGCAGAAAGCCTTGGATACCAGCTTTCTATATATCTGGATGCATCGATTCAATATGCCAGATCAGGTAGCATAACATTCAATCAATCGCGGTGGACCACCTGCTCAGTTTTCAGAGGCGCAGTGATCCCTGTCCTCATCTTACCCAACATAAAAAAAAAAGAAAATGATCCCAGTGAGTTCCACACAAGGTGTACAGTTTTAAAATTTGGAACCAAGTGAGCACTGATACTGGATCGTTAATCTGTATCAGCAGAAGTTCTGTCTGACAGCAGAAAAATTTTATCAGTGCATCCTATTCTGTAACACCAAGAGGAGTTTCTGTAATAGCAGATGGAAAAGCACAGGTATAAGTGATTTAAAAAAATGAATGAGTCATTTAGATGATGAATATCATTCAGCTTCTTCAGTTTTAAGGTCCCGATTTTGTTCATGCTTGCTCACTGTCAGGGTTTACTGGGACACATGAACAGCCATCGTTAATGATATTAGTAAACACCTGTGCTTTTCTACTGGGACAAGTTGGCCAAAGTGGCCCAAATCCGAACTGGAAAAGGTCAGATTCCACGTGACCTGGGCTGTTAACACTGATCAGATCTGTCACACGAGCAAAAAAAAAACATCAGATTTAGGTCACTTTGGCCTGCAGTCTGGACTAAATGTCTGCTGTGAGAAGGTCAGATTTAAAAAAAATAAAAAAAAATCGCTTACAACTCATACATAAACTTTAAAGCTTTATTTCACTTCAGTGAAGAAGGGTGTTGCCTCTTTCGCAGCAGCAGAGTAGCGTTAGTCGTGAGTCCGCAAGATTGGAGCGTCTGGCAGTTGTCGTCGTAGAAGCACAGTGGGTGCGCGCTGATGATGTCGTAACCAGGTAGACCACCGCCTCTGTAATATGTGAAACACAAGCAGCACAGTGTCACATGTTGTAAAGACACTGAAACAGTCCAGGAAGATGTGGTCTCACCTATGTTTGTCCAGATGCCGCCGCAGGTGCCCGATTGTTTCTGAGGAGCGCATTTTCAATATGTAAGTATGATTCCCGTCTTCTGACTTCACTTTGAGTGTTGTGATAACATCCCGAGCTGACGAGGGCCACTCAGGGATGAGTGTCTGCTGCCTGTAAGGCAAACAATTCAAACATGCTTGATGTAGACTAATAATGAGAGCTCTGACTGGTCTGTGACTCCTTTTAGGAGGTCAGATCTGAATCCTAGACCCCATCACAAGCTGGCTGTCCATGGTGACCTGCCCTATTTTTCAGACCAGTGCATACAGTAATCTCCACAATCCTGACAATCTGCCGCTGCAGCCACATCAGCTTTTTAATCAGCCTTTCACATCATGTACATTGGTGTGTTCTTGAATCTAGTAATTCCTAAACACTGATTTTCCTCCTACATGGTTGTAAAGCTACATAATGATTTGACATCATACATACAGTACATCTTGTATCCTACACCGAGTGACCCAGAGTGCAATATTTTCTCAGGATCAAATGGAAATACTCTAGATCTGTGCATCATTTTATAGTTTGTGTATAAATGAAAGTCAGTGAAATGTCAGTTTAGGCAACAAAATTGTGCTTACTTAATGGATGACAACATTTTGAACAAGCCTACCCGTCTTTCATGTCTTGCAGCGCCGATGTGTCTATGAGGATCACTGAGTTGCTTCTCTGGGCATCAGATGAACCCTATAATGAAAGTTTTTGGTTAGATAATGAGCAGGCTTTAGTGAGTGTACATTCAGCACCAGCACAGACATGCAAGATGGTGCACTAAAATTGATCATCTGCTAAACAGGTCTGGGCTTGCTGCTCACCTGCAGGGTCGCCCTCAGCGAGTCCCTGATATCGATAACACGGCCAGCCTTTACTACCACCTTTGGTAACCTGTTCAGGAACTGATTCGTGCTTAACTTCTTGCCTGTGACCAGAAGAGATGCATGTGAATGACAATGGCGAATGAGCATTTCCACCTCAGGTGCGACTTTCGGGAGTATCATTGTGTTGTTTACAGGACAGAGAGTATACTGTTCTGATGATTCACCTTTCTCTCCACATGTAGCCTGTCCTTCTCCAGGAAAAGTATTCCACGGTAGCCTGAAGATAAATTCCTCATCTCGCCTGTCATGAACCTGCACAAAGAAATGATGATAAGTAGCAGTCGCACATGTAAGCTTGCACATTTGCTCGCAGACAGAACAGAATCAAACCTCAAAAGGCACACCATCTGGAAATCTTTCTTGAAGCTCAGACGGAAAATACCCGTCCATCAGATCTTGCATGCACTCCTGCAACAACCCAAAAAAAGAGGACTTGAACCACCAAAGAATCCAGTTTAAAGTATTTCCTAATTTCCTGTGCATTTTTTTGGTCAGCTAACCTGGGTGCTGTGCTCCTGATAAGAGCGGAAAGGACCATCAAACATGACAATCCCGTTGCTGTAGAGACTCAGTCGAATAGTATCCTTTTTCGCCAGCTGTGCCCCCGTGGCCGTGGACTTTATGAAACACTCTCCGTCCCCTGCGAGGACGTTCAGCTCCTTGATCCTCTGCAGCACGAGGTCAAAGTTCATGTGGAAGTTCCTGACAACAGAGGCGTCTGCATGTGAAAGATACCCACCGTGTTAGGAATCATTTCATATCATAAATGCTTTTAGGGAAAGCTTGAAGGCTATGAAGAAGACAGTACATGGACACTATACCTGGATTCAAGAGGCCTGGCTGCTCAACTTCCGCGGAGTCACTGCTCTCCACGTCTCCCACCCACATCAAACCGTAGTCATTTAGAAAGCTCTGCAAGATAAGCAGCTGCTTTCAGTGTGGTGTAATCACAATATAAAGACATTAATCTAAAATGTTATTAAATCAACTTACCTCCATTTCAAACACTTGTTTCTCCAGTTGTTGGCACCTTCTTTCCAGGCTGTCTCTGCCACTTAAATCATGGCTCAATACTTTTTCTGAAAGAAATAAGGAGCAACACTTTACTTTCAGTGCTTGAGACTATGAGGTCACCCCACCAATTGTGTAATGGGCATACAAAGATAATATTTAAGTTCTGAAATGTTGTTGGGTTTAATACATTGGACACTGTGAGACAACCCAAATCCACACGGTAAGATACTGCCACAATCAAACCCTTTAGTCTAGATAAATGTAGGGAAAGTCCATCTCAGGTCTGTAGATGTCACCTGATTCTTTAAGAAGCCTCAGCTTTTCCTCCAACACTGAAATCCTTTTGTCCTTTTAGAAGAAAATGTAAAGTGAGAGTTTGCCATGTTTGATGTATGTTATCACAGTTTCCCTGTTGTGGAGGGGGTGCGTGTTGTTGTTCACCTTGCGCTCAATCTCTTGTGCTTGGCTCTTCACTGTTTTCTCTAGCAGGTTCACCCGCTGAATCATGGCAGACATTAGCTCAAAGTCACTCGGCGGAGCACCTGAATAACAGAGCGTTAAAGTACGTAAAAGGTGTCCTTTACACAAGTAAAAATATAGTTTTTGATATGTTTTAAAATCAATACCTGCAATGTGATTAGATTCAAGAAAGGTTTAAATTTCAATTAGTTTATCAATAGCCTATATAAAATAACATATACTTGCCTTTGGAATATAAAAACAACTTTGTATTAACTTATACCTTTCTTTAATGGGGCTTTTGACTTTGAAGTGGAGGCAGGACTGGCTGATGAGTGAGAGGTTGGGGGAAGATTTGGATCAGAGGATTCATCATCATCCGCCATCGCTGCCTGAACTTCTGAAAACAAAAACACAAAACATGTTAAAAAAGAGAACATTTTCATGGTTTACCTGTTACAGGGAACATTTTGGTATTTATAGTAACAATCTGTCACAGTGATAACCATTTACTCAAGTACTGTATTTATGTATAGTGTTGAGGTACTTGTACACTACTTGAGTATTATCTTTTCATGCAACTATATACTTGTACTCCACCACATTTTAGAGGGAAATACTGTATTGTTTTAGTTTACTACAACTACTTACTTAACTACAACAGTAGTTGAAAATAATATAATAATAATAATCAATCATTTATGATATAATATCAGAATAACAGTCACAGGATCCATTTTTC
This sequence comes from Micropterus dolomieu, assembly GCF_021292245.1. NCBI lineage: Eukaryota > Metazoa > Chordata > Actinopteri > Centrarchiformes > Centrarchidae > Micropterus > Micropterus dolomieu. Next base: position 20,299,441 of record NC_060152.1, read on the forward strand.
TTCATATACTTCAACTTTTGATAGCCTACTTGAATTTATACATAGTATACTTTTTCAGTACAGGTCTTTTGCTTGTAATGCAGTATTTTTACAGTGAGGTAGCCTGTTAGTAACCTACTAAAGGATGTGAATAAGCTTACTTCCTCCACCACTGAGTGGTGACATCTGCTGTTTTAGTGACCTGTCAGTGTTATGCCTTTTATGCTTAGTATAAGATTTGACCAGCAACCTACCTTTTAACAGATTCCTCCTGAAAGGCACTTTCTGTCTTTCCCTGCAGATCAAAGAGAGTTTAGTGTTCATGTTTCCTCACGGTAAAGTTAGCACCTGTAGGCCTAAAGATATTTCCCAGTGAGTCACCTACCACTGCTCATTCAGAGGGCTTTGCAAAGGAGTGCGCCTCGTTTTCTTCAGCATCGACAATGGTGAGCTCATTTTACCTGAGACAGCTTAGACACTGCAAGTTAAGCTAAATATCTCAAACTGCTGCGACTATAGGTGTGTTCACAGGGACCTCCGGACTTTCTTTCAGTTTGTTTGGAGTATGTTGCCATTAGTAACGCAGTAGCAGAATGACGACTACAGGTGTGTTCATCCGGAAGAGGTCGCTGTATTCAGTCTGCCTCTGACACACACATAAGCTCTTGATTTGCGTAGTAGGCTACTCTATGTAGCCTAACGTTAGCCTACTTGTCCTATTTTGCTTTTGTATTGCTAGCCTGTGGCTGTTTATTATTTGTTGTTGTTGCAAGAAAAAAAACAAGCGACTTTCTCACAAAAAACACATTTTAATGGGACCAAGTGATGAAATGAATAAGGCCGTATGGGTTTTTTTAATGCTTTTGAAAATGTACATCAATATTCAAATTCCCATTGTATCTAAATAGATGTCACCATGCTGTCATAGTCTTCTGTTTTAGTGAATATGTAGCCACTAGTGGGCCCGGTGCGGTGCAGCCATACTATCCGGCTCAGCCTCGCTCTGTGTGGGAAGTGAGCGGGCATTCAGAGAGGATGCTGAGGCCTGCCAGTCCCACAACACATCCATTATTAACCCAATGCTGCTAGGCTGATGGCTGCACCTATTGCACATTTCGACGACGACTGGCCGATTTTGGGTGATTTGAGCATGGTTTCGGACCAAAGGCTGCACCCGCAGAAAGGCCGCGTAGCCGCCGCCGCAGGGGAAGCGGCAGCTCCGCAGTTCCTCACAGATGATGATGATGATGACATCCCCGAGCTGCACAGCAGCAGCTTCTCCCCGGGGGAAACCGGTGCTTTCAGGTCCATGGAGGACCTGGTGAACGATTTTGACGAGAAGCTATCCGCGTGCTTCCGAAATTTTAAATCCAAGACGGATAGCATCGCTCCTGTGAACGCGATCGCCGAGGACTCCCTGCTGGAGAAAGACGGGTGAGTGTTGTTGGTTGTGGCCTGTCTCCGTGCCTAGTTGTGTTTAATAATATGTGAGTATGGAGGGTTCAACTCACTGCTGCAGGATGCATTTTGAAAATCACATAAAGGCTTTTGGATCTACAGTGGGACATTTCCCAGATCAGAAAGCCAACATATCTTGTTAGAGAGGGCTACACTGATGGGGCTTAGGTGACAGCGACGCACAAACACTGCCACCATCTTTGGCATCAAAACTCAGAGCAGAGGTCTGCCTTACCAGTGTAATAACAGACTCTGGAAATGTGAGCCAGTTATTTACACATTCAACTGAACAGGTGCTCTAATATCTGCATACTATCGGTATCTGCCCCTAAATGGCTTTTAAAAACCGATATAGGGGCTGATATGAGTGGACAGAGAAGTCATGTTTTTGTTTTTACAGCCGATATTTAAAAGTGGCACTTTTTTTTCAGTTGTTAGGACACCCATATTTGTCCTATATTCTTATATAATATATATCTTATTGTCATGGATATTGTTATTGCACAAATAGGCTTACCCTGTAAGATGATAATTTAAAGCTAAAAGTCAGATTAATCGATAAGCCTTGTTGATCTACAAGAAAAATTCAATTTCAATAACCTGTTCATTCTTCATGTATCATCAAAAACAAAACAACATTGGAGAACTAGCAGGAGACAGCTAGATTTTGAAAGTATCTAACCGAAAAAATCCCACCCCCTCCCTTCAGCAATCAGCAGTCTAGCTCAGCCTACAACTGGCAGTAAATCCATGATAGTTTGAGCCTAAAGTGTACAATGACAGGTGCGTCCCATTTAAATACCGTCCCACTTTCCCTCTGCTTTCTAAGGCACCTCTATGCGACATAGGCCTAAGTTGTCATTTAATACCAAGGGCGAGGGGAAGTGGAACTACAAATATAAGGCATGTAAGGCTTCGTCTGCCTGGTATATACCCCAGCTGAGATAACCACAACAACATCATTAGAGTTCTCCTAAATTCCTGAGGGTTATTTTAGATTTAAGATTTAATTTATCTCCTTTCCCCACAGGATCTGGAATGCTTTGACCAGTAACTATGGGCGCGTGATGCCAGTGGACTGGAGACAGTCTCGAACATGCTCCCTCCACATCTCCACGTTCTACCTGGAGGAGAAACCCGTGGGTGATCCTACCCCTTTCATACCAACTCTGCCCCACTTTCCCTTTAACCCAAGCCCCCCTTCACTCCCTCCCTGCCTCCCTCGTCAAATCTCTTTTTCCATTCATCTCACAAATCTCAGATATTTGTTGTGCCAGGGTTTAGTGCTTTGATTAAATTCCCTCCCCCTGTTCTGCTCCTGGCTAGAGGAAGACTGATGTCACGGTGGAGCTGTCGGATGATGAAGAGCTGAGGGAGCAGCTGGACATGCACTCCATCATTGTCTCCTGTCTCGCAGAGGAGCCGCTTTTCACAGCAGAGCAGGTAAGTTTTGATAAACCTAAGAAACGTAAACCTCCAGTAGAGTCTATCCCGGGTGCAGCCACACTGTGTGAAGCCTGTTCATGCAGAACATAGCTAAAATCCCTCTGTGTTTCCCTCAGAGATTTAATAACTGATGTTCACTTGGTTATTATGAATTCTGCTGCTCTGATGTGCGTGCTGGTGCTCTATGCAGGTTATCGAGGAGATAGAGGAGATGATGCAGGACTCTCCTGACAGGGAGCACAATCCCTCTCAGTCGGACCGCTCCATGCTCTCAATGGATGTCCGGCGGTCCGTCAGCAGCCCCAGCTACGAGAAGAGTGAGTGTCCACTGATCGGGACTTGGGGTGGGACAAATAATCAGTAATATATAATGATACTTTCTCTTGTGATATGCTTCTAGTACAAAGAAACCAATATATTGCAATCTCTTTGCAGTAGCGATTTAATTGTATCCATATTGTGATACGTTCTCCTGTGATTCATTGATGAAGGTTCATCTTACATACACAGTACTTTGGTACTGTTACAGTATCAGAATCATGATGCATTCTCTTATGATATGTTCTTCATAAAGTCTTTATACAACTTTGACAATCCATAAAAAGTGTGGTTCAGACCAGTGTGAGCTTCAGGACAAGTTCAGCAGAATTAAACGATAGCCACAAACAAGTGTAGTCTGTGTCGCCAAACCCTGATATAACTTATTCTTCTGTGCCATGATAACAGTTGAGCTCCCATTGTTGTCCCAAAAACTAATAAAAACCCATCAGTGAGTCACACTGTTGAACTGAGTGACATGTTCCTTCATTACCATGAACGTGGGCACTGTAGTTTATTTTAACTCAATCCCACACACACCGTCCAGCCTTTGTAAATACTCGCTATAGAGCACCAACTCTGTACCAGACCCCAACAAATACGCTATTTACTTGTATCACACACCAGCTGACTGTCTAAGTTAATGTTACCTATGTGACAAATTTAATCTAATTTAAGCTCAAAGGTCCATACACTAGCTTTGGGATTCATGATAGCATGGTGTCATAAGTTACAATGTGCCCCTTGATCAGTCCGTGTATAGTAATTGATGAGTGAAGGAACAAAAAACATCACCAACAGCTGTGTGTGTGTGTGTGTGGTCCAGGGGTGAGGACCCTGACTGTCGCAGAGCTGAATGAACGTCTGGAGGAGGCGGAGACGAACATCAGGGGGTTCTCAGAGGAGCTGGTGCAGCAGCTGGCTCTCAGGGATGAGCTGGACTTTGAGAAAGAGGTGAAGAACAGCTTCATCTCCACGCTCATCGACGTACAAAACCAACAGAAGGAGCACCGGGAGCTGCTGAAGAAGAAGAAGAAGCTGAAAGGCGGAGCTGGGACGTCGCAGGGCCACACGGAGAAGGCAGGTGGATCTGTGAGTACATTATCCTTTCAATACAAATTACCAGCCTGGTTATGTGTGTGGATTTACTTATCTTCTTGTTGATCTTTTTCTATTTTCCCATCTTTGGTCACCCCATCGTCTTATGTTTCTCTGCTTTACTTCCTTCCTCCTCAGCGCTTCAGCATGGAGGGAATCTCCTCTGTCATTCAGCACAGCTTCCGGCAAACTTTTGGGAGCGGGTGCAGTGAAAGACAGGTTACTGTGTATTTCTCTCTCAGCTGCTGACCTCTGATCACTTGTCTCCTGCAATAAAAAAACTGACACTTTGTTAGCAACGTCATCCCACAGAAATATCCAATCCAACAACTGTATCTTAGCTATCTTCCTTTTCAAAAAACCTAACTACATCTGCAGTTAAAGTAAAGAACAATTCAATCTGCATATACAATTTTTTTCTCTCAATGTTTACAGTATTTGACCACAGTTATCCCTTACGAGAAAAAAGGACACCCTCCTTCTCTTGAGGACCTCCAGATCCTGACTAAGAGTAAGTTTCTTCATCTGTAGCAACGGTGCTTCAATTTTAACGGCTGTGATTGATCAATTCCTCCTCTGTGTCTGCTGCCTTGCAGTTCTACAAGCTATGAGAGACGACAGTGACAAGGTGCCCAGTCTCTTAACAGACTATATTCTCAAAGGTGAGCTTTTCTCCTTTTTGTTTACACACTGTTACAAAGTCAGTGGCGTGATGTGTTGGCAGTGTGTCTGCAGTGTGAATCATGTTTCACAGAATCCAAAGGATCATTGACTAATCAATTGTGACTGGTGACGTAAAGTCAAAGGACCACAACAGTGGTTTTGCATGTTACAACCCATTTACTATAAATCATCTATATTTAAGATTACTTTTGCCCATTTTATCACCTATTGTTGCTGTTTAAATTTTCTTTCCTCAGTCATTGGTTTCGGTTCATTATATACTCTTATGGAAATTAATTGAAACTTTCTTGATATAGGCAGTCCATCATGTCAGTGCCTCTAGTTTTGCTATTTTGGTCAAGTTGCATTGCTTTTGGTATTGCAGTTAAAAGCAGGCACTACTTCAAAAAACACTTCATGTTAGTAACTCAAATCTTAAATTTGACAGTTAGCTGCCATAAAGTATTACTTTTATATGTTGCATTGTTGGAAAATCAATTTGTAGGCGACAAACAATAAGCAAATATTCAAATATGCAAACTGACTTTCACACTGTACTGAAATCTGCTAACAGCTGCCTTAAAGAAAGCCTTAAATCAGCCTGTGCTTTAGAAAATGAACATGTAAAATACTGTACCTATGATTTACATAAAACAGCCAGTAGAGTCCTTCAGTGCCTCCTTTGTTATCCCCTTCCTTTCACACGTGTTCTGTTTTCACCCTTTCATGATTTCTTTCTCTACTTCTCATGATCTAATTTATTGCTGCCTTTCGCTCGCTAGCTCTGGTGTGAGCGATGGATGGAGAGGTTTGTGACATGTTCACATGTGATGTGCACTGTTGTTGTGTTGCCGCTCACACTATGAGCGCACCGCCTCTCTACCACTGAACTGTAGTGCAGTCTGATCCTGATGTTCCCCTCCTCACTTCTCTTACCCCTCTCCCACACGGTGTATGGCTGCAGCGTGGTTGATCTCTCTTAGTGTCCAGACTCACTGACAGTGACTCATGGCCATACAAGCATTAAAACTCTATTTACCCTGCAGTTAACATTTAAGACACATTTGTTATGATTATTAGTTATATAGCACTGCTAAGGCTGCATTTGGTCTCAAGCTGCCTGCCAGTATTCATCCTTACCCACCCTACTTCACAAATATGTTCATGTTATCATGTACAGATATTTAGCACTAACCTGTGTGAGAAAATTGAGGTTTTTCCTTTTGTTTTTCCTCTTCTTTATCTCCTACTTTTTAATTTGCACTGATCCCCCCCATGCAAAAGCTCCATCCATTGTCACTTGCACCTCTGCTAATATTCATTCTCTACTGTTATTACAGTGCTTTGCCCAACGTAGACCAGAGGGACAGTGCCTAACACTCTGCAGAGGCTTCAGAAAGTTTACCATGGCAACGAGATCAAAAGGGCACACAGGATTTTTGCAGACATGAAGCACACTTAATTTATTCCTGCATGTATTTACCTCAAGGTGTGTCTTTTTATGTGTTCTTTTCTTGATTTAGTTGCATTTATTTTGTGTTGAACATTGTGGTTTTGCAAACCTTTTGTGTTCCTGTGAATTTTCAATATGAATATTTTTATTTAAGAATTATCCCCATATAGATATACCAGCATATGAGCTGCACTATTTGGAAACTTTGTTGGTTACAAATAGGACCACGAGCAGGACTACATTGCAAAGGGCTTTTATATTTATGTGAAGTGCTTAACTATCCACTGAGCAATCAGCAAATGTAGAAAAAAACATACAAGCTGCAGTAAAAAAGAAATATAGAAAGAGTTTCATAAACAGTACTATAAGATAAAAAATATTTTATTGATCCCCAGGAGGAAATCCGTAAATATTATAGCAGCACAAGAGACAGACCTGAGAGGTACAGGGTACAGGTAGATAGAGGAAAATATATAATAAATAAACAAGTTAGCTACCATGTGTGCATCACAGCCTTCAATGTAGCAGCAGACAAAGTGTGCGTTTCAGTACCACAAACATCATCATTATTATTCAATTGAATATACTGTGTTGATGGTCAAGGTCTGAACTGAAATTACCTAAATAACTAACTATGCATTTCAGTGAAAAGTGAATTGTGACCCGTGCACTGCCTGTACCTTTGTGACGCTGACTGGAACCCTGAATCAGAGACACATGCGTTAACTTTCCGGCCGTGCACAGGGCAGCGTCCACCACGAATGGGCATTGTTATTCTGTATGCATTCATTTATATGAACAAGCTGCCTTTGCCTTTGCCTGAACTTTTTGTACATTATAAATTACTTATTTTCAATGAATGTCAAATTGCTGGATTACTTGCAGGACCTGCTTCACTGTTCATTGATTTTGTAAATATTTTATTTCAAATATATTGATAAACTATTATCCCCTTGGTCTCAATGTATTTTATTAATTTCATGGAAACATGCACAATCAACGCCTTGTGAGAGAAATGCTAATCACATGCGAGACAAAACATTATGATGTAATATGAAGTGCAAAATAAGAACTGCATAAAAACATTGCTTTCTTTATTCTATAGATAAATAGACATTCTGAAAATAATAAAATATATAATCTCAATAACCCATCCATATCATTAAATTTTCTATTGCCCCTCTGACCTTCTTCCTTCATATAATCAAGAATTTGATTTGTATAAATGAGAATTTGAGAATTTGTCTTTCCCACAAACAAGGTATTCCCAGTGCCTTGTGGAAATTCATTTAGAATATAATATATAATATGTTTACAGTAGGAGGCACCGTTATGTCCCATTTCAATCATGTACATTTCCATGCAAGCAAAGGTATAAATTCAGATCTAATAAGGTCTAATTATCCTTTATAAATATACAATACAGTGTGTTTGGAAATGGAGCTTTTCATTGCTTGAATGAGTTTAATGTGTTATTTGGCTGTGAGGTGTGTGTCAGTCTGCTTCTTCATCGCTGGCAGAGCTCACCAAAACTCTCCACTGAAGACCAGTCGGACAGAAAAGAAATTAAACATAAACAAATATTAAATTCACAAAAGTGTTTCTCTCATTGCATGAGTCTCTGCCACGTGTCAGCTGCAACCCGTCCAGCTCATTGAGGAGATCCAGATGTGGTGCTGCGAGAACCCCCACCAGAAACATTCAACCTCTGGCCTGTTGGCACCCTCAGCAGAACCACAACAGGGCCTTTTGGCAGGATAAATACACAGATCATTTAGCAAGCGGCTATGAAAAGTCACTTGCAAAGCTGTTTGTTGCTCTGAAGTGGCTCAGACAAATACAGAGAATTGATGTTTATGTAATAAATGTACACACAACACAACACACAGAAGGTTAAGGCCCTCCTGTGATTTATTAGTAACCTACAAACATGTGGAACTTGAGTCATGCTTGTCTGAATGCTGTAAACATCTGTAAAACAGAAACTCCTGCTTATCACGCATCTCCCCTCAGCATTTCAAAAGCAACACAAACAGCTGTTAAACATCTGTAAAACATTTGTGCTGTGTTGAGATAAGATTTCCATATTCAACTCTGTGTCACCACTCTGGGCGTGTAAAACACAACAGTCTGTGTCTGGCCAGTGCTCAGAGCTGCGAGGACCTTCTCTGTGGTGCTGCACCACCAACAGTTTCTTTACGGTGGATTTAAAGTGTTTTTCCAGGTATGATGGATGCTAGAGGGATTCGCTTGATGTTTTGCCTTCTCCTGTTGGCACACTGCACGTTCCAGCAGACCACCTCAAAGAAAAGAAATGGCAAGAGAGGTAGGAGTTGATATAATCTTGACATTTGAAATGAAAACAATTTTCCTCACTTAATAAATCTGTAAATAACATGTATACAATATCAATGCTGAAGTACTGTGTGAGAGTTCATCACTAATGACTGAGTAGACTGATCAGAATTAGAATCAGCTTTATTGCCAAGAAGGTTTACACATACAAGGAATTTGCTATGGTGACTTAAACCTAGAAAAATATAAAATTGACAAGATGTACAAAATATAAAACATAATAAAGACTATAGTGCATTATGCTTTAGAATAAAATTTGCATTTTTTGCCCCTTCAACAGACTCTGCAAACAATGCTGCGATTGAAGAGCTGAAGAAACAGATTAATGACATTGTTCAAGAGCTGACTTTGCTGAAAGAGCAGCAAGCATTACAGACAGGTATTTTGTAAATGTCATAAATACCATACAATAATAAAAAAAGTACCAACATGCTGTGTGTGTAAAATAGAAAAGGGAAAAGATATTTCAAACACCAATTTAACAGCTTTCCAGTGATAGAGAGTCAAAAACAATTAAACAATGACACTTCAGTGACACTGCCATTCTCCTAATTCCCCCCCCCCCCCAGTTTGTCTGCGAGGCACCAAGGTCCTCGGCAAGTGTTTCCTGGCTGACCCAGTGAAGAAGACCTTCCACGCAGCCAGCGACGACTGCATCGCCAAAGGAGGCAGCCTGGGCACTCCCCTGACAGGAGACGAGAACGACCAGCTCTACAGCTACGTGCGCCAGAGCATCAGCCCAGAGGAGCACATCTGGCTGGGCATCAACGACATGGTGACCGAGGGCCAGTGGGTGGACCAGTCAGGCTCCGGCGTGCGCTTCAAGAACTGGGAAACAGAGATCACTCTGCAGCCAGATGGAGGGCGCAACCAGAACTGTGCCATCCTCTCCACCACAGCCAATGGGAAGTGGTTTGATGAGAGCTGCCGGGCCGAAAAGGCTTCTGTGTGTGAGTTCAACATTGTCTGAAGGCGGGTGCTTGCTTTCTGACATCAATGTCATTCGTATGAACATTAAATGCTGCTTGCAGAAAAGAGAGTATTACTTTGCATCTTCCTTAAGCTCACATTTTCTTGACCAAGCCATTCAGGTGGACTTCACACAGTGGTCTGGGATACAGTAGGTCATTGTATAAGCTAAACTCACAGGGGCATGATTGCTTTTGTCAATGCAATGAAACCTTGTTTTGAGTATTTGAGTATCTTTTCTGAGGCACCTTTGTTCTGAATATCACGTTGTGCTGCTTATATTACATTACATAATGTTAATACAAATAAAATAGTGACTCCTCAGTTGTAACCTTCTCATTGTGTCTCTTGTTCAAGTCAAATATTCAGCAGATAATATGGGCATATGTTGCTGATTACAGGGAACAAATGCTTATGTAACAACTAACAAAAAAAGATCTTGGCTGTAGAACTAATAATAATAACCAAAAAAACCCTCCTTTTACAGGGCCAACTGGGGGTAAACCCTCACAAGTTTTTCAAAACAAGACTCAAAAAACACTGGATGAAGTGTTTCATATCATGTGTTTTCTGTAGGCTCTGAAATATATTAATCTGAATACAGGCCGTCAGCTCTGTGGGAAAAGTTGGGGGTTATTTTAAGCAAATTAACATGAATGATTTGTTTTCAGAACTTTTCACAACCAAGAAAATGGTAAACGTCAACAGAAAGTGTCAGGATTAAGATAAACAGTACTGAGGATGGCATTTTTTCTTTCTTTCTTGCGTCACCACTTTACATACTCCACAGTTAAAGTCAGGAAAATGTATATGAAAGGCAGAGAGGAGGCTGCAAGATGTGCAGAAATTCTCCACAAGGGCAAAGATCAACATGCATCACCTGTTCCAATTTCCAAAGAACTTACAAACAATACTATAGCTTATTGATGAGTACAGTGACTTATTGCGTCTCCACCCACCTACACTTTATTCATCATGAAAACTCAGTTTCTGTACTGGCACTCCTAAAAGTTTACTCACCCAGAGGAGGGTTACATCAGATCAACATGTTAGGACATCTCCATGGATATCCACTGATGTCAGTAGCAGCGTGTTTGTAGAGAGCATGTCCACATCTCTGTCCCTTTAACACTCAATGTCAAACAACTGGACTTAGAAATATTCATATTTTACATGGCTTTTAATTCACATTCACAGAAATCTTGCACAGTTTTGTAGTAAGCAAAAGGACACTTTATTTCCTCAGGAATGAGAATGGACTTTGAACTTTGTCTCCCTCTGCAGTACATTCTCTGAAACGCATGAGGCAACAAGCCTTTACAAGACAAGACAACACACAATTTATTCAGTCTTTTTCACGAGTTTGATTGTAAAACCCAATTTTTCCTCAAATGATAAAAGACAATATTCTGGGATCTTTCTGGTCATCTAAAAACTTTAATAACTTGTGTAATTTTATTTTTATCCCAGTGAATGGACGTGTTCAATTTTTAAAAATGTAGACTTAGTAAGGACTTACTTATTAGGTCTATACCAGTACATTCTAGATCAGTTTGTTGCTCCATACCAAACAGTCTTCACAACAGCACATGAAAGGGTCTTGAGTACTCATCGCACTTACGTTAACTTATACATCTCCTACAGTCTCCTTTTTAAAAGCTCCCTGTAATTAATAACAAAATTCAGTCAACCAAAATAGATACTGAAATGTCTTTGTGAAATGTAACTTTTGGCTCACAGACTGCAAACTAAGAGTTTATAAGCGTTTTAGTTCATGTCATTATAGTCCAGCAGACCCCCACAGGGGTCTGTGTTTCATGAGACACAATTAGAAAACAAAAAAGTCTCTGTACGAGCAGAGAAACAGTTCACTTAGCCAGCAGCAGACCAGTCTTGAGATTCCCATGTGTATGGGTCCAAAAAAGAACAAAAGCACCCATTTTTTTAATTCATCCCTGGGCCAAAATATTGCTGAAAACAACTCTTAAGATCCTAAATTGTATTAGCAGGACTGTCGTGTGCCGACAGGACATCTCTGTAAGGCACAGTTATGGTGTAATGATGCTGTATGTAGAATTCCTCACAGCAGGTGCTATAGCGATCATAAAAAACAGAAAGATGATACTGGATGCACATACAATGCTGCTGCAATCTCCTGCAATACACGCAATCATGTTTTGATGATGCTATAAAAGTGCTTTATATTGGAACAGCAGTGGAGTCCTCTCTGCTCACCGGTCTACCGATAAAACATGGAAATCTCAGCATGTAAACAGCAGGTTTGCTCCTGTGTAAACGGCCTTAATATGTACAAAATGTCTCAAATGAAAAATATGAATTGCCTACAAGCAACACGAGACCTCTTTGTAGCAGCAAAACGCTGGTATAAAGAGGATTATTATGAGCTGCTTTCCAAATGTGCCTTTCTTCATCTGAGATTAAACAAGGTAACAGCTGCAGGCAGGTTAAAAGAGGGTTATCTTGTGTACCTGGCTTCGGTGCAAAACAACACTCAAGAGAAAAAACAAAGGCTTCTGGGAAGGATGAACATCAGTAGGTCAAAAGAAAAGCAGAAAGCTGAATCCACATTGGTGCTCAGTTCCCTCCCTCTGGCTCCAGCCGCAGCCCCAGATCCAGACAACGTTCCTCTCCATGTTGGTCCTCAGTCTGGTAAATCTCATTGTCCACCAGCTGTTGGCCGTGGCTCGGAGGCCTTTCGGGAAGCGGAGGAGCCTCTATAGAGGAGTCCCGAAACTGCTGGTTAGGCCCGACTTGCACGTCGGCCACACCTGCATCTTCAGAGATCAGTGGCTTTTGTGAGTCTGTGTGCCCTGTGAAAGGCCGGGATGTGTCAAACTCTCCGTAGATGCCGAACTCTACCCCCTTTCTCAGCAGGTGTGTGTAGACCAGCGTGTCCTCAATGGAAGCGTACACATGGGACTCATTGTCCTCGCGTGTTTTTGGGAAGCCGTTGTGTCCTGGCAGGAAGCCGGAGCCGTTTGGATTGTATATGGACACTTGATGGGTCAGCTCCTTCTTCTTCTTCCTGTTTGGCAGGTGAAACAAGACGATGAGCTCTTCATATACAGCATCTATTACAGATATATCTGCTGACCAGTTATGTAAGAACATTTTAAATGGAGGAAAATCTGTAGCAGACTGAAGCAGACGTGAGGTTTTCTAAGACACTATGTTAGCGCCTTCACTGTCTTTACTATAATAACTCTTTCCAAAAGTGAGCAATTTAAAAAAAGACAAAATCTGAAGAACAAAACAAAAAGCAGATGCACTCACCTAATCACCACACAGACCACTGCCAGCACGATGACAAAAATGACCACCAGAGCAGCCACCGCACTCAGGATGATAGTCAGCAGAAAGTCTAAAAGAGATTAAACAACAACAAATGCAAACTTTCATTAAAGCTGACATAAATTAAGTGCACAGTCTTTCTAATGTTATAGTCTAATAATCTAATGTTGTTCAAATGTTATATTGTCTATGTCTTAAAGAAACACTGAAAGCCTGGAGATGAATGAATATTGATTCTTATACTTCACAAAAATGGAAATAAGGATTAGTCCTGATTCTTGGGGATATTTGGGCTACAGTCACTAATCAACACACCTATCAAGTTTCATACAATAGAGTTATCTATTGAGTAGACACCACAAGTCCTACAGATGATGCCAATGTGATCAATTAAAGCATCCAGTCCAAAATGCTTTTTTTAAAAAGTCTCTACACAAAACTCTGATGTAGACCACGTATAGGGCTGAACGATTTTGGAAAATATATATTTTTTAACCAATATTGCGATTTACAGGTGAAACTTGAAAATTTAGCATATCGTGCAAAAGTTCATTTATTTCAGTAATTCAACTTAAAAGGTGAAACTAATATATTATATAGACTCATTACATGCAAAGTGAGACATTTCAAGCCTTTATTTGATATAATTTCGATGATTATGACTTACAGCTTATGAAAACACCAAATTCAAAATCTCAGAAAATTAGAATATTGTGAAAAGGTTCAGTATTGTAGGCTCAAAGTGTCACACTCTAATCAGCTAATTGATCCAAAACACCTGCAAAGGGTTCCTGAGCCTTTAATTGGTCTCTCAGTCTGGTTCAGTGGAATTCACAATCATGGGGAAGACTGCTGACCTGACAATTGTGCAGAAAACCATCATTGACACCCTCCACAAGGAGGGAAAGCCTCAAAAGGTATTTGCAAAAGAAGTTGGATGTTCTCAAAGTGCTGTATCAAGGCACATTAATAGAAAGTTAAGTGGAAGGGAAAAGTGTGGAAGAAAACGGTGCACAAGCAGCAGGGACCGTAGCCTGGAGAGGATTGTCAGGTAAAGACCATTCAAATGTGTCGGGGAGCTTCACAAGGAGTGGACTGAGGCTGGAGTTACTGCGTCAAGAGCCACCACACACAGACGGGTCCTGGACATGGGCTTCAAATGTCGTATTCCTCTTGTCAAGCCGCTCCTGAACAACAAACAACGTCAGAAGCGTCTTACCTGGGCTAAAGAAAAAAAAGAACTGGTCTGTTTCTCAGTGGTCCAAAGTCCTCTTTTCTGATGAGAGCAAATTTTGCATCTCATTTGGAAACCAAGGTCCCAGAGTCTGGAGGAAGAATGGAGAGGCACACAATCCAAGATGCTTGAAGTCCAGTGTGAAGTTTCCACAGTCTGTGTTGGTTTGGGGAGCCAATGTCATCTGCTGGTGTTGGTCCACTGTACTTTATTAAGTCCAGAGTCAGCGCAGCTGTCTACCAGGACATTTTAGAGCACTTTATGCTTCCTTCAGCAGATGAGCTTTATGGAGATGCTGACTTCATTTTCCAGCAGGACTTGGCAACTGCCCACACTGCCAAAAGTACCAACACCTGGTTCAATGACCATGGGATTACTGTGCTTGATTGGCCAGCAAACTCGCCTGACCTGAACCCCATAGAGAATCTATGGGGCATTGCCAAGAGAAAGATGAAAGACATGAGACCGAACAATGCAGAAGAGCAGAAGGCCGCTATTGAAGCATCCCGGTCTTCCATAACACCTCAGCAGTGCCACAGGCTGATAACATCCATGCCACGCCACAGTGAGGCAGTAATTCATGCAAAAGAGGCCCAAACCAAGTACTTACATATGCATGATTATACTTTTTAGAGGGCTGACATTTCTGTATTTTAAATCTTTTTATTTTTTTTATTTCATGTAATATTCTAATTTTATTCGAAATTATATTAAATACATAAAGGCTTGAAATATCTCACTTTGCATGTAATCAGTCTATAATATATTTTCACCTATTCAGTTGAATTACTGAAATAAATGAACTTTTGCACGATATGCTAATATTTCGAGTTTTACCTGTAATATGCGATTAATTTTTAAGCTCTTTACCTTCTGTATTATTCAAAATGGACAAGCAGTAAATCAGTGTATAGTATGACAATATTAGATAAATTAAACATACACTGTTCTTTCTTGTAGGTCAGGCCTGTGTTATGATGAAATTAGGTGATGCATGAATTATCTACGGTGGAGAAGAAATATCAAATTTTAATAATATGAGAAAGATAATTTGAGAGTCAAGTCATGGCATTAAATGAATATGATATATCATCAGGTAGTGACCTATAGGTAGGCCTATAGATCACAAGAACTAAGTTTACCACAGTGTGTTATACAATAAGGGCTCAATACAAAACCCACAGTTCAACCACCAATTAATGAGTCCTTATCTCAGTTTTAATATCATAGAGTCCATCTTTCTATATCCTAGTAAGCAAACAAAAAATACTCAGTTTGAGGTTCAATTAAAAAGTTGGCCAACGAAAATAAAACCAATTGACACCTCTCGTGTTTAACAGACAAGCTTAGTAATTCTCCGACAACACCGGAGTTCCTCACCCCCGCAGCCTCCGATGCTGGTGAGCAGCGCACTGGCTGTAACTCGGGACAGACTGGGCCTCTTTCGGACTTGTGCGTTTAGTTTTAAACTTCAAAGATATTTCCTGAGCTGACTGATGGCTGTGTTTGTGACGCTGGCGCCGATCCTCATAATGCGCTTACCTCACTACACACGTCTTTCTGTTGCGTATTTTTCCTGTCCGCCAAAGCGGCGGATGGCCCGACAATTTCACCCACCACCACCAATTTACCCGCGGGTGCTACTTTCATTCCCTGTGTGACACTAAAGTTTCTGTCGATTCAGCTTCTGTCAAGCGTTTTACAACAACAAGTCCGCTTCGTCTGCAGACTGCTTTACTCTTGGGTGTCATGTGACCAGAGTGTAATCGTCTTTGCGATTAGAAAATCTCGTTTTATCACATCGCGATAATATCGCAAATGCATTTAATCGTTCAGCCCTAACCAGGTAACCCTGCAAAATGTCCTCTTACTCTTGCTCTTCTGCAGGGTGATCTCTGTGATGACGCTGAACTCCCCTCGTTCAGGCATGCAGTTGGACATGTTGAGGTAGAAGCTATCGGAGACGGTGATCTGACTCTCGGCCTCTTCATCCTCCCTGCGGCTGTAGTCCTCCTCCCGGCGGCCGACTCTCTGCACCCTGATGTCGGTGTGGCTGCTGCTGCACTTGGGCTGCCGGAGGTTGGCAAACACCAGGTGAGCGTCCATCCTCTCCGGAACAGAGACGATCCAGGAGACGGTGGAGTCCGACCTCATTCCTACTGGCCAACCGGGAGTAGCCAAAAGGACAGGAGTGTCTCTCTTTGGAGACACGGTGAATATGTAACTTTCTTAACAGGAGTTAGAAAGAAAAGAAAATTAAATATCACTGAAAAAATGCATTTATTTCATTTAGTTATTTTATTCAATTGAGGCTGCTTGTTACCTGATATCTCCTCTTTCAACCTGGCATTCAGCACGTCCTTGCCAGACATCCTCAGTGCTTCGCCCCCTATGCCGGACACAGTGACAGACACATTGGTGTGGATTTGGACCATCTGTATTGATCCCTGAGTGCAGAAGTGTCCAACAGTAGTGCCACCGTCTTCAGTCACTTTGATAATGATGCTGTCATTGCACGGCTGCCCCGGTACGGACTGCTTGAGGGGCCCAGTGGGAGAGGTCAGCTCCACGGTGCCGTGCTGAGGAGGGCGGAGAGCCCAGGTCACACTGCTCAGATTGGCAGGGAGGCAGGTCGGCAGCAGAGGCAACGACAGACGGGCCGGAGTCTTCGGGCACTCTTTGAGTTGACTACACTCTGACATGAAAGCACAGGTCATTTAAATCAAGAGGGGTTCAGAGATGAGAATGAATTTCTACCTTCAGGAGCTACAGCAATGAATGCAATTAACACTTTACTTACATTTATAAGCAGTATATAAACATTTAATAAACACACAAAACTTGCATCTTACACTGTGAGGTGAACTACTTGGTGTAACTCGGGTTTCTAATATTCACATCAGATCCAAAGACTCTTCAATTACTTTCAAGGTCTTGTTTTGTCTGACTTAAGGACAGAAAATGTTTGGGGTAAGAAATTATATTATTCATCATCCAGAGAGAATGTTGTCAGTCACGATCTTGAAAAAGTGCAGAAATCAAGTTGAATAATATACAAAGTTCATTCAAGGTTGCAATAAAATGGTATTTTAAATCGTACATACATGATAGGCCATAGTCTTTCCAAGAAGAGCATTTATGTATATAAAAGAAATGGTTCTTAAAGGCTTATATTCTAGGCCCAGGACAGCCCCCCACTAAACACTCAAATCTGCATTTACCCATCACTCCCATGGCGGTGACTTGTACGTCTTCAGGAAGGCAGTCCTGGAACGTCAGGTCACTGTGTGATGTGACTGTAATCTTCTCTTTCAGCACGGAGTTTATTTTCATCTCGCAGTAAGAGGCCGGTCTCAGCTTCTCGATGTGAAGAGAAAGGCCCTCCATTTTGCTCACATCCACTTTACACAACACTACAGAACGACAATATAAATGAGCATTTCTTATGTTTCCTTTTTTTTCCTCTGTCTGTCTCACACAAAAATGCAAATGTGTGGGCTCTTCATTTATCACAATATCAGCCAACAGGAATTTGAATTTCGATTTGACTGGCAGAGCTGAATGTGATTCCCTGACTAAAGGAAGTGTTTCCTGGTGATGCGCCACTGCTGTCATTTATGACTCAGCGATGAGGGAATCTTGAGAGCCCACTCTCCACATCACTGTTTCATTACTCATCTAAACTGCAGCTGCCTCAAGAAACAGGGAAATCTCTGTCACAACTGACGAGAGAAAATGAACCCTTGTTGTAATAATATATATATTTAGCAATCACATGCCTACTGCAACATGTAGAGGATTATGTTATCATCGTCATCAGAAGTTTTATTGTTGTTGATTCTTTGTTTGGTGTTTTTTAGAGAAGGGGGGTAGTTGCTAATAGGGGTCCAAATAAGTATATAGACGATTAAATCATGAGTCACCATTCATCCTCTGAAATATTGTCTGAACAGCAAAACCACCAAACGCCTACATCCAAAAACGAAACCAATGTTATCTATATATTTCTTTTGTTAGCTCTAAAGAGCTTTCCTTTTTACATTTCATATCATTATGCAATAATTTGGCACTGTAGGTCTACTGATCTAAGTAAGACATTTCAAGATGAAACACTGGGCTCTAGTGACTCGTCATTATTTTTGACAGACTAACAGATTAAACAGAGGTAATACTTTAAAGCAGCAATATTTGATTTTTTTCCACCACTCCACACCATGAATATCCAGTCGTGTTTCTGGCCACCTGATGACTGTAAGTCCAATATTCACTCTCTTAGCTCTGGTTTTGGTCTCTACCAACATTTAAGGGAGGGAAATATTAGGTTCTTTAGCTGCTAAATGCTCCACAATGTTCAGCAGCTAGTCGCTGACTTTGCCCATCTGCTTTTTGGTGCTGAGCTGGTGTTGTAAAGTGGATTTTTAGAGCTCTAGAACAGTTGCGGATTAAAACAACACTGCTGCGAGTTGTGAGAGTGACCCAAAACAGTACAGTTGTGGGCTGGAAAACCAAAACAAAGACCTGAAACACTCTCTGCCTTTCTCTGGCTCAATGACTCTCTGTCTACTTTATTTCATAAATATTTGAGATGAATAACATATAAATACATAACCATCTTTGCAGAAGTAAAAAGTTCAAACTGTGACGTCTTCGAAGCCAAATGGTAGCATTAAGTGCAAATGAAGTGTACCAACCTGGTGAACTTTCACTTGAAGACACCTTAAGGGTCAGGGACAGTCCAGGGGAAGCAGCACGTCTTCTGTCCATCTCACAGTTCCTCAGCATCAGGGAGAAGTTTCCCTGACTCTGCTCCGGCTGGCGGTCTGTCAGCCTCAGCACCGACGCCACTCTCCCTTTGCTTTGGTACTCCACTGCGGTGTCCTTCTTCAGACATCGCGGCTGTATGAGCTGTAAGAGCTGAACAGCTGTCTTGTGCTTCTCCGGCACCTGAAAGTACCACTCCATCACGCCGTCGTCAGGAAAACTTTCCGGGTAGTTTGGAGAGAGCAACTCCGACGATGAGGCCCCTTTTGGTAACGTCAGTGTAATTTTGGCAAGGGCTATGAGGGAAAAAACAAACACGTACAGCAGTCACATAATGTGATGTCGGACACAAGAGACACCAGACAGAGAAGTTATTCAATTTTAAATAACTCACATTTGATTTCCTCCCCAACAGACACGTCAAACTGGCCACTTTGGAGTTTCTGTCCAGCTGGGACATCCAGAGAAAAGCTACCTTGATTCAGTATCTGGGCACTACGGATAGTTCCCGTTCTGCAGTATTTCCCTACGGCCACATTCCCCGTAGTCTGGAAGGCCTGGAGGGTGTAGCTGTGTCTGTCTGGACATCTCTCAGATGGATTAATCTGTCTTAGACCCGTATTGCTGAAGTCTATGTTGAATGCTTTCGGCGCCGAGGCCTTCAGGTTCCAGGTGAACTTGCGGTCAAAATCCAGTAACGGAAGTGAGCCCGAGTCAGCCTGGATGATGTGGCTGTTGCATGACTTTGTGGTACATTCTGGGAAGAGATATTAACAGATGACTTTTACAACCAATAAACCTGCCCACACTGTATTAGTTCAGCAAGATACAAGATCACAATACCTTGAGAGAGACTGCAGTGCTCTTACCTATATTTCGCACAATTTCCACACTGAATACATCCTGAGGTCTGGAGCATTCAAACTCCAGTGAGACAGGAGTGTTGTCTCTTAGCAGAAGGGATGTATTACATCGTCGTGAGCGTCCTGCTCCGGTGCACACGTTGCAACCTTTGGGCTGACTGCTGCTTCTGATGTTGAAGTTGGTGCCTCTGTCAGGGGTGATGGTCAGCTTCTGGACCCCTGGTAAAAACACAAAGCACGAAAATTTGGAAAAGGAAGGAATGTGCAGCATGTGCAGCAAAAAACACTAGATTTCCAGTCCTGAAAAAAAACCCAGAATATTAAGAAGTCTTGCTACATATTAAATATACTCTTACATTTGCTAAAGTCACAGTGACTAACTGTGTTGAGACATGAGGCTGACGGCTTGGCTCCTCTCTCTTCTATGACTATCCAGGCCTGTACTGAGCAAACGCAGCCATGTTCATACACCTAATGTCAACTCTCTATTGCATCTCACATTTCCTGTTTCACACTGTGTTATTTCACTTAAGTGGACAAAACAGACACAACCTATCATCTGACATGTGACACATCAGATTAGCTCTGCAAACCTTTTGGTTGATGAGGTTTACTGTTGGACAAATAACAGAAAGCTGCTCAGATCAGTCCAACAAGAACTCCACACTGAAAGGTCCTTTCTTTTGTTCTCACCCTGATTCTGCCTTACAACTCCATTTACTCTGTCAAAACCTAATCAGTACACTCATTAAAGTCATTCAGGCCCCAGAAGTTCATCCACAGCTGTATTAGCAGTAAACAGCACACTAATAACAGCTTAGAAATACTAAACAGCTCAATAATAATGTCCTATAATTTGAGCATGTGGGAGAAGCATGCCTCCAGGGCTTTCTGGCAGAAAGGCTTTCTGTCCTTCTTTTTTCCTGAACTTAACCAAGGAGTTTTGGTGCCTAAATCTAACCAAGTAGTTAGGCTTCTTGACACAATGCCCTCGGGGGCAGACTTCTGCCATGTGCATAATTTGAGGAATAATCAGTGTCCATATTTAAACAGCATTTCTTCCACCTCAGCAACATTGCAGGGAAAATCGGTCCTGCTGGTTAATAATTAAGCTGTAACTTACCTGACACAGTGAAAACCATGACTGTAAGAAGCAAAATCTGAAGAGTGACTCCTGATAAGGACATTGTGTCCTACAGTGTAGTTCTACAACTTTGATCCTGAGAGAAATCAGTGGCGATCCGCTCAGATTTCATAGCTTCTCGTCCACAGCTGCAAACTTCGTGCGCCACATTTTCCTCTCGTTAACGTCAAACTCCTCCACTTCCTGTATGTGCGAGCGTGTCAGCAGCAAGGGAGTGTAGGGCGCCAGGTAATGTAAAGGCGTGGCCAGGTCGGCCATTTTGGCAGGTACAGAGTTCATGCGCGGTTCATTCGTAAATTACAAAACATAAAATATATTCAACCGCTAAAAATCACTGCAGTTTAGTTATTTTTGCTAAATAAAAATCGGCACATCTTTATTTACAGTTAAAAGGCCAAACAAAGTATATACTATTGTTTTAATTATATCCTGTAAATGGTGCAGTGATACCAAGATATTAAAGCACAGGTCAACATGAATTTGTAGCTTCCCAGTGCAGAAATATTTAAAAAAATGAATTTCCTAAAAGAAAATTAATTCTCTAATTGTATTTTTCTTTGTTGTGATTACACACTCATTTGCCAGATTATACACCCAGCTAAAAGGTTATGCAGTCTAAATCAACAGTCCTCCAATAAATCCTCACTTCATGATGGTTATAATGCTCACGTAGTGTTGCTGTCTAATTTGTAGGCGACTATTAATATTTTTAGTATTAAAAGCTTACTTTTACAGATAAACATCCACACTGATTGCTTTTTGCTGAGTCAGCTTGGATGTGTCATCCTCACAAACTGGTTAGTCAGCGACAGTTTGGTTGACAAATCCGGATAATAAAGTCTTTCTTGACTTAGCAAGCCACATCACATGTAAAGCAAGGCAAGTGTCTGGACATTTTGATGTTGCAGAGCTAAAACAGTCCATTTGCAGCACATGAAGAGTAATTATCCAAACCCTTATCTACACTGAGCAGCATAAAGTGAGAAGGGACAGAGAGATGACCCTGACAGATTTTACACAATGTGTAGTATGATGCGCTGTGGGTTAAACTAAGCATGTGGCATTACCTGAACCAGCTACAGCATTAAAATACTGCTCATTATCAATATTTTAACACTCTGAAATGGGCCATTATGAAAATAAATACTTTTACTCTTACACTAAAGTACTAATTAAATTTCTTCACCTCATAAAACAATATCTGAAATAAACTAACTGTATAACATATGTAAAATTGTATTTGGTCATATAGCCAGGCATTTATAGGTCTTCTATGAGATAATAAGCCTACAAAATCTGTGTCAAACATGGTAATATGTGACACTTGCTTAATTTAGTTATGGTCACAATTTACTTAATTACAAATTGAACATAATTAGTGATGGGTACAGAAGAGCCCTTGTGGCCATAAGTTAAAGGTTCATTCTGCACCTCATATGATGTTAAAATACAACTTCATGCTCATTTTGAAGGCTGCAGTTTGTGGTGCTGTTGAGTTGTACTGCGTTTTACTGACAGCCGTTTCTCTTATTATGTCCATCCCATTTAAATCAATGAGGGTAGGCTAAATAACAGATACACCACCCCCTGTACAGCTCAACAAACTACAACCTCCACAATGCTCATAGTTGAATCTTCTCTACAACAGTTTCAACAAAGTTGAACTTTATACCCTTCATGACAGTGGGATTTATTGCAGAAATGTTGTATTAGACTGCATAGTTGTATCTAGGTGCACCTAATTTAATACAAAGTGTATATTTTTCAAAGACTGACAGTTTTGGCTCAGAGCTTTTCAACTTTGGATCACATGCTTTGTTCACTTAAAATAAGTCTGAAGTAAATTGATTTAGGCTACAGAGAACAGGTCAGACAGAATCTGAGGTATAGCCTATAATCAATTTTATTTTCATTGAAACCAGTTGAACATGAATACAAATAAGCACGCATATTGAACCTGACATTATAAATCTAACAATATAAATATTGAACCCCCCTCTCAGTCAGTCATAAACAACATCTATTTTTCAGAATGTATTGGGGAAAAAATATTACATTTACTTTGAACATATATAGGTTATATATGTGACGGCACACGTTGAAGTTCAGTTATCAGTGCAAAAGTCCTACACATGGGATAAGGCATAAACTTTCTAGAAAGATTAAAAACTATACAAACACTGTTTAAAGAGGAGAAACGTTTGCACAGTTTACGCAGACATAATCTATAGGAAGGCCTACAAGAGTATACAAAACACATTGGTTTTGGTCCCAGTATAGTTTACTATTGGCTAGTATAAGCCACCATACTTTACCTTGGTTGTCCTAATGAGGAGGAGGTCTAATAAGGGTTAAAGAACACCCCAAACTAAAGCATTTGATCAAAAAGTTCTCCAAGCTCCTCAATCATTCACTCAGTTGAATGGCTACAATTATAGTATAGGCAGCACAGGCTATTTATAATAAAGATTATTTCAATTATCTCGGTCTCCTCTGCTCCATCCCATTGGGCAGAAATCCTGCAATGATCGGGACTGGCCATATGAGAGCAGCAACACTCCACACAATGATGACCAGTGTCATAAAACAAGCCACAAGTGTCGACTCGATGGGCTTTCTGTTCAACCTCCAACTTTTGTCCCCCTTCAGCTCGTCGAGGCTGAAATCCACGCAGCAGAAAGTGACCTGATCCCCGGTCTGCTGGCCCCTCGACCTGCCCTGACTGAACCTCCGGTACCGGGACATCCCGCAGCCCACGCACAACCGCAACTCCTGCTGACCCCCGGTGACCCCCAGATGCTCGATGACGACAGGCGAGATCGCCCTGTTGAAAGACGCGGAGAAAAAAGCCCTCCCGTGGTTATTGGTGGTGTAGATGAGCACATCACACTGGAAGCCGAAGCTGCTGTCCCAGCGGGCCACCAGCGATGTGGGCAGGATTCTCTGGACGCTCACGTTGCACTGGGACAGAGTCTGAAGGGAGGAGGCGTCGGGCGAGGCTTCGCTCTCCTCCACAGACCTCTTGGAGAACCGCACGTCCACCTCCAGGTTGGCCATGAACCTGTTGGAGGAGTTGATGGGCGGCAGGAGGAGGTCTTCGTCGCTCCAGCCTTGGCATCGCTGGAGAAGTCCGGCCACCGCGGTGAGAGCCAGCAGGAGAGTCGGAGAGTCGTTCAGCATGTCACAGGGCGCGTCTCTCCTTCTCGCATGGTGCTGTGGCGATCCGCAGGCGACGGACGAGGCGTGCAATTGAAAAAGCCAGCCGGTGATATGTTTTTTAAAAGGCAGCTCCCGATGGAGAGATTCAATTCCCTTGCCCGAATGGTATAAATGGAAATGTCCAAAAGCCTGTCACATGCGCGCACCCCCTCCCTTTGGACGTTTTCCTTCTGACTTGTTCTCCAAATGTGCCCTGCAGTCGCTTTGCAGAAGAGAAGCAAGCTAGGCAGCACGGCGCGCTGCCTTCATCACTGCTCCGAGCTTCACTCTCTTCCTCTGTCACTTCAGGTGTGAGAGCTGAGGACGAGAATAGAGAGAAGTGGTGAGGGGAGAGCCTCCTCTGCGCAGGGACAGACGCGCCAAGTTCAACACGCATCTCCCAACCAACAGTCCTGACACGTACATGCTTAATACACCTTTCCAAATCAAATCAAATAGAATTATTGATATGGAAGAAAAGCCCAGTCTTATTCTGTCTGTCTGCTCATCTGTCTTCTCTGTACCTGTGCGCTGCGAAATTCCTCTCTCACAGCATGAGAAAACACTGAAGATGAGGCAAACAGAAATAAGTGGTGCACTGTATTCAGAAGGCTGCAGAGAACGACCTGTGGCACCATCCTGCTCATGTATCTCAAGTGCCATCACACTATTGCTGTGAGACATAACCACCAGAGTTAAGTGGCTCTACTGGGGAAATAAATATGCAGGGATATAGCCAGGGGTGAAATACTGAGGTCTTACTGGCCCTCATCTCCTCCCAGGAAATTCTGACTAGACACCAAGACACTAAGATTTTTTAATAGCTTGTATTTATCCTAAGTTTGTAGCCTATTCAAATGACTGGGGCAGGGAATCATTTATCTGTGAATTTATTTTGTCGGTTTAAATTTAACCTATAGTCAAATTTAAACATGCTCAAATAAAAAAAATATTGGAATCACCAAATTAAATACTCACAATATGTAGTTTCTTGCAAAAAACTCCCAGTGTCTCAGAAAAAAATAGATTCCAGAGGACATGAGCTCAGTGGAAAGGAGATATAATATAATAATATTTTCATGTTGATAGTCAAATTTGCATTTTTTTATGTTGTAGGCCTATTTCTTAAATCGTATTTTTATGTCATTGGGCTTTGATGTCCCTAAAGGCCACAGTAAGCTGAGAACGATGATGGGATTTCACGGTACAAAGGCCACAACATCATTGACTTTAGCTGATGTTTCATTTGAGTGATTGAGCCAAAAAGATCAGAAGTTAATCTACATCGCATGCAGGGAAGATGAACTTTTGAACCTTTTATACAACCACAGTACATTCACAGAGCTCAGCATGAATGATGGCCACTGAGTAATCAGCCACACTGGACCAGCAGGGGCCTCAGTGCCTTGCACAAGAGCTCATCAGCAGTGGTGATGAGGTAAAAGGCAAGTGCTGCTCTCTCACTTATATTCACTAGTCCAAACTCTAAACCACTGCCCTCATGTTCCTGTCAGGCATGTCAGTAGTCTGAAAATGTAGCTATTTGAAAGTATTTCCCAGATCAGGAAACGTCGTCACATCTCACAGCCACATGCAGCTTTCTGTGCTCCATCTGCAGGAATGCAAGAATGCTTTTATGTTTTGATTTGAAAATCGGTCGTTCAAAACCAGTTTTCTTTATTCAGTCGTGAAATCCACTCTTTTGTGTGCTGGATACACTACTGGTTACTGTGGTTACCTACAGTATAGTGACGTAGGTAAACCGACTGTGTTAGGTTTGTTCTTTAACTCTCACTCTGCATAATTAAATGTCAGCGCTTATAATTCAGCCAGCTGAAGGTTGAAAACAAAAAGCCTCCCAGCGTTTGTGAAGGATTCAGAATGTTAAATTCATGGTTGTCAACTCATATCACTTATTATTTTTCTCTACACTAAGAATAAGTGGGTTAAAATTGTTACCAGCATGGGTCAGTATAGCACCAATACATTACTGGTTTAACCTCACAGTAACAATGGGTTGTTTTAACCCAGTGTTAGTGTTATTTTGTGTTTCTGTTGTATTTCTGTTACTGGATTAAAACAACCCTTGTGTTGGGTGGTTTTCTACCAATGGGTACTTGGTAAAGTTAACTCATAGATATTATACAATAAATAAAAAAACACAATAATAAACAATAAAAACTTCCATTGTTGTATGTGTTTTTTTCTCCAATTATAAGCTGGCACATATGAAAACACCTCTGGGAGGTAAACCCAACAGTCCCTAATCTGTTTGCTTGTTTGTTCATCTGTTCTCTGCTCTGAGAGCTTTTTTGTACGATGGTGTTTGTTTCTCTCAGCCATATTGTGCACTCTGGGGCAGCCAGACTCTTCAATAAACATGTGCCTCCACGGTGCTGCTGCAGCAGCAGGGGTTTTGTACACACAGTGTGCATCACCTAGCTCCTATCTGATGCTGTTGAGGACACAGCCACCCCTCCCCTCTTTGTGTTTTGAATCCAACACTTTATCACAAACAGCAAATCTGATTACAATTACAATTCGGGACACAGCTGCAGTTAATCTCAATTTTGTGGAGTTCTAATAAAAGTCCAAATATTAGGACTAGTGGTCGAACACCTGGTCCGTTTGGCCAATGAGGGTTTTCAAGCTGAAGAGTGAGCCAGCGTTGGCCCGAATCACACTTAGCTCAAAGGCAACCCAGTCTCCTGAAAAATTACATTTATGTATAACTCAGTTGAACTGGACAGAACCAGATGATAGCAAAAAACACTGAGAGGCCAGGACTGACCTCCCTCACCCTGACAGGACTGTATCTTTTGCTACATTTTTCAGCCATACTTAAAGCTATAACTGGAGATACCATCTCTATGATGAGTTGTAGCTTTGCCTGTAACAGGTGTGTGGTTGATCTACAGTCTCAGAGCTGATATTTCACTTTTGGAAAATGTGCACAAAATCTACTCTGGACCTCACCCTGTGCACAATATTAAATGTGTACAATAGTATAATTTGAAACAAAAAGAGGTAGCATTTACTGCAAGGCTATTTTACTTCTTTCATATTTCACAGGTGCTGTTCTTATCCTGTCCACTCTCCTGATGAGGCTATCCTTTTCGTCTTAGAGAAGATAAATCATCCCCACTTGTCAATCACTTAACTGTCCACGCGTCCTGCTTCTAGTAGCCACTTTTTAAGGTTGACATGGCTTTTCATGAGGAACAAGTTATGCCTTTTATCAGAATACTCTTCCTAACAACATATACATAATGCATCAGAAAACATAATAATCCATTGACAGAACTGGGTCACTGACCAGAGGCAAAATCGTGATTCCCTTTCATCTTTGCAGGCTGGGAAACATGAATGCCACTTGTGTGAATTGTTTTCTTCTGTGCTGTTTTAACTGGCGTAATCTGCTCTGGAGGCCTGCCTCCGTATATCTGATGTGAGGGCCAGCTGATGTGAAAGGACGCTTTGGCCTCAATTTGCACCTGAAAGCCCTCGTCCTTTTGCCTTCCGTTTGATTAGAACAGTGTTTTCTACTGAGCAATTTGTAGCTTTAAAACAATCATGTAGTTGTTTGGTTCTCTTTCTGCACACTCAGACATTCTCTGGTGCTCACAAACACTCCCACATGTTTCCAAATGCTGGTCCCGCCAAATCAGATATGCTCTAGACAATGTAGTGGTGAACAGAGCAAGAACATTTAAATTACTTTCTTGTTCATTAATTATGCTATGAAAATGTAAATTGATTTGGTCACGAAAATGCAAATGGGCTAAGGATAAAAGTCTCTTGTGCCGAAGGAGAATTTATGAAAGATTTATTTTCTCAAAATGTGGCTCTTTATTCAGGAAACTGAAAGAAGGACCTGTTAGTGGCCTTTAGCAGCTCTGCACTGGATCAGACACCATTAGTCTGACCCACTGGCTCACACAGACAACTGGCTTAATTAGAAGTTGAGGATTCAGTATGTGCATCCTTATAGCCGCCATGTCCAAGCTCCTTTTTCACATCTGAGCCCAGTGAATCCCCTGTCTCCAGTAGTACTGTCATACCTCCAATCACTGCCAGGACTCATCACCACGGCAACGAAGCAGCGGTTTTCCTAGACTCGGATGAAGGTGTCGAAGAACTATAGTCTGTTTGATTGATAATGCAAAACCTCAATAAAAGTAATAACGCTGTCATTGTTGTCTTTGGTGTCAGCGCCAGGAATTTTGCAAGGGGTCAGAATATTCCTAACCATGTTATTTGAGAGTTGAGTGAGAGTGTATGCAGAGGTTTTTCTCATGTTTTTTACACTTAGACTGGGGTTCAAATCCAGGTGGGGTGACTGTTCTCTCCCATTGCTACCCGTCACAAATAAAGTCACAAAAAGCCCTAAATCTTTATCTTCATCTTTATTTAAAAATACTGTTCACATTGAACTAACTGTCAAATAAATAAAGTAGATTAAACAATATGCTGTTGTGTCTGAAAAGTAGTGGAGTAGAATTATTAAGTATAGCATGAACTGGAAACACTCAAGATAACTGCCTCTGAAGTAACTCAAAATTGTGCTTCAGTACTATACTATACCACTTCAACAACATATTGCTTTTGTCCTCATTTGATTTTTATATAAACCTTTAAGTGAGAGCAATTAGAATGCTCATCAAGACAAAAATTCAATTTTTACTCGGGGACATAACAAGAAGTCCATTTAAAAATCAGTATACTCGTAACTTAATGGGATTGCCACCTCAGGCTCTCTTCCAGCAGGTTTGAGTGCATCCAGGGGACTGCAGACGGATCTGCAGAACTGAGGAGTTGTACACTAATTAGCAACATTCATTTCCAAGGAGCTGCTCTGAAATAAGGCAAATTTCATGGGCACCAAGAGAGAAGACTCATAGAACAGCTTCTCTGTTTCATCTCAAATGAGCGAAAGGCATGGAGCAGTGATCAGGATGGAGAGTGATGCTGCCAGACACTTTGCCACAGATCCTTTAAGATCTTGTTTCAGATCCAAACCTCCTCACCTCCTCAGTTTCACCACTTTGTCTCTGAGGCCTTTGTCTTCCACAAGGAACAGATAGTGAAGGACACAAGGGGCTGTCAACGTGAAATAGGCCCTGGAAATAACACCACACTCATCCAACTCTCTGAAGCACGGTCAGAGGCGTGCAGAGACCCATCAGCCCGCTCTTCACCGGTGTTGGGGAGCTGAGATGGTGTGAGATTACTTCTCTGCGGCACCACTGGCTTACATCTCGTTGAAGAGGATGTGGATTGTGAATCACACACCCAACTGCGAAAAGGTCACCTTGGACAGGTGAAGACAAGTCAGCCCCCCCAACTCCCCACTTCCCTCATCTGCTTTCTACCTGAGGCATTGCTGCTCCGGCTGCTCTGTGTGGTCGTTTGTCATCTGGTTCTCTGCTGGTGAAATGCAATCGTCCTCTGAAACAGGGAGAGAGAGGGTAATTACCATGGGTTGTTTGTCATGGTTGAAATGGGGAGGCGGATGTGGGTGGAAAAGGAGGATGATTGGTTGCTTTCCAAAGTGATTTGTTTGAAAAACAACAGAGGCCGCTTGTACCTGAGACTCAAACACAATGCGCAACTTAAATACCACCAAAAATAAAATTGTTAAAAGACTTTGCCATTATGATGCCATGTAGTTTGTTTTTTTTTACTGTTAATTAGAGTCAAATGTGGAACACAGACAAAGCTGGCAATTGGAAAGAGGATGAGACTTTCACAGAACTGATTCCATGCTTTATTTCAGTGTGTTATTTCTCCACAGATTTCCAGCAATAAATTGGCTTTGCTCACTCAAACGCTCCCTGAGGACACTGAGCCTCCATCTGCTCCTGTTAGATGATACCAATCGTTTTTTCTGATATGTCACATTGTTAGGGGACCATTATTGAAAAAAAAAAAAGATTGACCTGCAGCATTCAAATATCTCCGAGTACAGACCTCACAGCATCTGATGAGGAGAGAACTTCTTGTTCAGGAGTTGATTACTTAAAGACCCCGAAAACATATTTTTTTATCATCTCGAGAGTTATTGGTTCCTATATGCAAACAGAATAATATCCTTCTGTGCACCAATGAGGATATGTTTATGGGTTTTTTTTGTCATTTAGCTTTTTTATTTGATAGCGACAGTAGAGATACAGACAGGAAGTGCAGGGAGAGAAGGGGAGTATAGCGTGCAACACAGGTCTCTGGCCGAAATCAAACCGTGAATGTTACATATGGTATGCGTCTCAATTTCTTGGCCCAACCAATCAGGATTCAGCAACATTCAATCAAGCAAAATCTCTTGGCCGTGGTGGGGTAGTTTGTTGAAGCATGATGTTTCCAGGCAACTGTCAATAAAATATGATCAAACCACAATCACACAATCCTGATGAATCAGATTATCTGAGATGTTTTGTTTATTTTTTTGTTATTCCCAGGCCCAAGGTCCCAGGCCAGAATCAACTCATGGATGTTACAATTAATGTGGCCTGTGCTGTAACCATTATCTGAGTTTTTTAAGAGTCACACTGAAATGTAAACTTGACATGTTGTGATTTCACGGGGAGTTACCTAGTGGCACTTCTTGGCCAGGTGCAGTGGCTTTGTTTCACTGAGCACAGACAAGAAAGAATCCGACCCATGACCTCCCGTAAAAGCCCAACAGGTCTTGTTTGTTTGGTTTGTGTACGGATTAAACACATGACATATACATTGTTAATTAGTGAACTTTAGAGGTGCTGATAGGGGGATATTTTAAATTTAGGACAGAGCCAGGCTAGCCGTTTCCACCTGTCTCTATGCTAAGCGAAGCTAACTGCCTCCTGGCCCTAAAGCTTCAGTGTGCAGACGTGAAAGTGGTATCAATCTTCTCATCTAATTCTCAGCAAGAAAAAACAATGTTTAACTATTCCTTTACAAACAGTTAACAAACAACACAAATTTTAACTTCGATTGTTACCCATGAAGTTATAAATATTTAAAGGGGCATTATGTAGTTTTCAGCGGCCACTAGCGGTGCGGTTCTAAGATTGCAAGCAGGCGTGTGCACGTACGCGTGCTTACTTGAACCAATGAGCGAGCATAATCCGAAACACATGCAGAAATACACAATAAACGCAGGGACACCAGTATGCAGGCTGTGGCTTTTATTCAGACATGTTCAGGCTCTGTTACTTCAACGTTCCCGTCTCAGAGGCAGCTCAACACCGGCGCCGTAACGTTACTTAATTTAGCGCAGCGAGCCACATATCGGCACAATCCTCCCGAAAAAAGGCAGAGTGACAGCGGCTATAGACAGACAGGGAGAACAGACAGAGCTGGAAACTCAGGTAAACTCCGACTGCAACGTTACAGTAATAGTTTTATCAGCTGCAGGTTGAACTAATCCATGCTCGTTACATGATTTAAAAAAAAATTTAGCCGACATACTACACCATTCGCTCGCCTGCTGCTTTTCAGTAACTATCTTTACTATCTGTGAATCTGTAACCGGAGGCTCAGCAGTGTCAGCACAGCTACATGTATTGGATGATAATGAAGCGGTTAGCGAGCTGGACTGAATATTATAAATAAATATGAATATATATAACGAGACTGTGTCACACTTTATAACAGTTAGACCGCAGTAAGTAACTTTACTGTAACTAGTGATAACTTAGTGGATGGCTCTTCCTCTGGGATGTTATAACCGTTTTGTAGCAGTGTTTTATGTTATGTGGGTCACGTTAGTTACAGCGACTGAGGTGGAGAAGCTGTGTACCTGAGTATCGGTAAAACACATAGAATCTATATAAAAAAAACCCCACAATAAACATAAACTGAATGTTACGAAGCAAACAGCGGCAGGTCCGAGCTACTGTAGCGTTAGCTGGCTGTATCACAATAGGCTAACGTTAGTAAACAAATCGCTCTACATTTGCTTTTTACCGTGACATCCTCTCCAGGCTAAATCAACAGTGGCACACATGATCGTAACACGGGTCGTATTAGTTGGTGAAGTAATATGGGAAGCTAACGTTATATAACTTTACACCGGATAACATTAGCAACTGCTCGGCGTTAGCCAGCGAGCTAACGTGACTTTCTCTGTGTTTCTCCAGCTTTACTAATGCTCACTTTGTTCTTACTCGACATCATCTGAACCTGTTTGGTCTGATGGGCTTCAGCACATAAACCTTTATTGTTGTTTTTATCCTTACGTGGAGCCTGTGTTTTGCTGTGAGCCGGTTGTTTAATGTGTTAGTGGACTGCATGTCGTTAGCTGCCGTGTTGTCGCTGTAGTACGAGAGAGGCTCGGGAGCGCGCACAGGGCTGAATCCGACCAGGTGTTATGCCGAGTTTTGCCTACCTGCCGAGAATTGCATGCACCTCCAAATACTGCTTTTAAACGCTATAATATTCTTTGTGGGGTCCATCAATGGTGTTAAATGATTCGAAGTATATATTTTATGAACGTTTAGGAGTCTTTAATATTTTAATACACTTAGTAGGAATACCATTCCTTGACATTCAGTAAATGTATGTGGTGATAACGCCGTTTGATCAATGAGCACAGCAAAGTGTCTGAAAAGGACCTAAAGAGGTGGATGCATAATTCGGCAGATCAAATGTTGTAGGCTATCTGCCGAGATTTGCATCCACCGCTTTTCTAAGCATAAATGACCGTTATCACTCGCGAGGTGCATGCAATTCTCGGCAGGCAGGCAGAATTCGGCACAACACCTGGAGACCTCACATTAAAAGCAGAATAGTGGCTGATGTAAGCAACGGAGAAAACAGGCGTGTGCTTCATTTCTGAGGGTTGAGCCCATTGACAATAAGACAATGACAATTTGATTAATTTCATTGAAAAACTTACATACAGCCCTTTTTAAGAGGTTGAGAAAAACGTAAAATTCAAACCCACTTTTTCAAGGGCTTTTTTTCTTCAGCCAGTGAACTCTTCTTTGTATTTCTCATTTTTGCCTCATTCACAAAGAGACTGAGAGTATTTTGTACCTACTGTTTATGTGAATGCAAGCTATGAACGATACAGATTCAGTCAGTGAGCTTTGAAATGTGTCTGTGTACTAATGAGTAAAGGTAACATCTGTCATACTCGCAGTGTCTTCCACCCTCCACTGCTTTAGATGTGGTCTAGTTCAAACAGTTGTATTGACTCTAAACATGAAAGCCCTTCACTGATGCTGACCAGAAAAGTGACCTTCAAGTTCAAGCTAACCTCCTTAGTACAACTTTTTGATCCATCATGGTGGTACAGTGTACTTTGGTTGTCCTTGCTTTTGTGAAACAAAGTAGTTATTCATTCTATATGCATTTTAGAATAGGGCATCAAAATTAAACTGAGCTGGAATAAGCATATTTTTGGAATATGTCATTATTACTGCAGGATTTCAGCAAGAATTTCAATTTTGAACAAATAATAAAACATCATTCACTGGCATACTTGAAATCCTCCATGAAATGTGGAAGTAGTTCATTCATCAGGGAGCCTCCCTCTGTATCTGCAGACACATCTGTGGCTGTACGTGTAGAGTTAGTGTCTCAACTATGTCAAAAACCCATTTCCCCCTCTCATTCCTCCTCTTCAGCCACATCCTGTTGTGCCCTGAGCGGAGGCGCCTATTTAACTCTGATATACGACTGCAGGCCGGAGCAGAGCCCCAGGTCTAGCTCTCTGACGTCAAGCTGAGGAACTCTCTCAATCTCCTACTAATGATACCTACCCTCCTTTTTCTCTTCCCTCTGACTTCCTCCCCCCTTCAGTGCTTCTGTCTGCACGTCAGATCAAAGGTGAGAGCCACAGGGAGAGCTCGCAGAAAAGAAGCTGAGACGAGGAGACACTGTCTCCTCCTCCTACTCTTCATCTCCCTCTTCAGAGCCTCTGAACTCTGTGATGTGACAGTCAGCAATCACTTTACACTGAAAGGTTGGCATCAAAGAATTCCCAGAAATCACACATAATGAAAGCCCCTCCTGAAGATACTTGTAGGGCTGCTGGCATTACATTTGTGTCATGGAATTATTTTGCTCATATTTTATGTCAATTCTCCTTATGTGGGATTATGATTTGAGTTGATTTACTTTGGTAAATACAAAAATGAAATGGTGCACATTTGACCCTAGAAGATAAAAGAGGTTTAAACAATAGAGAAAGACTTAGAGGTAAAACAGAAAACTGCAGTGACATTTGACCACATACCATCGTTAGAAGGCTGCAGAGCATCTGGACCAAAATCCTTTTATTAATAAACTTATTAACAATTATAATTGCCGTCTTGATGGCTTTTTGGAAACACCCTGTTAGTGCATTACAAACGTATAACTGCACTGTTACATACTAGAAAGGACATAAATTTTCACAACCTGGCAACCCAAATGTTGTTCTCATTATTAACTGATATAATTCATCTGTAAATAACGTAATCCCCATTAATAAAGGCACTATTAAAAACCTTTTATAAAGAGTTGCTAAAAGTGGAATATTAATCAGAATTACAAATAAAACTGAGACTCTTGACAAGCAATGTCATTTGTTCTGTTTAATTTGCATATACAGTGTGTTTCAGATGTAGAAAGCAATTGTCTGCATAGCTGGGGGCAGTAATTTTACTGGAATAAATAAATTTGATTGGATTCTGTTAATGAAAAATCACAAATAATAAGGAGGAGGCGATTAAAGGGTTGCTAAGGTAACAAGCAGAGCCATCAATTACTGAAATCAATGATGAACACACACACACACACACACACACACACACACACACACACACACACACACGCAGTACATGCAAAATCTAAAATCCAGAGGATGTAAGATGTAGACGTAAAGCTGACAGAATATTGTTACATAGGTTTGAATTAAAAGCTTGTGACACGAATAAATGTAGGTACTGTATAAAAGGATTTTAAGAGCCCTTGTTTTTAACGACTGTGTCTTTGTCGACATGCACCGTGTTAATAAAGTTTATTGAAATCCAAGATGGCGGCGCCTACGGCGAAGTCGTGATCCAGGGAAACAGGTTATTTACAGCGTATTTAAAAGCTGGGTATCACACATATAACATGGATTATTGGAGTTATGTCATTACGACCATAAGGCTGACATAAAGGACCTGGAGATAAAACGGTAAGAACCGTCAAACTGAAGACTTTTAGCTCTTTCATCTTCCAGCTTGTGTGCAGCCAGCAGGCAGTCTGAGCCTGCAGACATGAAATAAAACATGTAAGGTCACTTTGCTGCCATACGCAGGTATAACGAGGGGTTTGATTAGACTTTAATTTGTAGCTAACAGAAGACCGGCTGCGCTGCTGTGTGGAGACCGGGAAGATACGTTTGTAAAGTAAACCAATGTCATGCTGACCATGCGAGCAGAAAGGAGGTTTTAAAAGTATTCCTGTCCTGTAGGCTTTATCAGGAAAGCGTCTGAAGACAGTCAAGTGTTGAAGTTAAAATTGCGTTGCATTTAATTTTTGGTTACGTGGTAATGTGTTCTTCACTGTGTTTGAGGTGAAGGTGTCTTGTGGTTTTCCCCTTGAATGCTTATCACCGCCATTTAATATAAAACTGACCTGTTTTGCAAACAACATGACTGTATTATCGTGATTGAGACGTAAATTCATTAACAATAAACAATTGCGTGAGCTTAGTGACCAGTGTATATTATGTAAGAGGAGCTGGGCTGTTTTGAGAAAACCATATACCAATATGTTTGACCAAATATTGATATTGTGGAGATGGCCATTGGATCAGGCAGGGGGTATTTATTAGGGCTGCAACTAATAATTATTTTCATTATCTATTAATCTAAGTATTTTGATTGTCAAGTTATCATTTTCTTTAAAATGTCAGAAAATTGTGGAAAACTGTAAGTGTATTGAACCTACACTTATTTTAAACGGACCAAAGCAGCAAATCCACTAATTTCAGAAACAAGGTATTTATTTCTTGAAAAATTAGGTGATCGGCTTATCGGAATTGTTGTTGATTTGATTTTTTTCTCAGTTATTTTAAATGGCTTATCATTTCTTCATCATCCTCATCACAGCCAAGCAGGCATTCATGACTGATTTCACTTTCCCTCAGCTGGATAATATAATATAATCGTGATATGCGATTAATCACATATCAGAATTATATTATATTAAAGTATGACACAAAATATTTTTTATCTCCTTTTTTAGGGGAAAATAAACAAGCCTTTTCTCTAAATCCCATTTTCTATAACTAATAAATTCAGCTACTCAAAGCCAAACCTCTAAACTGCATCAGTGGGGCTGGGCGAAAATGGCCAAAAATGTTATCACGATAAAAAATTTCATACCATTCGATAATGATAATTATCAGGATAAATGTCAAATCATTGTTTCTTTCAAGTTTACTGGCTAATTTTTGCTCCTGAGTGAAAGTTGAAGAAACCAGATTCTTTATGGTATATTTTACACTTGATGCCAAACAGTGGCTCACTTAGCAAATCTGAGGTAGAACATTTAAAACAATTATGATAAAATCTTTTTTCCACAAATATGCTTAAGCAAAATTCACAATTTTTCCTCAACAAATTAAATACCTTAATATAAAAATGAAGTGCTAATTAATTCAAGATTCAAATGATTATGATTAAAATGAATTAAATCAATCATTTGTTGAACATTTGTTTATATTTTAATGAAGAAAATTATATAGTGATAATTATCGTTATTGTTTTATTGCCCAGCCCTATTTTGTCGTAATAGAAATCAGCCATACAAGATTATTGTATCAAAAACTAGTTTAGCAACACCAAGAATTTGACCAGACATCAGTGCCAGTGGCCAGCACGCCTACACAACACAAAAGTATTGAAGTTCGAAACCGGGCCCTAGACATGCCAATATCTACACGTCTTCAGATGAAGCATTGCCTTCCTCTGCTGAATCTGCTCACATGGCGCAGCCAGCTTGTTGCTGTCAGAAGTTTGCAGTCACTCTTTACAGGAGACGCTCCGTCACCATAGAAACATTTTCTCAGTCTCTCGCCTCAGCCTACTCACTTACACCTTCAGAAATGCACACAACCTTGAGTGCTTGCCTCAGTCTGAGGGAGGAGCATTGGCCGCTGAGATGCTTAGGTTATACCCAAGAGAATTTAGTGAAAAATACATTCCCACAAGCAGGTGGGTGGAGGAGAGGAACACTTTTTTTCTGGTTTCACGCTGGATTTGCACTTATTTGGTGGAAAAAGCTCAGAGTTATCCCCAAAAGATCTGTCCTCAGAGGTCAGTAAATCCTCCAGGCTGGTCACATTCTTACAGAATGATGTTTCTTGCAGTTGAGTGATACTGTTTACCTTTTCTTAAAGTGGAAACTACAAAATGTGCTGTTTAGGTGCTGAATCCTCTTTCATGATGCGTCTTGTGATCTGCTGGTGAACATGATTTTATCTTTTGATATACATTTGTTTGCCCCACCTCTGCACTGAGCTCTTTCTCCTCAATAATCTTGTGTTCTCTTAACATAATAGCATATATAGAACAATCTTTTCTATGAGTTCTCCACAGCTTTAGTCACAGCTTTAGTGCAGTGTCAGGGCGTGCAGATTATCACTTCTTCTACTCAGCAGCTATAAAGGGTCTCGCTGTCTGGGATCCAGATGCGTCACTGCTGTGAAAATATTCTCTTGAAGGGTCAGGTTAGCAGCAGTTGTCCTCCGCGGCCAAGGAGGCAGACACTGTACGGATATCTCAGGTTACCTTGGAAACTGTGTTTATGTATGTGTGTGTGTGTGTGTGTGTGCGCGTGTGTGTGTTGTATAGAAATTTAGGTCAAATAGTTTTTTTTCTTTCTTCTTCTCTTACATCCACTTGACTGTCTGACCTACATTAAGCCACAGGGAACTCTAGCCTAACTGCTGCGTTCATGCAAAAGAGAGTAAAACCTTTTTGAAGTAGCTCAACCAACATGAGGAAAATATTCTGGAAATAGGAATGTCCATCCAGGCGATGAGGCTGTTAAATTAACGTAAAACAAAGTAGTTAACATCCTGTAATGCAAAAAATAGTATAAAACTGTGGGGCTCATTCGAGACATCAGTGAATAACTGCAAATCACTTGATTGAAAATGTCATTCTCACATCTGAGCAGGCAGCCGGTTTAACAAGAACAGCTCGTCCAGAGCCTCAGAGTGAGGCAGAGCGTGATCACATCTCGCCGCATTAAACCTCTTTATTTCACAAAATCGTGCTGTTGTGTGAGTGACGTGCTGCAAAGAACACAGACTGTAAAACAGCTGCGGAGCCAAGCCGTCACTCACTCAGCAGGTGGACTTGCATGTGCTGTTCACTCCAATAAACTCAAATGTCTGAACCCGTATGTGCCGACTGTTGAAGGAGTGTAATATCCTTGTTGCATTTTCAGGGATTTGCATACAAAGAAATTGTGAGGGGTCATTGTCATCCCATTGGGGAAGAATTTCTGAGGGTAAAATGTTGTGACTAGGCTGGACTTTTTCATGCCTGGTGTACCATTCAGTGAGTGACCGTGTCTGGCTTGTAGACACTGGGATTATAAACTCCCCTGTGTGCTCACCGGGACATTTGACTCGTTAGGGATCCAAGCAGCAAAGCTGCTGGAGCCCTATTGGTTTTCTTCTTCTTTTTCTCCTCCTCCGCTAAAAGTGTTTGGGCAGCAAAAACTGCTGGACGAAAACTCACCAAAATTGGCACGTAGGTTGCAAATTCCACCCACTACCCAGGCAAAAAAAAATGGCCCTCATTGTGGCACTGTAACAGTCAACTTTGCGTTTATGCAATTATCTCAAAAATTTTCATTATTTCATTATTCTTTCATTATTTCAATTATTATTTATCTCTGGATTCATCTGCATCTTTGCTCCAATGGTCTTCTGCTCTAAAAATGTCAATTTATACGACTTTTTAGCACTTTTCTCTAAAACCTATTTTTGCGAACTCGTCCCAGACGGTTTCGCCAATCGACCTGAAACTTTGGGAGGATCATCTGTCTGTTTTGGGGTTTTTTTGTTTGTTTTTTTTCTATAAATTTTCACTGTGTATTTACATACAATTTTACATAGATGCCCGTAAATCAAAATTGGCTTAAGCTATTGTCACCAAACTTGACGCGTCTGCTCAGATGCTCGGTCCGGGCTTCGCTGAGCAGTCCTGGGATATTCTTCCACTAGGGGGTGCTGCACTTGCAAAAAGTTTATACCTCGTAATTCGCTTTATGAATTTGTACGAAATTCGGTTTGTACGATCTCGGGTCACGACTCTTGATGTATAAAATTTGGTAATGATTGTGCAAAGTGGGCGTGGCTTCTTACAAGAAATGTAAATTTCTAGACATTTCCCATTCCTAACTTAAAAAAATCTAAGAAAATCATTTATTTTCAGCACATCCACTGATTTGTGACCAATGTTTGCTTCACTGCAACCTCTGGCCAATTCAGAAGTCAGTCACTCTATATTGTTTTTTTAGAATATGCTAATTCAATTAACATCTATATCTCCACAAGTCTTTCTTCAAACGCTACCAAACTCGACAG
Organism: Micropterus dolomieu; assembly: GCF_021292245.1. NCBI lineage: Eukaryota > Metazoa > Chordata > Actinopteri > Centrarchiformes > Centrarchidae > Micropterus > Micropterus dolomieu. Next base: position 20,339,251 of record NC_060152.1, read on the forward strand.
TCATTCTCCAGATGGCCGACATCAAGTGTTTCAAAGGGTTTTCAGGTTGGTCAAACGGTGAGTCTGCAGTGATATTTGGTATCCTGCTGTAGCTTGTAGAGTGTATATACAACATTTTCTTTTTAAATCAGTTTTGGATCAAATGCCACCAAATAAATTTACAACACACCCAAAACTGACAGAATGATGCGTGATATTTTTCAGAATTTTCTCACCAACATCTTGACAGTTGTAAGCATTTTAAGTTTTAACTGACACAACTATCCTGGTCTGGCACATGTGACATCACTACCACCACTTGTGAGAAGGTGTGTGTGTGGAAGCAGCAAACAGTCAGTAAGTCACCTACTCTGGAGATCTGAAGGTCCAGGGTTCAAACCCCCAGGTGGCCGAGGCAGACTTGCTGACAATGGGGGTGTTCAGATCATAGTAGTTCTCTATTTTATTTGGGTCCTGTGACATTTTAGTCTTATTTTTCTCTGCTTAAAAGAGTGTAGCTTAAACTTTAAATCTTGGAAACACAAAATGTCGCAGGTGGGTTGAACATTTCACCCAGTAGTCAACATATAATGACACTTTCTGATTTTAAAGTGATGCTGAAAAAATCAAGTTAGCGTTTCCGCAATTATCTCAAAGTCCAAATTCTTTCATCACTTTAATCTCTTAAGTCATCTGCGTCTGTTCTTCTCATCTCAAATGTTGCATTTTTCGTGACTTGCTTGGATCCTGATCATTGCCGCTTGCGGCTATATTATAAACTTTGAAAGAGTCGCCCAAAGTGACTAAATTATTTGTTTTTCTGGACCCAAAATAAAAAGAGATTCAATTTATGTTTTAGGTGACAGAACCATGCAGGCGTCAGTGAGAAGGCTGGCTCTGTATGTTGGCCAGTGTGCCCAGATCAGGGGTGCTCTCCTGAGCCCAGTACCCCGTCTCCTGTCCCCCAGCAACCGCACCCTGTTCAGTGAGACAGGAGTGTGGGAGAAGGACTATCGAACAGAGACCCGACGCAGAGTGGAAGAATGGTGGCACCCACGAATTATGGCACAGTGGCGGAAGGAGGCGATGGAGGAAGTAAGAAGGCCTTCACTTTTCATACAGTTTCAGACTTTAGCCTGGTGTCATCATAAAAATCCAATTGGCCAGACACATCTGCGAGTGCGTTCACATCACATGCGCACTAGCATCTAGGGCCTGTAGATGTCATGTGCTGGTTTCTAACCCTGTCCTGGAAAAACTTTGATATGCTAACTGGAGTACTCCGAAAGTCGTGATATGTCTGGTTATGTCCAAACAAGAGATTCAGTTTGCAATGATATAAAACACAGAAAATCTTCACATTTGAGAAGCTGAAGTCGGCGATAAATTGACCTTAACGATTATGTCACTATCAAAGTAGTTGCAGATAAATTTTCTGTCTATGAGGGACCAAAAAATGTCTTCACCCTCAACTGCTGAGGTAACTCCGTCGATACAGAAATGAGTTGATGACATGTTGAGTTGAGACGGGGTTGGGCGATATGGCCAAAAATATTATCACGATAAAAATGTCATCATTCAATATCGATAATTATCACGATAAATTAGAAATTATTATTATAAGTATAAAGGCTGATTTTTGCTCCTGAGTAGAAGTTAAAAAAGGCTTTTTGACCAAAACTTTTAAGTCCCCAGGTCTATTTTCAAGGAACTAAAAGGTTCCTTCAGCCCACTATTGTGTGCGTTTCCACCGTGGTCTAAAGACCTGCGAAGATTAGGCAAATTAACCAGCTGACGTAGGCTGTAGGCCTGGCTGTACAAAGCGATGCACAGCCATCATTATTTGTAACCACTATCCATGAGCAACCTTTATAAATGAACATCAGATTTGACTGGAATAAAAAGACAAACTATAGGCTTAGCTTGACCATTAAAGCAGCTTTATTGTGTGGGAGCTATAATGAGGAGACGCGATAAAGTTTGTTACACATTTAATAACAAACTGGATAAAGCCATAAAGTTCTTAAAATAACTCCAGCACAGAGAAAGCAGCACAAAAATAAAATCGCGACAGTTTGGAAGGTTAGTAAAACATTTCCAGCTAACAAGAGCTGCAGATCAGCTGGCAGCACATGTCTGTGTCCGCCTGCGTCAGAGGAATGGGATGTTTAACGAGCTTTACCTGCTGTAATCAGCTGTTCCGCTTGTTTTGGAGAGAAGGAGACTGACTGTCTCCTTGTAGAAAATTCCTGACTGATGAAAGCTCAAAACAACAACTTCTGACCCAGTATTTAGCGTAACTCCATCAGCTGTTCACTTTAAACACATTGCTGAACACTGGGATAAATGCCGACATACGATCTCAGGCAGACATCCGCGAGACATGTGTGGATAACAAACTGGATAAAACCATCATGTTCTTAAAATAACTCCAGAACAGATAAAACAACACAAAAATAAAATTGCAACAGTTTGGAAGGTTATTAAAACATTTCCAGCAACAAGAGCTGCAGATCAGCTGTAGGACTCACGTCTGTCTCTACTCGGCCATTCAGAAATTCTCTGCAAGGCAAGGCAAGCCCCCCCCCCCCCCCCCAAAGTACCCGGTACTTTCGGAAAGTACTACCCCCCCGAGCAGGGTCTTTTTAAGGGGTAAAATGAATTCCCAAGAACTACATTTAGACCCTGTTCCCTCTGGTGGGAACGCAGTGAGTTCCTCCAGAGGTTCCTAGTTCAGGGGTATAGTTCCTTTGGTTGAAAGGCAGCTAATGAGACCAGATGGTTAATTGTGGTTTTAAAACTTTTCTTTATGGCCATAACACAAACACTTGAAGCCAAACAGTGGATCACTTAAAAAATCTGAAGTAGAACATTCAAAACAATTATGATAAAATCTTTTTTCAACAAATATGCATACGTAAAATTAAGTAAAATCTATTTTCAGTCCTTTTCCTTAACAAAATACATAACTTAATAGAAAAATTAAGTGCTTATTGGTTCATGATTCATCCATCCATCGTCACCAACGTCAACCGCTTATCCTGCGTACAGGGTCGCGGGGGGCTGGAGCCAATCCCAGCTTACATTGGGCGAAAGGCGGGGTACACCCTGGACAGGTCGCCAGTCCGTCGTAGGGCCTCGTTCATGATTCGAATGAACTAAATCAAACATTTGTTGTATTGTAATTGAGGAAAATTATATTGCAATAATTATGATTATCGTTTTATTGCCCAGCCCTAGTTGAGACACATCTGCACGCAGACGTTCTGATCATGTATACGGGGATATGAATAACCAGGTTTCTCATGTTCCACGTAGGGCTGGGCAATAAAACAATAATGATAATTATCACTATATTATATTCCTCAATAAAGATATAACAAATGTTAAATATATTGTCAATAAATGTTTGATTTTATTCATTTGAATCACAAATTAGCACTTAATTTTTCTATTAAGATATTTATTTTGTTGAGGAAAAGGTACTGAAAAAAAGGTTTCCTAATAATAATTGTTGAAAAAGATCAGAATCGATTTGAATGTTCTACCTCAGATTTGTGAAGTGACCCACTTGTTTGGATCAAGTGTTTGTCATGTTCAGACCGTAAAGAAACCACAACTAACCATCTGGTTTCTTCAACTTTCACTCAGGAGCAAAAATCAGCCTTTAAACTTAAAAGAAATAGTGATTTTACATTTATTGTGATATCGACATCGAATGGTATGAAATGTTTTTATCGTGATAACAGTTGTTTTGCCCAGCCCGAGTTGCATGTAAACTGAACTGAAAACCAGGATCCTGATGTGCATGTAAATGTATTTCTATGAGTCTTGTACCTTTTCTAAAGTGCTGTCCTTTTGATCTGGCCGTTTTTGAAACTCATACCGTGTAAACAGTAGTCTGTTGAATGAGTGAAATAAATGTTGGCATCCATAGGTTGCACCAGCCAACTCTTGCTGTACTCTTCTATCTGGGCAAATCTGTGTATGTATACACTGGAAGCCTCTTTCCACCTGTTTTCCAGCTATTACTGGATCTGGCCCTGGTAGCTCATCCCACACCCAGAGTTGATTATATATCCTAATGGTCTGATCATACGGCCGTCTGGGACAGGCTGACTGTGATTAAGTGCATTCGTGACAGCCCTGGTCCTAATTAATTTATTGAAAAATTCATGACTCAGGTTTCCTGTAATCATGTATAGCTGGGTGTAACCTGTACTTACTGTGTTGCCTTGGTAACAGTGTTGTGAGTGTAAACCATCCATAATCAGTACTGCCGCAGTTCAGATTCTGAAACTATAATCAGGCACTGTTAGAGCCTCATACAGTAATATGGATGTCAGTCAGCGATGAGTTATTATTCCTGTCCTGACATGATCAGGTAATGCAGTGTCTTTTTATACTAGACTTATTTTGAAGCCTATTATCGAAGACTGTCAGGAATTAAATCAAGCTTTATGGTGTTTTCTTACAGCCCTGTACATTAAACTGACTGTTGTTTTTCCCAGGGTTCCAACAAGAAGAAGTTTTATGTCCTCTCCATGTTTCCATACCCGTCGGGGCGACTGCACATGGGCCACGTGCGAGTGTACACCATCAGTGACACTATTGGCCACTTCCAGAGAATGAGAGGCCATCAGGTATGTCTGCTTCTGTTAAACTATCCTCCCTGAGACAAGCAATACAATACAGTTTGCGCTGGCATTAAATATAAAATATGCCAAGAAAGTTTTTAGTTAGTGAGAGGCCTTTTTCATGCAAGACATTTTGACATGTCACAGTAAGAAAAGCAGAGGTGTACATAATAAAATGATTGATGTCTCAATTCCATTTAGCTGCTTCACTTTCAGGGTAGTTGGTATTGTGCATGCTGGCTCGCTGTCACGGCTTGTTGGGACACATGAATACAGCAGAGCCATCGTTAATATTATTAGTAACACCTGTGCTTTTTCCATTTTCACATGTCCAAATGTCTGTTCTGAAAAAAGCCTGTAAAGCTTTACTGTAAATATCCACCAACTTACCAATGGCCTCCTTTCATAAGAGCTCACAGATATTTTAAGGATCAACAGAATAAATTTCCTATTCATTGTCTTTGGGGATGTTTCCACCAGTGGTATCACACAGGTTTAATAGTTATTTCCAGTTTCTAAATAGAGTAGAAGAGAGTTATTAGAAAAGAGTTGTGTATGCTCACAAATATTGATTCAATTGTTCTTTTGGCAAAAATACTTTATCATGATAGGTGGCCATACCTTTTTGAGAATAAGCCAATTATGATTCAAAGCTTTTAACTTTTAATTATGCCTGGGTTTAATTTATAGTTCCTAATGGCTTAATTATCCCTGATCAACATCACTCCATGTAAACAACAAATCATTTTTTTTTTGCACTACTGGAGCCTCCGTTTACACTTGCACTGAAGTGTGATGTTGCATATTTCTTTACTCACTATCTGAAATATAGTGTGCTAACAAAAGCATTAATGTAAAGTACCATTAGTACATTAATAGTATCTGCTGGCACCACTACCTTTCAATTATATGACCAAAGTTTACACTATCCTGGGAGCAAGTAATTAGATTTTTCTGTGCATGTATTTTGTTTCTACTGTAATGATTTCTAATCCAGTGTACATTTGCACGCCATGTATACTGCTTTATTTGATTTATTTAGATAATATAAATTTTGTCTACTAGATTATTTTATTAAAATTCTTTTGATATAGCCAATACTCCAGCTGTGCAATAATGACCTATTTATCATCCTTTTTATGTTGCTGGGCAAAAACAGAATTTATTGTTAGATTGAATGAGTCTATGATCTCTTTGAGCTAAGAAACCTAGGTATTTTGTTTTGTTTCAAAATAAATGTCAGATAAATCTGCAAATTAATTCAGCTTAAAAGCAAGGAAATTATATTCTAGTTCTTACAAAGTGACAAGGGGGGAAAATAGGTTTTATTTTTTATTTTCCACATCTCCTTTTCCAGGTCTCCTTCTTCCAGTTATAAATAGCTGTAAATAAGGTAAAATGTAATTACTCTTGATCACAAGCACTCTAGTTTCTTATTGACTCAACTGTTTCAGATCAAAGCATTGCAGTCGATATTCAGCACTCTGTTTCTCTCTAGAGCACTCTGACTCTGGTAAATGACTGATGCTGATGAAGCTGTGACCAGTGTGTCAGGTGGATCATGCTACCGCAGTACACTACACACTACTACACTAGGTTTTGTGCATCTCCCTCGCTTGCAGAGAGAATCCCTTCTGCTTCTGTCTGGTCTCTCCAGGCCCCGAACAGAATAATGGTTTCACATGACTGGCAACTACTTCCTTCCCAGGAGTGTACCTTATCTCATCATCCATCAGAAAGCGAACCTTGTTCCGCTGTATGCACACAGTCAACTTACTAGTTAATTAAGGAAGGCACACTCAATTGTCCCACCCTAAAGCTATTTTCTGGCTTTTAAGGGGTTGATCACTGTACAATAAGAAAAGGGAAATTAAAGTGTCCACAGCTCACCTTTCAAAAAGGCTCAGCTAGGTGCTGGACGGGCAATAACAGGTGGCACAAGTCTTTTTTTATAGTATTTATGAAAACTGAATAATCCACAGTCCACGCTGTCATCAGAGGATTTTTGGAAAGACACGTTGGGGAGGGGGGAGGGGGGGGCAATGGGTGAGATTTTATACACATTTGAGCGTGATGAACTCCAGGCAGGAAGGAGAGATTGCTGAGAAACATCCAAAGAGGAAAAGGTGTGAAGACTATTAACAGAGACGAAAGTTATATGACCAGGTGAAGGAGTTTCAACACTGAAGAAACCTCTGAGATTTAAAATTTGGGGGGCGGAGCTTCTGAGGGAGCACTGAAGGGAAGGTGTATTTGATTGGCAGTTGAATTCAATTATCAACAATCCTGCTGAATCACTTACTCTCCCTTTAATTAGTGAGCTGTAAAGGTGTGGAGCTAGAGGTGGATTTTGTTACCTTTGATCAGAGGCTGGCTTGCTGTTTCCCCCTGTTTCCAGTCTTTATGCTAAGCTAAGCTTACCACCTGCTGGCAGTAGCTACATACTTACCGTAGAGACATGAGAGTGGTATCAATCTTCTCATCAAACTCAGCGGTATTAATGTGAATAACCGCATTTCCCAAAATGTCAACCTATACCTTTTAACCAAAACTATCTGTAAGGTTAAATGTCACTAAAGCTACAGTAAATGTGGAAATGTATTTCCGTACTCTCCTTTGTTCTGTAGATGCTTGTGAACATGACTGCCTGTGTAGAAGTGTGCATCTTAAATGGCAAAAGTTGTTTAGTCATGGAATAAGCTGTACAATGAACAAGACGCAAGAGTAAGAGAATTACTGTGGTTAGAAAACGGACAAATACTGGAGTTGCATATCAGTGCTGCCACAGATGGGGTGAGCTTGTTACTGGAACTGTGTGGGTTGACACTTGCATGTAGCCGAGTGGCTCCACATTCACAAAATCAGTCTCCCAACACTCTTCGTCCTTCTTGTTGTCAGCGTGAGGAGCCTGAAGCTGTGGATTGATGTATCTGTCTCAGGTTGGCACTGACTTACTCCTAGTTACAGTGGACAGATTGTCATAAATGTGCCTACGCTTACTCCCACGTCCATCCCCCACTGCCTCTTGTCACTCATGCTCCGACATGTGCTGTCAGCCTCCGTGATAACAGGTTAGTAAAGAGTCGGACTAGTATTCACGCTTTGTGTGGACATATGGATAGGTGGAGCTGAAGCTATTAGCAGGGAAAAGATAATTTGCCTCTGCCGCCTCTCTTTGAACTTTGGGAATTGATCTCACTACCGCAGCCTGTCCATCACAGCCGGTCCCTGTAACACCCCCTCATGAAGACTGTTTGACTCTAATGGAGTATTTACACTGAATAAACAACGTAGTAGCGTATCCATCCTAATGAGGCACATTTTTTTAATTCTACTTTGTTATTTACATGGGCTATCTTTGGCTTGTGGCTCGCTCTCTGTGTGTCTGTATCCCTCCTGAGCAGTGAAAGTGGTCTACTGTGCTGAGCGCTCTTAGCCTAATACCATCTAGCACTCAGCTTTACAAATGAGGCCCATGCAGTTACCAAGGATACCAATCCGTCTGAAACATCAGACCCGTTAAGAGTCCGTGCAATGATCCTCTCCAGTCCTCGACTCCTTGTCACTCTGCTTCTCCTCTACTTTACTCACGCCTTCCACTCCTGTGCTTTCATCTCGTTTCTCTTTCAGTGAGCAGAAAAACACGACTGAAGAGCTAACAGGAAAAAGAGATGAGTTGTCTGGTGTCGACAATAATTTATGTCAAGGAGGGTGTATGTTAGATCGGGGCTCTAAGATGGACGTGGATACAAGGTGCAGAGATCGGAGGGAGAAAGCAGACAGAAAATGTGACAAATTGTGATGTTGAGGAAATGGTGTGTAAAACAAGTAATTTGCATCAGGCTGGCTAGATTGAAGCTGTCACATCCTGATCTTCCCTTCAAAGCTTAACCTTGTGGTTTTTTACATTATATAACAGCTGCAGTTACATGAAAATTGCTGTTAGTCGGCATGCATTAACCACAGTGTGTAATGGAGTTGAGCTCACAGCAGGGAACAACACATTATCATATAGGGGACAACGTGCTAAAGTTAAGGAAACCGGACCCAATGCTGTTATGCTGAATAAATTACCTGCAATGGAATATTTTTGATTTTACAGTTGCTGTTTACATAAATCCTCTCGTCACATATCAAATATCATCCTTTGTGTCTTTTAAAGTCACCCTCCACTCAAAAATGGGGCTTTCATGTTGTTACTTCACTTGAATGTTTGAGCTTGAGTTTGATACTAGTTTTCGCATAAATCTGCAAAAGGGGGAAAGTTGCTCTGCTCACCTTCAAATCTGAGAGTTTAACACGTGTATGTACGAGATGATTTTCTGACATATTTTGAAAAATTAACCATGGTCCATTAAGCCTCAAGTGAACAAAGACTGAGAATGCACTTTTCAGTGAAGTAGGAGACATTGTTTTCCAGCGGATTAAGGAAAATATTTGAATATTTATATTATGGCTATTCCAATGAAAAAAGGAGTACATGTAGTTTTAAGAATCTTTAACAAGTTGAAACCATAGCATAACACGTCTGGAGAGGATCTTTAAATTTAAGGAGACTGTTCTGTGATCATTGTAAATTTCAAATGGGCATGATACAGGGTTGGGCTGCAACTTGCAATCGATTTAATCTCTCCATTATTTTTCAGTTTGATCATTTACTCTAAAATGTTAAAAACAGTGCTAAATGCACGTCCGATCTGTCCATCGATGACATCTTGAATGAGCTTTTGCAATGATGAAAAACAGAAAAGCAGCAAATCTTCACATTTTAGAAGCTGAAATCAGAGACTTTGGTATTTTTTGCATGATAAATGACTTAAAAATACCGAATTATCAAAACTTTATTAATTTACTGTTGAATCATGAATGATTTCCCCACTAATACAGAGCCCCTAACTGCATCCACAGGTGTTGAATCCGATGGGTTGGGATGCTTTTGGACTCCCAGCCGAAAATGCAGCCATTGAGAGAGGCCTCGACCCAGAGGAGTGGACTAAACGGTACATTAAGTATCACAGCTGTTCTTCTGAGCGTTCATCGTTTACACATACCTTAATGTTGCTGTTTGTTGTCTCCTCAGGAATATCCAGTCCATGCGGGAGCAGCTGGACAGCCTCGGCCTTTGCTTCAACTGGGACCGGGTGAGTAGGAACTGAAGAAGATCTGAGCATCACACAGAGAATTGGGCAGCTTTTAGGACTGGTTCGCTCTTTTGTGCGTTTGCTTGACTGACCCTGGCTTTTCCTGACAGGAAGTGGCCACTTGTCTTCCAGACTACTACAGGTGGACACAGTATCTGTTCATCAAGCTCTTTGAAGCAGGACTGGCATATCAGAAAGAGGTAGAAATTATCTAAAGTGCTTATCCTGGTTTTCCTTTGAAAGGAATAATATGATTGATTTCGGTACAGAAATGATTGAGGCAGCTCACCCTCTACTGTAAGAAGAAAATAAATGAAGTGAAAAGAAGAGAGCTTGGAAGAAGCGCTTTGATTATGTTTAATGAAATGGGACCACCCTAAAATAAGCCTTTGGTCTGTCTATTAAATCTAAGCTACTTTCTAAGCTCTGATTTTTCATTTTAACTGTGTGTGTGTTCATCTGTATTTGTGTGCTCAATTTTGTGTGTGTGTGTGTGTGTGTGTTATCCAGGCTGTGGTGAACTGGGACCCTGTTGATCAAACAGTGCTGGCTGATGAGCAGGTGGATGAAAATGGTCGCTCCTGGAGGTCTGGTGCCCTGGTGGAGCAGAAACTACTCACACAATGGTTCATCAAGACTACAAACTATGCCAAGGTGTGTGTGTGAGAGAGAGCCCTGTATATGTGTGTATGTGACAAGTGGCAACTGAATGGCTGGCCAGCAGCTACATACAGGCCAAAATGAGCAGTGAACCCCTCTGATAACAATCATGGCTGACACTTCAGTGGCAGCAGCTGCAGCCCTGCCTCTCTGGCTCTGCAATCAGACCCCTGGACACCATCATTTGTAGCCTGGCGTCTCCTGACCATGGAAAAAGAGACCAGCAGGAGTTAGGGAAATACCACTAGCCTGGTCGGCTGATGAGAAGCTTCCACCTTTTCAGCGCAGAGCACAGCACTGGCCTGCTGCAGGGCGAAACGGTCCCCTATGGACCTAAATGAATCACGACTGTTCAAGCATTATACATGCAGCACATGCATCCTCGAGGAGAAAAGTGTTTTTGTTTTATATGGATGTGCAAAGCACTTCTCGTACAGACAATAGACAGAAATCCAAAATTTAAACTTGAGTTCATCCTTCACTAAACGTGAATGTCATATTTCTTTATAACTCTTTTGCAACTAGACATTATTTTTTAGACTGGTTCGGCCTGCGAACTTGCAGAAAGTAAAGAAATGCTCATCAAACTCCCTAAAGCCCAAGATGACGTTTTCAAATGTCTTGTTTTGCCAAAAAGACATTCAGTTCACGACGATATAAAACAGAAATAAAGAGCACATACTCATATCTGAGAAGCTAAAACCAGGGAAAGATTGTCCTTTGTGCTTGAAAATGCTTTCTATGCTTTGAAAAGTGGTTGGGAATAATGGAAAATGCATGTGATTTCTGATAAAAGGGCTAAAACTTGCAAAAACACTAGTATATATTTTAATGGTTTGTTAATTCCTTTGGCAATTTTTCCATTGTGATTGAAAAAAATCAATGTGTCCATCGTCAGGCGTCGCCCAGTTTTAGCCGCAGCGGTGAAGTCGCCCATGCTTGTCCGTGTTAGAAGTGTGAGCGGAGGTGGAAGCAGCCTACTGTGACAATGTGTTCCTGCATTTCTAATTTTCTGTGACAAACTGAGAAGTGGGAAGGAAATAAGAGGAAGGTGTTAAAGAAAAGAAGTGAGAAAGACAAATGGAGAGAAAGGACAGGCCCTGTCAAACCGGAGCGTGTCAAATTGAAAGCGCTGTAATTGGACTGTGATTTCCTGTGTGTGCGTTTCTCTGCTCGCCTGTACACGTGTTCGAGTCTGTTGGAGAACATTAACTTAGGACAATATTTATTCAGCAGTCATCAGTTTAGCTGTCAGGTTGTTCCATGCAGTACGGAAAGAGTTTCCTCATGAACCATAACCATATTGTTTCTTCCAGGACGCAATTGACTGCCTATTATTACTAAGATGGATTCTTTTGAAGTGGAGCGTGCAGGGTTCAAAATGATCACGTGGCAATAACTGTGTTTTCAATTTCATGCATAATCACACTTGTTGCACTCAGGCACACATGCTGCCTGCTTATTACACTGCACTGACATCTCAATGATTCACGAACTGAGAGCTTGGTGTATTGTTCAACAATAATATTGCTTGAATATCAGCACAGCTTCTAAAAGTGTTTTGTGTCATTTAGGTACCTTAACCACAAACAACTTGTGAGGTTGCTGGTTTAAGGTCCAGTGTGTAATATTTAGGAGGATCTATTGACAGAAATGCATTATAATAATGTTTTCAGTGGTGTATAAATAACTTACATAATGAACAATTATGTTTTTATTACCCTAGAATGAGCCATTTTTATCCAAATACACTGCGGGTCCTCTTACTTGGATGTTGCCATGTTGTGCCGCCATGTTTCTACAGTTCAGTACTCAAACTGACATACTGCTCTTAATAGCGCATTTCGTCTCTACATTGAATGCGTACAAAGAAGGAGGATGGAAGAAGTATTATTAGTAGTCGACTGATTTATACGAAGTAAGAAAAGATGGATGGCCCACACGTATTATTTAGGACAAGGGCTGACAGAGCGTATCGGCCAACGTAGCTTCTCCTGCACGCTTGGAAAGGGAGGGGTGAGCGGTGATTGATGGTGCATTCATGTGGTGTTTTTTTTCCTTCTTAAATCTTTATTGCAAAAAGAGAAATAAAGTGTACATGGGACATAAAGAAGTATACAGAACTTTGATTTGTGAAAAGTCACATATTGCATATACATATTTTGTAAATGTGTCATTGGTAATATGGTTATAACGGTTTGCTGTCCGTGTAGAGTGAACTAGATGTGTGTTGTTTACATGCTCTGATTAATGCTAATCCAACACATGTTTGTAGTAGCGTCCATGTTGATTCCACATTCTGACTTAAAGAGGTGGTATTATGCTTTTTGGCTTTTCCCCTCTCCTTTATTGAGTTATATACCCTTTTTTTGTGTGTAAAGTGAAAAAGCCCAAAGTCCACCCCAAAGTCAGTTACCATCCTCCACAGAAAACACTGCTCTGAACTGCCTGAAAACGCTTGCCAAGTGGCTACTCCAACAAGCCCTCAAAATACCGGTGGAAAAACACAGAGCTGCAGCATACACCTCCTCTCCCTTTCAAACACTAGCTACCCTCCAGGCAGTCAATGAACATAAAGTTGTTACTGTGATGTAGAGACAGAGCTTAGTTAAAACTTTATGGATGAAAGATACTTTTGTTACAGATTAATAACTCACCACTCTGAAACTCTTTCTCCA
>NC_060152.1:20352445-20356667 GCF_021292245.1 Micropterus dolomieu
TAAGAAAAGATGGATGGCCCACACGTATTATTTAGGACAAGGGCTGACAGAGCGTATCGGCCAACGTAGCTTCTCCTGCACGCTTGGAAAGGGAGGGGTGAGCGGTGATTGATGGTGCATTCATGTGGTGTTTTTTTTCCTTCTTAAATCTTTATTGCAAAAAGAGAAATAAAGTGTACATGGGACATAAAGAAGTATACAGAACTTTGATTTGTGAAAAGTCACATATTGCATATACATATTTTGTAAATGTGTCATTGGTAATATGGTTATAACGGTTTGCTGTCCGTGTAGAGTGAACTAGATGTGTGTTGTTTACATGCTCTGATTAATGCTAATCCAACACATGTTTGTAGTAGCGTCCATGTTGATTCCACATTCTGACTTAAAGAGGTGGTATTATGCTTTTTGGCTTTTCCCCTCTCCTTTATTGAGTTATATACCCTTTTTTTGTGTGTAAAGTGAAAAAGCCCAAAGTCCACCCCAAAGTCAGTTACCATCCTCCACAGAAAACACTGCTCTGAACTGCCTGAAAACGCTTGCCAAGTGGCTACTCCAACAAGCCCTCAAAATACCGGTGGAAAAACACAGAGCTGCAGCATACACCTCCTCTCCCTTTCAAACACTAGCTACCCTCCAGGCAGTCAATGAACATAAAGTTGTTACTGTGATGTAGAGACAGAGCTTAGTTAAAACTTTATGGATGAAAGATACTTTTGTTACAGATTAATAACTCACCACTCTGAAACTCTTTCTCCAGTCTATGTTGTCAAGCTGGTCAGCAACATATACAGCTAAAACAAAGCCGTATTTACCCGCCTCTCACTGACCCACCCGTCTCTGCTTCTGATTGGCTAGTAGTCCTTAACTAGGAACTGTGCATGCTCAACTCCCAACAAAGATCATGTAGAGACAAGATGTATCACTCCATAGCTAAAATGAAGCCTTCAACCCAGGGTGAAAAGAGGAGCTGCAGCAATGTGCAGTATGGAGAAAAAAAAAAAGGTGGTTTTTGAAAATTAAACCTTGTAAACCTGTTCTGATACAAGCACTAAATAAGATTTTGAACCTGAAAATGAGAACACCACCTCTAAATAGCACACGAACACACGCTTAAGTCAGAAGAACAACTTCACAACTCGGAAAATGGGACCATCCACGTGAATGCACCGTGAGCCACTGGTTGCCAATTGCAAGCCTCACCAATAGATGTTACTAAAACGTACATACTGAACCTTTAAATCCCTGAACCAGCTTGGAAAAGGCATGGTTTTGTACTGCTACATTGTGTAATATTTTTGTCAGAAGTGTACTTGATATGTCATTCTCTCACACACACACAGTCCTTGGTTATTGCTATACCATGCCTTGTCTCTCAAGCTTTTCTTAGTTGCCATGGGGACTCCTGTCCTTGGAGGTAAGTGCAGGTAAGTGAAAGCATTTACTGCCTTCTCTCTTTAAAGCTGTCATCAGTTGCCCTTCATTGCTTTTATCACTGGTGACATCTTTTGTTTTGCTGCGTCTCCTCCAAGAGTTCCTCTGTCTCGCTGACACAGATTCACCGGGATTTACGTCTCTTTTCTCCCACTCTGGAGCAAATCCATAACTGACACACTCTGCAGTGATGCTAGTGATGACTATAGCCACAGTTTATGTTTGTATTGATATCGCTGGGATGAGGTACAGCATGCTGTGCAGCACAGTGATGGCGATTGTGGGTAATAAATTGTGACAGACTGAAAAGGAAATGGAGAGTTAAAACATCTCTGGCCTTGGCCCAGCTGTGGCTTTTTGGCCTGAGTCTCGTTGATATGCATAGCTTCCTTTAGTCATGCAAAATAACTGTTGTGGTGTGTGTGTGTGTGTGTGTGTGTGTGAGAGAGAGAGAGAGGGGGGGAAAGTAGTGTGCACTTTATAGGCGATTGCTTTGTGATATCAGGGAAAGAAGGGTGAGTGGAGGTCAGGATTTTTGAAAATCCCTCTTTGTCTGCATAATGTGACCTGGTCGGCTCTGCTTCTTTGTCAAAATAAATTGGCTTGGCTTTGAAAGAGGCCACGCTGAGTTGGAGTCAATTGCATTATCCTAGACAGCCACCTACTTATGAGGAAGCGGCTGCACCTTTACAAAAAATATCTATTTTCAACAATGAAGTGGAAAATTAGCTCTTTCCAAACTTATACAAAGTAGGAAACTTGTCTTTGTTTCTGTCTCCCTCCTCCAGCCACTCCTGGATGCCCTGGCAGACCTTCCAGAGTGGTACGGGGTCAAAGCCATGCAGGCAAACTGGATTGGAGAGTGCACCGGCTGCTATTTCGATTTCAAACTCAAGGTGAATCTCAGCTCCTTTCCCCATGTGCACTTTTTATTCATTCATTCATCATTCCCTCTTTCAATCCCTCAACGCTTTCCCACCAAATGTTTCCCTGTTGCTCCCCCTGCCCTTCTCTGTTTTTCATCTCCTTCTCCCCAAGAACTGATTGCTTGCTTTATTTTGGATTCTTAGAGGCCCCTGTTTATGTATGTATTTCTATTAAAAATCATGTACCAAAACATAAAACCCCTCACTTTGTTGTTCGCATCCAGCAGGTGCATCCATCTGCAAGTGGCAATTTACCCAAACAGATTTCTATTGAATTTTCTGAGAGCCATATTTACAGTGAAAGTCCTATAAGTACCCTTATTAAACCAAAGAAGCAGAAAAAAATGTTGCTCAAGTCAGTCCCTTAAATTAAAAACTCTTCATACTTCTAGAGGAAAGAGGTTTAAAGGGTGTGAGTGATTTTGTCTTTCTTTCTTCGTATACATGGATCATTGGTTAAAGTTAAAACCAGGGTCATTAAGTTCATTGAATGAATGCTTGTCTTATATTACATCATCATACATCCTCACAGGAACTCTATCCTGAATTATTGCCCCAGGCGACCGAATATATGCATGAGTATGTCTTCCACAACATGACATACTAATTACCCTAGAACCCCCTAGAAGGAGTGTGTCATCAATAAATAATTATAGGATTAAAGACACTGTAGCTTTAATATGTATCAAAGAGCTACATTCAGCACGTGCTGCATACATCTGCATACATCACGATTCTTTGTATTGAACTTGCACCTCTTTGTTAATAATTTATTAAATTTTTTCATTTTTTATTATGACAAAAGCTCTTCACAAGGTACTGGAACCCACATTTGATGTAAACGCTAGAGGAAAAGAGAGGGGATCACCAACGTCATTAAGTTTGCTGCTAAAAGTCGTTAGTAAGCTACCAGTGTGGCTAAAAACAAGAAATATTCAGTAGGGGAAAAAATGGCCTTAGAATTTATGACTGTGTACTTGGAAAATATTTTATGTTGTTTTTCAAACCTCGCTCAGTATCATCTCACTATGGGAAGCTCCCACGAATTAGCTGGCTATGGCTAGCACTTGCTGGATAAGTCATGAGTGTAGGTTCATGTAACCGTGTGCCAGCCCATGGGGAGGGTTTGTGGTGTCGATCCTTCTGGGTTTAGGTGTTGAGGCTTTGGAGCCTGCATCATTGTTTTACTTTTTGTCCACTAACTAATTGATGATTGGATTGTTTCAGCACTAAAATGCAATACAATATCCTAAAATGACTAAACGTACTTGGCAGACATATTTTAAAATAAACCAGTTTGTGCGGCAGCCTGAGGAGCCCGCATGTCCTCCTCATTACTTGATCTCCAGTACTGCTGATGACATGGCTACTGAGAGGTTCTCACATGCTTCTTCTCTTGTCTACCAGGTGAACGGGGAGGACACGGGGGACACCCTGTCAGCCTACAGTTCTTCCCCAGAGACGGTGTTCGGAGCGGCTTACCTGGCCATCCTTCCCTCCCACAGACTGCTGCATGGTAGCAGCTCAGTCCGCTCTGTCCTGGAGAAAGCCTTTCAGCCGGGAAGAGGTGAGTATCTCCATTGTACACTGACCCCATCTGTGTTTGGGCCGTTTGCTGTCTTTGCTGTGGTGGAAAGAAACTTTTACTATCACTCCGCTACATCTGCTTGTTTTGTATGTGTGGTCTTTATTGATGAGGAAAAAAATCAATGTACAGTACATGTTTTTTGACATGTATGTAAAGATTTGTACTATATTTGTCTACATATATTCCATGTCACCAGTATGGATTCATGTTTGGCATGAAGGTGTGGATGTCGTGTCTACAGTGCATGTTGATTGAGATTCCCATGTCTGCTTTT
>NC_060152.1:20356767-20364139 GCF_021292245.1 Micropterus dolomieu
TGTGTGTGTGTGTGAGAGAGAGAGAGAGGGGGGGAAAGTAGTGTGCACTTTATAGGCGATTGCTTTGTGATATCAGGGAAAGAAGGGTGAGTGGAGGTCAGGATTTTTGAAAATCCCTCTTTGTCTGCATAATGTGACCTGGTCGGCTCTGCTTCTTTGTCAAAATAAATTGGCTTGGCTTTGAAAGAGGCCACGCTGAGTTGGAGTCAATTGCATTATCCTAGACAGCCACCTACTTATGAGGAAGCGGCTGCACCTTTACAAAAAATATCTATTTTCAACAATGAAGTGGAAAATTAGCTCTTTCCAAACTTATACAAAGTAGGAAACTTGTCTTTGTTTCTGTCTCCCTCCTCCAGCCACTCCTGGATGCCCTGGCAGACCTTCCAGAGTGGTACGGGGTCAAAGCCATGCAGGCAAACTGGATTGGAGAGTGCACCGGCTGCTATTTCGATTTCAAACTCAAGGTGAATCTCAGCTCCTTTCCCCATGTGCACTTTTTATTCATTCATTCATCATTCCCTCTTTCAATCCCTCAACGCTTTCCCACCAAATGTTTCCCTGTTGCTCCCCCTGCCCTTCTCTGTTTTTCATCTCCTTCTCCCCAAGAACTGATTGCTTGCTTTATTTTGGATTCTTAGAGGCCCCTGTTTATGTATGTATTTCTATTAAAAATCATGTACCAAAACATAAAACCCCTCACTTTGTTGTTCGCATCCAGCAGGTGCATCCATCTGCAAGTGGCAATTTACCCAAACAGATTTCTATTGAATTTTCTGAGAGCCATATTTACAGTGAAAGTCCTATAAGTACCCTTATTAAACCAAAGAAGCAGAAAAAAATGTTGCTCAAGTCAGTCCCTTAAATTAAAAACTCTTCATACTTCTAGAGGAAAGAGGTTTAAAGGGTGTGAGTGATTTTGTCTTTCTTTCTTCGTATACATGGATCATTGGTTAAAGTTAAAACCAGGGTCATTAAGTTCATTGAATGAATGCTTGTCTTATATTACATCATCATACATCCTCACAGGAACTCTATCCTGAATTATTGCCCCAGGCGACCGAATATATGCATGAGTATGTCTTCCACAACATGACATACTAATTACCCTAGAACCCCCTAGAAGGAGTGTGTCATCAATAAATAATTATAGGATTAAAGACACTGTAGCTTTAATATGTATCAAAGAGCTACATTCAGCACGTGCTGCATACATCTGCATACATCACGATTCTTTGTATTGAACTTGCACCTCTTTGTTAATAATTTATTAAATTTTTTCATTTTTTATTATGACAAAAGCTCTTCACAAGGTACTGGAACCCACATTTGATGTAAACGCTAGAGGAAAAGAGAGGGGATCACCAACGTCATTAAGTTTGCTGCTAAAAGTCGTTAGTAAGCTACCAGTGTGGCTAAAAACAAGAAATATTCAGTAGGGGAAAAAATGGCCTTAGAATTTATGACTGTGTACTTGGAAAATATTTTATGTTGTTTTTCAAACCTCGCTCAGTATCATCTCACTATGGGAAGCTCCCACGAATTAGCTGGCTATGGCTAGCACTTGCTGGATAAGTCATGAGTGTAGGTTCATGTAACCGTGTGCCAGCCCATGGGGAGGGTTTGTGGTGTCGATCCTTCTGGGTTTAGGTGTTGAGGCTTTGGAGCCTGCATCATTGTTTTACTTTTTGTCCACTAACTAATTGATGATTGGATTGTTTCAGCACTAAAATGCAATACAATATCCTAAAATGACTAAACGTACTTGGCAGACATATTTTAAAATAAACCAGTTTGTGCGGCAGCCTGAGGAGCCCGCATGTCCTCCTCATTACTTGATCTCCAGTACTGCTGATGACATGGCTACTGAGAGGTTCTCACATGCTTCTTCTCTTGTCTACCAGGTGAACGGGGAGGACACGGGGGACACCCTGTCAGCCTACAGTTCTTCCCCAGAGACGGTGTTCGGAGCGGCTTACCTGGCCATCCTTCCCTCCCACAGACTGCTGCATGGTAGCAGCTCAGTCCGCTCTGTCCTGGAGAAAGCCTTTCAGCCGGGAAGAGGTGAGTATCTCCATTGTACACTGACCCCATCTGTGTTTGGGCCGTTTGCTGTCTTTGCTGTGGTGGAAAGAAACTTTTACTATCACTCCGCTACATCTGCTTGTTTTGTATGTGTGGTCTTTATTGATGAGGAAAAAAATCAATGTACAGTACATGTTTTTTGACATGTATGTAAAGATTTGTACTATATTTGTCTACATATATTCCATGTCACCAGTATGGATTCATGTTTGGCATGAAGGTGTGGATGTCGTGTCTACAGTGCATGTTGATTGAGATTCCCATGTCTGCTTTTCTCTTGTTTTATCTGTCTTGGTGGTAAATGTGTGTTGATAATGAGCTACCAGGGAAAGCGACACTGCCTCTCTCACACCTCCTTGCCCTGTGTTCTCCAGACTCTTTGACAGAGGTCACCGCTCACAACCTGTTCACCGGCCACGAGGTTCCCCTGGTAATCTCACACAAGGAGGCGTTTGATGGCTATCTGGATACAGTGATTGGTAAGTTATTGGTGGGTGGGTGTGTGTGTTTGGGTGGGGGGATTCAATAAGAAAGTGACTTGTATGCATCTCTGAGCTGATATTATAGACAGGCTGAATATATGAACTAATAGGAAAACTTAGCAACATCCATTTATGAGGTGAATAATCATATGTCCCTTTTTTGTCATTTTCCCTAATTAAATCCGTGCCAAACGTAAGTGAGTAATAATAAAAAAAAATGTGATTTTAGTACATTTGTGCAGAAGGTGCTGCCTGAACCATGCAGCACTGCGGATGCCATTATGATGAAACCAGTGGGTGTTTGTCTCACAGAGAGTTGGAGGTTGGGAACCCAAGGGATTGTTAACTATTAGTCACATCCTAACATTAGCTCAACATCACCACAGGGAGATTTGTCTATATTTACTCTCTCAAGAGATTGGCTATGTGTGTGTCCATTATTTACTGTGTTACATGTTCATGCTGCACCTGGTGTCTGACAGGTATCCCAGACTGCAGTGAGGAGGATCTGTCTGTGGCCAGAGCTCTGAACCTGAAGTGGACCACAGTGCTGAAAAGCGACAAAGATGGGACACAAACTTTGATGAACTCTGATGAGGTCAGCACTGTTGATAAAATGCAAATGTCTCATGACTATTAAACTATAAATCTAGCACGCCTTGTCCTCTTCTTTCTGTAGTTCTCAGGCCTTAGCAGAGTGCAGGCATTTGACTCCATTACACAAAAGGCCAGAGAGCAGAAGGTCGGTGGCCACCTTACCAGCTCCAAGCTCAGGGACTGGTTGATATCAAGACAGCGGTACTGGGGCACACCCATCCCAGTGGTGCACTGTGGCTCTTGTGGTCCAGTTGCTGTCCCTGAGGAGGAGTTACCAGTTATATTGCCAAAGCTGCCATCTCTCACAGGAAAGGGTGCATCGCCGCTGGAGGCAGCTCATAACTGGGTCAGCTGCAAATGTCCCAGGTGAGAACGCTGAGATGTATTATTTAAAGTCTTTGTTTTTATATTTTGTTGGATCATCACACGAAAAATGATCTTCATTGATACTTCATCTATGCTGTACTCCTGGTGTTATCATCAATATATGTAAGTGCTTATGGTTATATTAAACTACCATATTTGTTTTTTCATTGGCACGTTTGTCAGAATTTGATCCATTCGATCTAAAAACATTTGTCTGGAAGATGGAATAATTTTATCCGATTCATGTGTGTGGGGAGCCAACAGGAAGTCAGTTTCACCTTGGTATTTTGATTATTTAAATTTCACCAAACAAGAACCTAAAAGTATTTGAAAAGTCTTGTCAAGTGAGTTTGGGAATCCCTTAAAATAATAGTTGTAGATTAGACCCCATTTGCGCAGTAAGTGAACCACCCGGCTGAAGTACCCTTGGACAAGCCGCTCCGCCGCCACAACCTCCTGTAGCACACTATAGCGTGAGCAGATCATTCAACAGTGTAATGGTGTAAATAGGATGCAGAAAGGGTGGAGGATGTGTTTTTTCGTGTTGGGACAACATAAGCAATTGGGAGAAATGATCTTGCCCATTACGGTGTTTGTAGAGTGAGAATTGAATTATTCGTAAACCCTCTGCAGTGACAGCGTCTTCTCTGTACTTCCTGTATTTCCTCAGGAGACCAGCGCCGACAAAATGAGCCTGCTGTCAGGCAGGCTGAGAGGACTGACGGCTTTACAAGAACAGAGCACTGAGAACGAGCCTGTGAATTGTGTGATTAAATACTTTTATTTTGACGGGGTTATGTAATGAGTGGCATCTGTGGCAAGGGTAGCATGACATGATGATGATGATAATAAAGGTTATATAAGCCAGCTGTGCCTCAAGAGACGCACACAAATACAGTACATGCACGCGCACACACATTTACCTTTTAATTACACACACACACACGCGAGTCATCTCGGTGAATGTGTTTGAAATTGTTTGAGAATGCCTACTCTGCCAGCGTCTCCAGAGGCCCCCGCTGATATGGGAATTCCTCTCTGAATAAGACTAATCACCGTTGTGGCACCATGTTGATTAAAACAATGGCCCACTCAGTCGCAGATGGCACAAGTCATCAGATTGTGTTCACTCACTTCCACAAAACTGCTACAATTCCTCACATCAGCGGTGATTGATGGGTATAATCACTAAGACATCGTTATCTCCTCTTTTCCATCTCCCCTCTGTTGTTAAGTGTCTGTGGAAATTTGTTCCCTTCACTCGTCGACCATGTCCAATTAAAATTTGAGAGGAGCACAGACGAACACAGTGATGGGAGATTGTTTTACTTGTCCTTGAGGAAGTCATTTACTGTGCGCTCGTCTTGTCTCCGAACCTCTGCAACACTGTAAATTGGCCTGCCAACTGAACCCTGCCTCGGCTTAGCCTGGCTAGGAAGGTGTGCGTCCAAGTGTGTGTTGTTCCACACATTCACAGGTAAAGAGAGAGACCACCTAGTCAGTGCACACACACAGTCAGACAGACATCCAGCAGATGGAGGGCTATTTTCCATGGGTAGAGAGCCTTTGTGGAGTGGGCAGCTGCCTCTCTTGTCTCATCTGTTTGAGAGCCTTTTTGCTCTCTCTGGCTCATCCTGCAAACACACACCACATGCATTACACACTCATGCATACAGGTTGCTTCAGATTTAGTTACCTACTTTTGTCGTTATTCTCCTTTCATGGCTTAGAGAAGGTCAGTCTCCAGAGAGAGTGCATCTATGTGTTGTCTAATCTGATCCTCAGTAGTCTGACTGTAGTTGGTACCTAGTGTCTGTCAAGTGACCACAATCTGGCCTCTGATTGGCTGATTTCTACTCCTTTTGTCACTCCATTTGTTTCTATTTCTGGATTCTTTTGTGATGGAACGGACTTCATTATACTGCTGGATTTTCTTCACATGAAATAACACCTGGTTTCCAAATATTAACCTTGCCACACCTTTGCCTTGTTGCTAGGCAACCTTCAGCTCCTACCTCATCATCACAGCCTTATTATAGGCTGGTATGGTAGGTGGTCAAGGGCTTTTTGCCACGTGATGTGTGCGTCTGCGCTAATGAGTGTGAGATTTGACTGTGAGTAGACAGAAAGAGACGGTTAGACTAAACAAAGACATCCCACAAGGTCCGGGAAATGATACCTGCTCTGTTTCACACAGTAAAGCACAGAGCTGTGCTTCTGTTTATCTTTATGGGACACTGATTTTAACTCTATTGAGACTCATTATAAAGTAAAAGGCAGACGCTCTCACTGTTCCATTAAGTTCTCTAAATCAAATCTGAACAAAAAACACTTTTCAAAAGCTTTTTTCCCCCTTGTCTTTGCGAATGTCCTCTCCTCCACTGTGAAAGTGATGTTGGCAGATTCACATCACGTACCCAAGTGCTGTTTGGCTTGGACAGAGAGGGGCACGGGGTGGCATTTCCAACACAAACACATGATCGCGTGTTCAGCCTGCCAGTTCGTTCCCTGTTAGCACAGCCTGTTAGTCAGGGCACAGGAACAGAGCTCTGGTGCCAGTCTGGCTTCAGCTGTGTATCTCTACTGGGACATGACCCCCATAGCCAGATGGAGCCAGCTTTACACTGTCTCACACACACACACACACACACACACACACACACACACACACACACACACACACACACACACACACACACACACACACACACACACACACACACACACACACACACACACACGATGTGCCATTTCACTAACCATACAAACAAGGATCATTCATTTGTTCGCTTTCTAATTTGTCAGACTAATATTGATTTTTTGCTGCCTTTGCCAACTCTGTGTCTCTCTCTCTCCCTCCCTCTCCCCTGTCAGATGTAAGGGCCCAGCCAGAAGGGAGACTGACACCATGGACACATTTGTGGACTCAGCCTGGTATTACTTTAGATACACAGACCCTTGTAACCCAGATAGGTATGATCAGCCTCCTCCTGAGACTTCATTTGCTGTTTTTCAATCATTTCTGCCTCAGTGAGGCCTCCAAGTGCAAGCTCCTTTTTATGTATTTTTCTTCGTGCATCTTTTTTGTTTTCTTTTTGTGACAGATTTTAGCACACACTGCACAGGTCTTACTTACACCGTTTGTTCAAATAAAAATTAAATGAAAAGAACAGAACAGAAGGTTTCACAAGTGTCTCCAGCAGTGGGCGTATAAGCATATCTATCTCTTTTTAGATATTTAGAAAAATACATAAATTTTTCTCTGTGTGACCTCTGCTATCTAAATAGAAACTTGATTTTTCTCTCTTGCCACGCACACACATCGGCACTTCCACTAACACACTTTGTTCATATGTACTGTTGGAAAGTTATAGTCAAACACAAAATCACCTACTCTCTCCCACTTACCTGTTTCAAACATGCAAATCCTGCCTCTCTTTACTTACACACACATTCACTCACACACACACACGCTGGAAGTTGCATTCCCTGCCGATAGAGATTATGGACCCATGGCTGTCACCTGCTGGGATGGTGGCAATACCCTGAGCTTAACAAAAGAGATTAATTTCCCAGTGCCCTGACCTATCTGTAAAGCTGCTTTAAAAGGGAGGGGAACTGCTCTCCCCATCACTTTTCTTAGCAGGACAGATTATGGCACAACAGAAAAAGCAATTACACTATTTGTGCATTTCAGTTAGCCTGCTGAGCCTCATGTGCACAAGGGGAAACGATGAAAATAGGACGCAAGAGATGCTGAAAGTAGCAAGTAAGAGGAAGGAAATAGGAAGAGGGTGTTCTATGTAAGAGTGTGTGTGTGTGTGGGGGGGGGGGGG
This sequence comes from Micropterus dolomieu, assembly GCF_021292245.1. NCBI lineage: Eukaryota > Metazoa > Chordata > Actinopteri > Centrarchiformes > Centrarchidae > Micropterus > Micropterus dolomieu. The sequence continues at coordinate 20,364,134 of NC_060152.1, forward strand.
GAAGGG
>NC_060152.1:20364159-20382524 GCF_021292245.1 Micropterus dolomieu
GGGGGGGGGGGGGGGGGGGGGGGGGAAGTGTATGTATTAAGAGTTCCCTGGCCTGATGCCAGCAGGCAAAATTATTTTCAGCCTTGTGAGTTCATACATTTTTTTTTTCGTGGTTCAATTATCCGGAGACACCATCAGCCAGAGAGGGAGGATAGGGATGCAGGGAGGTGCGCAGAAGAGTAACGACCGGTCTGAAAGGTGACACAGAGATAACACACTGCCCTAAAAAGCATCATTAGGTGGAATCCCTGCCTCTGCTGACCATCATGCCACCTCTTCTGCTGAAGTCTTAAAGAAACAGCCCGGTCTTAGTTCATCTCAGATTTTTATCCACAAATACTTGACTGTTAACATGAGAAGCAGCCAAGTTCAGAGGAAGCCTTCAGAGCCCGGTTTGAAACACATTTTACTTCAGTATGTTTTTGTTTTTTTGGGGGGTGGGGGGAGTTATGTGTGTGTGAAGCCAGTGAGATAAAGCAGGCTTCAGGATACTTCTGCTGGCTTCATCCTTGTGTATCAGATTCAGCATGCCCCCTAGAGGAAGGAACCAGTGCTTTGTAACAAAATGTTTTCTTAGAGCATATTGCTACTGTACACTGAGTTTATGATTCATCTAATAATAATAATAATAATGAAATAACAATAAACTTTATTTATACAGCACCTTTCAATACAATGTTACAAAGAGCTTTATATGGGGAAATATATATTAAACATCTCAGCACCACAGTTGGATAGACAGGCAAATAAAAGGCCAGATAATGAAATAGAATAAAGGGTTCCACAAAAAAAGATAAATAAGAGTGACAGTATAGAACTTACAATAACACAATAATAAAAGGCTTTTATGTGAAGGTCATTAAAGCGCGTACATTTGCTGTTCTAACCATGTGTTTCCTGGAAAGAAAAAGTCACGCATTTGATATTTAGCTGGAGTAGTTGGCATGAGTGGTGAAAGCTCCCATCACAAAGTTCATCAACAGAAAATCTAAGGAGAGAAACAAGATGTCACAGCACTTGACATCGTTTTTGCACTGAACTCTAGAGAATAAATGTCACTAAGACTACAGAAATGACTATTTAAGATAAGCATTACAGATCTTCAAATATAGTTTCCCAGATTTTTTCCATGTTTCTGTTTAACTTTTTAACTTTCTTAATACCAACTAAATTCAGAAACAGTTTCACAAGTCACAGCTCCTCCAAACTTGCTCTTCTTACCCAGGCCTTTTGAACGCCACCTAGCAGATCACTGGCTGCCTGTGGATGTGTACATTGGAGGGAAGGAGCACGCTGTCATGCACTTGTACTACGCTCGCTTCCTCTGTCACTTCTGTAAGGATCAGGGTCTCGTCGCTCACAGGTGCAGTACTCGATGCTTAATCTGCTTTTTGCTGTGCACATATGTGTGTGTATGTTAATTAAACCCTCTTTCTGTCTTTCAGGGAGCCTTTTCGGAAGCTGCTGGTCCAGGGTCTGATCAAGGGCCAGACTTTCAAACTGGGAGACAGCGGCCAGTACCTAAAGAGAGAAGAAATAGACTTCACAGGTACACACTGCCACAATCTGCAGGGTGACACATCTGTAACAGATGGGAGAGGAGAGGGCTGCCAGATAAAACGGCTTATAAACAAACAAGAAGTCATGAGAACATCTCTTTTTTTTTCTTTTCTTTTTTTTTATGTTGGAGTGTATAGTGACATCAATATGGTCCTCATCCCTTTTGTGCTGCTAAAGCAACTCCTCTCTGCTTTAAAGCTTTTCCCAATTGAATGACAAGTTAAACAGCAACTCTGGACAAAAGTCAAATCACAAGAAATCCTTTGATTCACGCCCAAGGATTTTCAGCTACTCTATATTGCTTGGAGAATAGGAGATCTTGTTGGCTTACAGAGAAAGGAAAGCCTCTTGATCCTGGTCCTATTGACTAGGCTTTACGTATTTTCCTTTCTTCTGTCTTTTTGTAATTGTGATCGAACAGCAGCCAGGAGGAAAGGATAAAAATAGTTTCATTTGTCAGACTAATATGAGGTTTCGCAAGTTCTTATCACAGCTTGGAGATGACTGAATGAGTGTCCGGCTATCTCTGACCTCTGACTCCTAACCCGCCTCTTCCAGCTAAGGAGCCGGTAGCGTGCAGTGGTGGTCGTATAGAGGTGACGTGGGAGAAGATGAGCAAGTCTAAACACAACGGTCTGGACCCCCAAGAGGTGGTGCAGCAGTACGGCGTGGATACAGTTCGACTCTACATCCTTTACGCCGCACCACCTGAACAGGACATCCTCTGGAATGTCAAGAGTAAGACGTGACGCCGCTTTATAATCAAACTAATGCCATAAGTTGTTGTTTAGGATTATGAATTCAGATTGTTTTGTGAGATGAAGCTTTATTAACATGATATGAATTGTTTCCTCAAAGAAACAGGTATCACTGTCAAGTGCAGCAAATCTAATTATGAATGTGAAAATATCCTTTTTCTTCTATGTCTGTGTTTGCTCACCACTTCAGCGGACGCCCTCCCTGGCGTTTTACGGTGGCAGTCTCGGCTCTGGCAGCTGGTGACCAAGCTGAGGGGAGCTCGGCAGCTCGGAGATATCCCTAACCCCTCCTTGCTGAAAAAGAAAGAGCTGGCAGAGACCAAGAAGATCTGGGAGAACAAAAACTACGCTATTCAAGAGGTAGCAACTCCATAGCCTCAGACTGTGATCGTGGATAAATGGCTGAAAATATCTCACGGTGGCATTATGTTAATGGATAGAAATTGCAACAGTCATTGTCAGTAGAGGTCAGTAATGGGCCCATTTTCAAAATCTCAGCTTTTCACAGAAAGGTTAGTGTTCTTCCTTCAGTGAAATTGGTGATTCACCCCCACTGCATCCGGGCTAGTTTGAATTTAATTTCTCTACTGGTGCCAATTATTTGTGGTTGTTGTTTTTAATGTGCAGTATTAATTAATTAACTTCCTTTAGCCTTTTTACACTGCAAGAGATTGTACCGTTAGAAGGCATGGTAAAATACCTTTTCTCAGTTACAAGGTACTGTATGATTGCGTGGTCCAAGGTAATATGCTCATTACACAGCCTTAACAGTACATAGTCCTGAGATCCACCCTTTTCATCCAGTGCTGAACATCCATGGTAACCTGTGAAACCCCAGAGTAAATGGTAAAGGAAAAAGGGGATGAAAATTGATTTTAAATCCACTCTATCTCCTTTCACACTTTATAAATAGCCTCCATTGGCTGCCAGGTTTGATTCTCTCTCTTCACCCCTCAGGGCTGGTGCTTTTAAAGGACCTCAGGCTGTTTGCCATAAGCCCCCAAAGCCGAGGCTGTCCTTTTGATCAGTCCCTCAGAAAAGCCCTGGTGATCAACCTCCTCCTCCTTAAGGCCCTTCTCAAATGGGTTCTTCTTCGAAGAAGGCTTAACAGGAGAATGTTGACATACTGTGTGCATTTAGCTGATACATATGGGGGATAAGGGGGAAGAGGCTCATCTTTTGGGCATGTCATTATTTTCTAATAATTCTTCAGAGGCAAACTCAAAAATATTCCATGACACACTCAATCCATCTGGAAGCATAAACATGTCCAGCAATCAAAACAGAATGCGTAGCCTCATACTTTATCATTTAACTGAATGTGTCACCTGTTGTAGTTTATTTGTTGTTGTTGCTATTTCAGGTGACCTCTCACTTCACAGAGGACTTCCTTTTCAATGCAGCCATTTCTCGCCTGATGGGCCTTACCAACACACTGAGTGTGAGTGTGCCATCCGGTACCTTGAAATAAAGATGCCACATTTATCGTCTGTTACTTTGGAAATCACATCTTTACCACTGTGTGTGTTCAAGGGTGCAACAGCCAGGGTGGTGCAGCACAGTGTAGAGTTTGAGGAAGCTCTGGCTGCACTTACATTGATGACAGCACCCATTGCCCCTCACCTGGCTTCTGAACTTTGGGCAGGTTGGTGACATAATTTTTCGCAAATTTAAAATAAATTATGCACTCAAACACTGAGTGTGAAATGGTTGGCAGGACAGAAAGTTCAGCTATATGCCAAACCTGGGGATGGCATTGAATGTACATGTTAATCTAATTTGTTTTATTTGTTTGTTTTAGATTCTGACTATTAATATGACCACCTCATGCTTATGGTGGATGATAATTTAGACTGACACAGTGACAAAAGCATGTGGTCTGTGGTAAAATTAGGTTATTTCTAATATCTGTGAGAGGAAGTTGCCTCAGATAAACGTAATGTTGACACTGCTGCTCGTCTGAACGCCCAACCGTGATGTAACAACAACCGTTAAGTCAGTGAGATTATTTTTACTCATTTTATTACTGTTATACATCCTGGACAAGCCAAGGCCATAGAACAGTTCACTTGGAAAATACTTGGGTGTCCATCAAATGAAACTGAAAGCAGTGCTGAGAGCTCTTGGCCAAAACAGACGATACAAGGGAAGCGCCTAGCGAGCATTTTTTCTTGCTCCCGCGCTTGCCTGAAAGACATCCCCTTATTGTCAGTGACACACGTACACAAGCTGTCTGCACACAGCTGAGAGAAAAGAGGTTCCAGGAAAAAAACAATGTCCAACTGATAGCTGCAGTCAGGAAAACCTGACAGATGATCACTGGGAGGAAGAGGTGCGTGGGTCTTTAATGAGTGGCTGTGTGCATTTTGTTTGTGCTTACTGCACACATACAAATGAGTAAGGAACATTTGACCTCTGGTACGCTTGGTAACGTTGTACTTGAATTCACTCTTGCGTGTTGTTTGCAATTCACACACAGAGTTCAGGATAGAGGAAGTTCACATCCTTCCCTTGTGCACACTTGCTGGTTAAAATGAGAGTCAGGGGTGGGGTGGTGTGATGTTGTTTGACCCTTCATCAAGATACTTTTTCTCTACAAAAAGGGAAAACAAATTTGGTAAGAAGAAACATAAAAGTCATCCATTTTCACTTAATATTCCCCCCCCCCCTCCCCTTGCCTGTGTTGGTGTAACGGCGGTTTGACAGAACCTTGGCACAAGATACTGTCTCTTCAGTGGGACAGCAGGTATTTTCAATGTTGTTTTCCTGCGTTTCCTCCCGGGTCTCTCCCAGGCCTTTGCCAGGTGAAAAACACCCTTAGCCCCATCCTCCAGCGGAAAGGAGACGTCCTGCAACAGTCCTGGCCCACTGTGGACCCAGAGTACCTGGATGTCCCCGATTTTGTGGAGCTGTCTGTACTGGTAGGATCACACAGACACTGCACACGCATTATTTTGTGTTTGTTTGTTTTTTCTTTCATTGCGTGGAGTTTCACAAAAGTTTTGCCAAAGTTCTTTCAACCAGACATGTTTGTCAAGCTAAAATCAAAGCTCTTACTTTTCTTATTTTTGGTTTTGAATATTCAGGGTTTTTCACATAGCTACAGCCCTTGCTCATTATTTACACATAACTTTATTAAATGTAAATAAATAATTATCAGTAATGAGCATTATAAAGGTATATGCACAAATGTTTGCTCTTGCATCTGCTGCCATTTTCACTCAAACTCTCCACTCCTAAAGCCAAAGTCTTAGGTCCATGATTACATTCATAGTCTATAATTTTCAAGAGAGCCTATGATTACTGTGTGTGTGTGTGTGTGTGTGTGTGTGTGTGTGTCAAGTGGCGTACTTTAAGCTAAATAGACAAGTGGGTGAATAATTAAAAGCCAGCAACAGAACACACCGTGTTATTCCTGACTCATTGTTACACTCTCACTCTCCTTTCTTGTGTCTTTTTTTCTGCCCTTTGAGCTCAGTCACTCAAATAGTGTAAGACCCCGGTTTGGCAGTGTATGTCATCAGGAATTAGAGTGTGTGTGTGTGTGTGTGTGTGTGTGTGTGTGTGTGTGCATGCATACACTTTCAAAGGCATACAGACAATCAGAGAGAATATCCAGCTGTAACTTGGATCAGATCCAAGCATTACACATGCTAACACTGAATATCGACTCAGTTAATAGATAAAAACTGAAACTGCTGTAATCTGACCATTTGCTTTCAAGAAGGTTGTATCCCCAGAGAGAATCCGCTAATCTCCCCCCACCCCCCCCCACACACACACACACACACACACACACACACACACGATGTGTGATGACAGCAAACGTAGTCAGCTGACTAACAGCACCTGTCTTCCTCTGGTTGGATTCTCTCTCTGTACTCTGACAGAAAGACAAGAAACCACAAGAAGGAAATGAAAGAAATGTGGAGTGTGCGGCGTGTGTAGGGTTTTGTATTTCTGTCTTTCTGAGGAACAGTTTCTGTTTCAAACTATCATTGTGAGGACATTTTTGCATTATGAGGCCGGTTCTCACCACTTCAAAGGACAGTTTGAAGGTTAAGACTTGGTTTAAAGGTTAAGGTTAGAATTGGGTTTAGGTTAGGGAATGCATTTTGTCAAAGATAGAAAGACTGATGTGTTTGTGTGTACGACTCATTTTTGTTCTGTCTGGGAGTGAAAGTGGTCATCAGATGATCATTAATGCATTCTTGTTGTCTTCTTGTTCATCTCTCATACATAAAATACATAATTCATACACACACACACACACACACACACACACACACACACACACACACACACACACACACACACACACACACACCATATATTTGAGCTCCTAGTGCTCGATGATGATGATGATGTTGGTTTTACTTCAGACTGAGCTCTCTGTTGTTGGTTCCACAGCCCTGTGGAAGCAACCTCACTCCCTCTGTCCTCTAATCATGTACTTGGGTTTGTCCCAGAAGGGAGGCCAAGGCTGAGTGGCCTCAGTCACACAAACACATGTGTGCGCCATTCATTTTCAACCACTTCCAGAGACATGATCACATTCACCGTGTGCACGCATGCACTTGCTTCTAAACATTACAAGACTTTGTGCCCTTCCCATACCTACCACTAACTATTAGTTTTCAGGGTTTACTGTATATGTGGAAGGAGCGGTAGAGTCTTGTTATTTTGGGACCTTTTATGCCAGGAAGGAAAAGTTTGGGTGCAGCCTGACAGGACAGAACTTCATTCATATTGAAAAAGGGGAATAGTTGAAAGAACAGACTAGTGACTTATCTCATCTTTTTATCTCTTAATTCTTGCCCTCAGATAAATAACAAGGCCTGTGGGACAGTGACCGTGCCACTGCAGGTGTCCAAAGATTCAGAGCGGGTGCAGCAGCTCATCCTGGAGAGCCCGATTGGACAGAAGCATCTCGGCGAGCGCAGCATCAAGAGAGCCATCCTCTCCCCCAGGACCGCCCTTATCAACTTCCTCGTTGACGAGTGATGTTTGGGCGTTTGCCACTTGTTTTGTAACTGCTAGATGGTTGTGAAGTCCTGTCAGTCAGTGAGTCAGCACAGAGAGACGGGGTGGACTTCTTATGTCATAAATTAAAACAAAGCGAGTCAGTTTAAATTAACTGTAATAACTTCACTGTGAATATGTCTAAATATATTTTATTATATATTTTCCTGTTTTTAATAAAAGATTCAAGAAGCAGTGGGTTCCTAGTCTCCTATTAAGCTGCAGAGGGAGACTTAGCCCCTCATTCTTATGTTTTTACAATCACACATGAAGATTCATTGTTCACATTCCCCCTTTCGCCACTTCACACCTCTCCGCTTGCCATACGGCTGTATGCTTGGCATCTTGGCTGAGTCATGCAGTCATGATGTGCCTTATCAGTGTTTGTCTCTACCGCTAATGCTGCTTTTAGCTGCAGGTGTCTTCAGAGCACCATACACGGACCCCTGTTTGGCTTTTGAACGTGACGCTGTGCTCTTTGAATCCTGTCACTTGGAAGACGATGAAGAGGCCAATGAGGTCTGGGATTTTTCTGCTTGTCATCATATCTTGGTTGTCAATTTCTGAACTATTCAACTGCTCAGTGTCTCTGTATCAGCATTGGAATAGCATGACTCAGCCATTAGCAATGTCCAGACAGAGAAGCCAGCAGCACTGAAATGTATCCATCTTTAAAGGCTTGGTGAGTAAGCAGTTATTTGATATGTAGAAGCACTTGCAGTTCCCATGTCGCCTGTAAACAAGACTTTTGCCAGTCGTACCATTTTGCCTGGTATCATTGTATGAATGAACAAGAAGAAATGTGAGACACGTGTCAGTTTTGCAACATTGACTTCTGTTTGAGGAAATGCTTTTATGTTCCGCTTGTGACTTTTTCAATTGAACATGGATACAAAAACACACAGAGCACTCCTTAATGATCTCACTGACCCCCCCACCCATACTTGTGCTCTATCTTTGACCATCAGGTGACAGGAAAAGGCTCACAGGAGAGACAGAATAACAGGAAAGAAACCAGGAATAAGGGGAGGGGGCAAAGGGACTAAACTCTTAGTTATTCTCTGTATTGCTTCAGATTCAGTGAAATTGATCTCAACCAGCTCAAAACGGAAAGTACTACATAAAGATAGATGTTATATGTTATCTTCTGTCAACTCATCTTTGTGTGCCATGTTTTCTTTCACACTTTCAGACTGGCTGTATGAAATGAGAATTCGATTAATTAGGAGGTTGACGTCTTCCTCTTTTTTTTTTTTTTGTTACTGCTGCAGCTCTTTACACACACTCCTTTTCACTCTCCTTGCTAGTTAACACCAGCTGATAAACAGGTCTGAACTTGGCCTGGCCTGAACAATGAGCTGAAGTTGCTGTATCATGGAAAACGGCATCATTGTAGTAATTTTGGATGGGTTGGAAATTCCAGGAAACACTTGCACACTGCTTGATTAAATAGATAAGAGATGGTTATTTCTGACCAGTGTTTTCAGTAAAATGAAGTCTGAGCTGTACTGCATTTGCTCTAATAATTAATTTTGTCACTAACAGCCCCTGGAGCCATTTAACACTTTTCGTCAGCTCTGCAGTTTCCATGACAACTGGGATTATTTAATAGGCAACAGTATTCCACTGTGACTCACTTTCTCTCCAGACCACAGTCTTTGTCTTTCTTACACATGAGATGTACAGCATGGATTGTCTTTGATGAGCTAAAGAAAATCACACCCCCTCCTCTTGAGAACCTCTGCTGGCGAAAGAAACAGGGTGGAGTGCACAGCAGCGCAGTCACCCTCCAGTGCACCAGTTGAGTCCCAGGACTGGGCTGTGTCTTCTCACAGGGGGACGCTGTAATGCCACAGCTCATTATCTCGGAGGCTGGCCTCTAGGCTGGTAATTTGGTCATCCGTGCGAATTTTTTGTGTGAGCTCATTGTACAGGCAGATTTTCCCAAGTCCTTTTTATTGTTTTGAGAATAAAGCTAAAGTCTTGGCATGCATGTGAACACACCACACTTGCCAAATTTATTCATATATTTACTGTACACAACCGCTGGCTGCATGGCTAAGTGAGCTAACTGCATCTACAGTTTGCAGCAGTTTGCGGTTACTTTAGCAACAAGTGAAGCTATCTGTCCCATCAGGAAAAAATATTTTCTCCATGACATATGATCCAGTTTCACCAAAATCAGTGAATAAAGTTGTATTTTGTAAAGTAATCAGTGAGGCCAGGCCTTTGGAAATACTCCACACCTCTAGAATCTATAATTTTCCCCAACTTAATTCTTGTCTCATTTGTGTTCTGATAAACCGTACCATCATTAACTCAGGTTAAAAACAACTCCTTTGATCTCCACTCATTGTTTATTGGCATATAGAGCATGATCCGATGACAGGTGCTCACTCCAGACACCTGGAGACACGATGTGTGAACTGACATACTTGAAGCTGTCCATTGGATCATCCAAGACCCATGTTCATGCCAAGTGCAAACAGGGCCAAACACCCCATAAAACTAATAAGGCTTTGTATGCCTCAAGAAATATTGCCTAAACCCTAAGATCTAGTAGTAAAAATGAATGTGTGGAGTGTCTGAATACTTGGAAGTAAAGTTTGAATCCACATCTTTCTAGTTTTTCCTACTTTAATTAGGCGCTAATGACACAAATGGGCCAATGAACCTAATCGGTGAAACCAAATGATCTCAAATTTTCCAAATCCCCTGCTGTTGTTACCACGTGCATGAATTAACCTCACTAGTCCATTACAAAACATATGAGCAACGTGACACATGCAGTGTTTAATTTTAAATGCCTAAATATAATAGAGACTGCTTTATGACTACTTGCTCAAATGGATGTTGCAGTCATGCACATTATAAATTGCATGTATGTCTCCATTTTTGCTGCAGCAACAACTTTCTGTTGGATGTGTGGTCACTCATTCCCATACTGTCTTAACACCGGTTTGCGAGTGAACGAGGTCTCTGGGGGTTTTAAGAGCTGAGGGTCTGTTTTTGTGAAAATATGTAAGAAAGAAGTAAAGCAATTTAAGCCTATTGCTTGAAGGGAATGCTGTATTATGATGACTGTTTCCCAACCATACAGATGGTCATGCCTTATAAACCTTCTGTTTTAATTACACCGCCAGCAGCTGCCTAGAGGCCCCCTCAGCTTACTGGCTTCAAATTTTTTCACATAAACTGTGTCTGTCAGACAATTTATGCACACTTAGGCTCCATTCAGGACACAAATAATGTGTCCCTATGTGTTTGCTGTGAGATTGAGCCTTTTTTCCTCCATACACATTATGAGTTCATCCTATTGTACCCTAACACTGTCTCAAATATTCCAGCCAGGGTCGACACAAAATGGAGGGGTCACTGTGTGTGTGTGGTGTGTGGGTGTGTGGGTGAGGGGGGGTGATGAGCAGGAATGTGTGACATCACTCAACCAAAACAGAAGGGGCACAGGCACTGTAAATAGCCCCCCTTAACCACAAGAAAAACACACCCATACAGTTACAGTATAGTTATTGTTTACTTCACTACATAGATTGTTTATTAGATGCAGGAAACTTTAAAATGTTGTGTCATAGTGCTACAGATTACTTTGATCTACCCACATGTATCTATCAAAGTGTGTTTTTAAAGCAAGATTAATATGTTAACATTACCAGCGTGGGCCTAAACATACCAAAATAATTACCCATCCCCCGTTGACTTTATTTTTCCTCCTCTTTGCAGTGGAAGAAGTATTCAGATCCTCTACTTCATTATACAACACGGTAAACACTCATTTAAAAGTTCTGCATTTGAAGTTTTGACTATGAAAAGTAAAAGTTCTCAGTGGTGGAGGTGGAGCTAACTTTAAGTCGGCTATTTGTTGTTGGATAAATAGCTTAATATATTATAAGCAGATTAAATGTTTTTTTGGCTATGTAAAATCTTAATAAAGTATGCTAGCTAACTAGCAACTGTAGCTGTCAAGAAGGCTACATGACGTGAAGTAACAGTACAATATTTCCTTCTAAACTGCAGTGGAGTCAAGGAAAAGTAGCCTACCTCAAATTTACTTTTACTCAAATTTATTTAATATGACACTTAATAAATGTTTTTAGTTGTATTCTATCACAGCAAAAACTCCACTCCGTAACGTTACACTTCCAGTTCAGCCTTTTCATTTTATGGAGCAAAAGGAAAACGCTGAAGTGCTTGGGTGACTCAAAATGAAGCGGCTGAGTCAACTAGCTCTCGGTATTTTTAAACCTGACACAGGATGTAAGAGCCAGTTTGGGCTGAACAAGAGGACGAACATCTGCCCCCAGGTTCCGCTATTTTAAGACGAGACATCGCTAGTTACAAGTAAGCTGACGTGACTGATACCAGCGCTGGTTGGTTTCAACTCTGACTTGTGGCTTAATTTGAGCACTGCACCTTTAAAAAACAAACTGTTCCCAGTTTTCATTCCCAACTGACGACCGGTGGCCACGTACGGCTCCGTGCTCCAACGGTTATCTCACGGTCTGGTCGTTAACGGTAGACTACTTTTATCAGCGAACGACATTAGCTATTTGAATTACTTTGAAGTTCTTTTTTCTCGCCGGAGGTGGCGGAGGATAAAGTTTTGAATGAATGTTCCCCGCTGGGAGTGTAAGGCGGGAGGAGGGGGCAGTTTGTGGGGTCGCCTAGGCTATCGGATCTGGGATCGGCTCACATTTATAAACAGACAGACGGCGGCTTGTTCGGGGCAGAGCTGAGCTGAACGGGCGGCCGTTTCACCGAGGAGGACGCGGAGTTTTAAACTTTTAATTGTTGACCTCGGACGATTAAAAGACGAAGGGGGGAGTTTTGGAATAACAGAAAAGTTTCACCGCGGGTCTGGAGCCCTGTCAAGACTACGAGCTGCTGGACTGTAAGCTAAAACTCTGGAAATAACGTTACTCTGTAACTCTAAACATTACAGACTTGTGATTTAGTTAGGCTTTAGCCTTTTAAGATAACAACTTGTAACTTTTCTTTACTGAAGCAGAAACTCAAAGTATCTTCAAAATGGATAAATACGAGGATTTAGGACTCGAGGCGAGTAAATTTATCGAGGACCTAAACATGTATGAAGCATCCAGAGATGGTTTATTTCGCACGAGGAAGGATGCGGGAAATAACCCCGACTTTGAAGAGACAAGAAAAGTTTTTGCCTCCAAAATGACTAAAATACACATGCAGAAACACCAAGAGGAGATGGCAAAAAACAACAATGCCATGAAAATGAATGGGGGCCACAGCAGCACATACTGCACCAAAGACAGACCGCCCATCAATAGTTACAGACAGCCGGGTGAAGCGGCAGCGAAGCCCCCGATAGTCTCTGGCCCTGTGCCGGGCACCACGGCTGGGACTCAGTCCGCACCGTTTGACGGCCAGAAACACACAATCATTCAGTCTGAGCTTCCAGCCGGCAAGGCATATGGCTACGGAAATAATTATGAAAATATGGAGCGCTTAGAGTCACATTCATATCAGCACAGCACCCATACTCCCCCCAGTCCAGGAAACGCGCCTCATAGCACGCCCGCGCATGCTCGTCAACCAGTCAGCCAGCCGGCTCCTTGGGCCCCATCCACGGAGAGCCAGCTCTCCCCATCTTGGTCTGGGTCTGGGAGTTTATCTCAGGAGCAGCCCCAGCGCCAGTCTGTACCTCCCACCGCCACCAGTCTAACATCCCACCAGAATCAGGCTGTCACCCCATCTGTAAACCGGAGTCCACCCTCCTCTGCCGGGCCAGCCAGGGGATGGGCCGGAGAGCCCTCTGGCTCCGCAAAACCGGACCTCATCCCTGCCCTGCCTTTGAGTGCCTTCACAGGAGGAGCTGACTTCCACATTCAGCAGCACTCCACACAGTCTGGAGCCCATTACGCACCACCTTCTCTAACCTCGAGGCCCTCTGCCAGCCACAATGGTACTGTGGCAGCTTCCTTGCTCCCACCGGCACCTTCTGAAACACCTCAACCCAAAGCCCAGGTGACACCTGCTGCCTTGATCCCTGGTAACGTCTCTAAAATCAGCAGCCAGGGTCAAGGTCAGAAGCAAATACCCGGCTGTGGACAGGCCGTCAGTGCTGAAGCTGAAGTCCTGTGCCCCCCTAAGCCTGTCCAACTACTCTGCCAGCCTCTCCTCACGCAGCCCCCTGCACAGGGGCCCTCAACAGCGGAAATAAAATTAGAAGCCCTCACTAAGCGGCTGGAAAAAGAGATGGATGCCCAACCAAAGGCTGACTACTTTGGTAAGACCGTTTAGACTACCCAGCATCAACAAGGGGCTTCTGTCAGTTAGGCTACTGCAGTAAAACCCATATAACGACAGGAAAGTTCAGAACATAAATCGACTTGTTTCCCTTCTGTGTTTCCCTTACCCACAGACACACACATTTGTTGTTTGCATAGCTTAATTAGTAGTGCCACCCAGTTGTCTTATGTCTGTGTTTGGTGGCATTCTTGATTGTCTCTGCTGAGAAAATAGCTGAACTTATTAGGCACACGCCGTGGGAGGCCTCTCCTTTTCTTCTGTGGAATGCAGACAGAATAATTTTCTAATTTGTTTCATGTCTTCTGTTAAATGATTCATTGTCTGCCCTCTTGGCAACTGAAACAAACCCCACTGCAGTAAAAGGTGGGGCCAGAAAGAAGAATGTTGCCCTCTTATTGTGTCCCACAGATTTAATGGATTACTATTGAGACGACATTGATAACAAAACTCATTAGTGAGAATTAAATCACTTCTGTCAGATCTGTACTTCATTAAGTCTGTGACTGTTTTAAAGCTTCTTCCCATGTTGAGGTTGTTTGACTGACAGTGGCGTTCACTGTTTTCTGAATGGTGTAGCTACTGCAGAACTGTGCTTGCACATTTCTCATGACTTTTTTTATGAGCTTGCCATGCATGCTTATGCACGTGATGAACAGGAAAATCAAATGATGACTAACTACACCTGTGACTGTTAGTTCTGGCATGTGGAGGCATAAAACACTATCTTGGAGATCCTTTATTGATTGTTGAGTTAGCCCAGTCTATCCTTGCATTTGTTGGAATTAGATACATTTTTACATACTATGATTACCAATGCATAAAAAAGAGGAGAAAAGATTATAATAAGTACTGACAAGGTCATTGGCTGAGAAACAAAGGTAGGCAGGGCTGTTAAAAAATTTCCATCATCAGCAGAGTACTCAGGTTTCTGTTCCTCATATCACTGCCTGTAACACTTAAGCTGCCCAAGTGGACTGCAGGAGTGCTATCAGGCAATTAGTGCAACATTGGAAAAAAAAAAACATGCTTTGCTGTGAGGTCAGCTGACAGGGGACAGATGCTGTAAATAGGTGAGATATACTGTATGTTGCTGGGAGTGTGTTTGATGCAGAGAGAGCTGGTGCTCGTGGTCGGCAGGCGTTTGGAGCCAAGGCCATTCATGAAAACGGGATGTCCCGCTCGACAGTGAGAGAGAGAGCACGAGGTGGTGGATGTCGTGTTCGAAGCCACAGAGCACCCTCATCGCACACTTGCACACAGTCCGCCCTTGCCTCCTTTGCTGAAGGAATTTCCTGCTGGAATGTCACATTTGTAATCCACAGCCTTTTTCAGCCCTCCTGGTGTGTCGCGTAAGGGAAGATGTTCTGGCGTACGTCAATGTCACGAACAAGGCTCATAAATAGCGAGAGAGAGAGAGAGACATGAATATTACGGATGTGTGGGAGAGGACTGTGTGCAGTCAGAAGTGGAAGTCTAAAAGTAATAGTGTCTTTTTGCGCACACACATTCCCATGTAGCCCACACACAGTTTCTGTATGGAGTTTCCCACTAGGCCATGGCTCATTCTCTGAGTCATGCTTTTATGCTAGAAAAAAACTGTGTAGGTAGGTAATTTTCTTCACAAAGTTTCACCATAGAAGACCTTTATAGTTGTGAAAATTAATATGCTTTTTAAAGTCTCTGCCAGTGCCCTGGCGGTGTTTAATCAATCCAGCCTGAGCGAAGGGTGTGCCTTAACATATTTAATGATATAACGGTATAATATTTAATATGATTTTTAAAAAATTATATTGTTGACTTAGTGATGTAATGCTGTCATACCGTTACACACTGCAACAACAAGCAAGGCAAAAAGCAAAAGTAACATTGCGACCGGCTCCACAGTGGAGAAGTTAGTTCCAAAAAGAGTGACTTTAGAATCACAACAAACCAAGTTAACATGTAAAAAGTGCAAGAAGATTTTAAAGGGGGCCAAACAGCAAACTTATTTCACAACCTCAAGCAGAAGCACCTGGTTGAGTAGGGAGGAGAGCTCAACAGCTATTGTTATTGAGTTCGAATCCAGTAATATTTTTTTAACTATTTTGTCATATCCTCAAAAATATTATCGCAAAAATACCCTGAAATATTGTGATATTATTTTATGGTCATATCTCCCACCTCTAGTCTGAGCTGCGTCCATACACGGGGCTGGGATACATCAGAGTTCCCGGCTGGACGCTGAGTGCTGATTGGGGATAACTGCAGATGGAGGTTCTGGGAAAATGAATTTGGTGCCAAACGGCTGCACCGGGGGAACACTGAGGAATGTCTGAAGGAGGAGAGACAGGAATTTTTTGAAATGAGGTCTTAAGATACAAAGGGGGGCGGAGTCCCACACAAGTTTAGAGGTGCCTGCGGAGCGGTTCAATGGATGAGGAGACAAACAGAGAGATTTAGGGACAGTTTGTGGATGCTCCTTTGGCCCTGGCCACAGGAGCTGGAGAGGATGTGAGATTTATAGAAAAGTTCATCAAGTGGTGGGACATCCCAGTGTCTGCCTCCCTCCCCTCTTCCTCTGACTTTCTCACACACACACACACACACACACACACGTACTAAGTTGAACGTTTAGTGTTGTGTTAAGATGGAGGATTAATTTATCCCATCTGGCTGTTGAGTGGAAAGCTTTGTTTTAACTCTTCCCAGGGATTCTTGGCTTCTGCTCTGGCAGGCATTTGGAGGCTGACGTGTGTGCGTGCGTGTGCGTGCGTGTGTGTGAGTGAGAGATCCTCTCAAGCACTTATATGTATCTGTATGTCTGTGAATATATGGCCTGCGGTATTTGACTGAATCTAATGTGCTTTGTCACTTCTGGTTGTGGTGTGGTAAAAGTAAGACATAAGTAAGACATAAGATGTGTTATAGGAGGAATATAGTAAACATTTTTGTTAGAAATGTTATCTATCAGTGCTCAGTCGTTTTAAAGTTATGCTTAAAAATAAAAGTAGCATACTTATAAATACTCTAAATACTTACTCTACAATCGGCAGACTGCCCAGTACACATCTTCCACTTCCTTTAAGTAGTTAGCTAAAAAGTAGAGGATAAACTTTTGAAATAACTAACCAGAAGCAGTGTGTAAAGAGAGTACATTACTCAAGTCCTGTACTGTACCCCGACTTTGTGATCCAAGATGGCTGCTCTGAGTATCAACAGTAAGTGAAAGCTGTAGTTTATACTGTTTATTTGCACTTCTGTGTACTTGTGTCTCATATAAATTTTCATAAACAGTGCTGTTCAACTGCTGTCTGTGTACGTGTTGCTACAGTGTTTATGCTGTGTTTCAGGCAGCTCGGAACTGGGAAATTTCTGACATCCAACTAGAAAAAGTATGGAACGCCACTTGAAGTCAGATTTCCTACTCGTGAACTCGGAGAAAAAATGTGTACCCCGACTTCATGAGTAGTAATGACGTCACACAACAATGGCAGCTCCCATGGAAGCGCACATAGTAAATGGTAAACCATAAACTAAGGGAAAGTAAAGTATTAAATTAAAATAATACATACTACTATAAAATAGTAAACCTTGTTCTGCATGTAAATTGATGTAGAAATATTCTGTCAATGTTATATTATTTACAGGCCCTGGGTAGCAATAGTGGTCATTTATGGCCTACTTCAGATAAGATGATGACCACCGTTGCATTGGTGTAAGGAACCTGGGGTCTGTTATCTGGCTTAAGTAACCCTAACAATCGCAGTCAGGATAAGCGGTACCACCAAGCTGGTTATCAACTTGGTAACTCAACCCAGGGTTTCCCAATCCAGCCGTGAGCGCGTTCACATAAAAGAGGCAGTGTTGGCAGCAGAGTAGCATATTTTAAAAACGAGCAAACTGTAACTCTACAGAAATGCGACATAGACATCCCAACTAAGTAGCACGGCTGCAGCTGACACATGCAGGGACACAGAAATTCAGTGTGAATGCCTAAATGAACAGGCGTACTCTACAATAATGCGTTGATTTGATATGTTCTTATGAACTGTATGAAAATACCAGCCTTATTCTTTCAGCTCGACTTTGTCAGCGTTTCCACATTAAAAGACTGGCACTGAAGAAGTGGTCGTTCCACCTCACTTCAAAAATGAGATTAATTTATTTAACACACTCAAAAGTGTTCCAAAAATTGTTCTAAATTAACTTCATAAAGTAATGAAATTAAAAATCCATTCATGCCATAAAATGTGCTCAAATAGTGGTTGAGACTGGATCTCAACATTTAGGCTGCTGAAAAGTCACCTCACTTACCTGCACCCACATCGCAAAAGGTGGGGAGGTATGGCTACATGACCAGTCTCTGTATTAGGCCTATAAGAAAACTACTAATGTAAAATAAATAGCCTTTGTTCATATTAAAATTTAGTATTTCAATATCCCTACCAAACTGCTCATAATATTCAGCCTAACATAAGAAAAATGAAACCCATTTATTTTAACGGCTGCGACAGGCTGTGTGAAACGGACTGGGAGCAAATAAAAAATATTAAACACATTTTAAAGCAGTAAGTAGGCTTACTGTAAAAACCTGTAGGCAACAATAGCCTAACGCTTTTAATCAATCTCTGTAGGATGATATCGCTTTAGCCTACAAGAGTTTCCCCGTATCACCGCGGCAAACATAAAGCAGCCTACAAACCAGTCTGTGGGATTTCCTAAAGATGGTGATGTTATTTTCCAAGAGAG
>NC_060152.1:20382624-20387908 GCF_021292245.1 Micropterus dolomieu
GTGCGTGTGTGTGAGTGAGAGATCCTCTCAAGCACTTATATGTATCTGTATGTCTGTGAATATATGGCCTGCGGTATTTGACTGAATCTAATGTGCTTTGTCACTTCTGGTTGTGGTGTGGTAAAAGTAAGACATAAGTAAGACATAAGATGTGTTATAGGAGGAATATAGTAAACATTTTTGTTAGAAATGTTATCTATCAGTGCTCAGTCGTTTTAAAGTTATGCTTAAAAATAAAAGTAGCATACTTATAAATACTCTAAATACTTACTCTACAATCGGCAGACTGCCCAGTACACATCTTCCACTTCCTTTAAGTAGTTAGCTAAAAAGTAGAGGATAAACTTTTGAAATAACTAACCAGAAGCAGTGTGTAAAGAGAGTACATTACTCAAGTCCTGTACTGTACCCCGACTTTGTGATCCAAGATGGCTGCTCTGAGTATCAACAGTAAGTGAAAGCTGTAGTTTATACTGTTTATTTGCACTTCTGTGTACTTGTGTCTCATATAAATTTTCATAAACAGTGCTGTTCAACTGCTGTCTGTGTACGTGTTGCTACAGTGTTTATGCTGTGTTTCAGGCAGCTCGGAACTGGGAAATTTCTGACATCCAACTAGAAAAAGTATGGAACGCCACTTGAAGTCAGATTTCCTACTCGTGAACTCGGAGAAAAAATGTGTACCCCGACTTCATGAGTAGTAATGACGTCACACAACAATGGCAGCTCCCATGGAAGCGCACATAGTAAATGGTAAACCATAAACTAAGGGAAAGTAAAGTATTAAATTAAAATAATACATACTACTATAAAATAGTAAACCTTGTTCTGCATGTAAATTGATGTAGAAATATTCTGTCAATGTTATATTATTTACAGGCCCTGGGTAGCAATAGTGGTCATTTATGGCCTACTTCAGATAAGATGATGACCACCGTTGCATTGGTGTAAGGAACCTGGGGTCTGTTATCTGGCTTAAGTAACCCTAACAATCGCAGTCAGGATAAGCGGTACCACCAAGCTGGTTATCAACTTGGTAACTCAACCCAGGGTTTCCCAATCCAGCCGTGAGCGCGTTCACATAAAAGAGGCAGTGTTGGCAGCAGAGTAGCATATTTTAAAAACGAGCAAACTGTAACTCTACAGAAATGCGACATAGACATCCCAACTAAGTAGCACGGCTGCAGCTGACACATGCAGGGACACAGAAATTCAGTGTGAATGCCTAAATGAACAGGCGTACTCTACAATAATGCGTTGATTTGATATGTTCTTATGAACTGTATGAAAATACCAGCCTTATTCTTTCAGCTCGACTTTGTCAGCGTTTCCACATTAAAAGACTGGCACTGAAGAAGTGGTCGTTCCACCTCACTTCAAAAATGAGATTAATTTATTTAACACACTCAAAAGTGTTCCAAAAATTGTTCTAAATTAACTTCATAAAGTAATGAAATTAAAAATCCATTCATGCCATAAAATGTGCTCAAATAGTGGTTGAGACTGGATCTCAACATTTAGGCTGCTGAAAAGTCACCTCACTTACCTGCACCCACATCGCAAAAGGTGGGGAGGTATGGCTACATGACCAGTCTCTGTATTAGGCCTATAAGAAAACTACTAATGTAAAATAAATAGCCTTTGTTCATATTAAAATTTAGTATTTCAATATCCCTACCAAACTGCTCATAATATTCAGCCTAACATAAGAAAAATGAAACCCATTTATTTTAACGGCTGCGACAGGCTGTGTGAAACGGACTGGGAGCAAATAAAAAATATTAAACACATTTTAAAGCAGTAAGTAGGCTTACTGTAAAAACCTGTAGGCAACAATAGCCTAACGCTTTTAATCAATCTCTGTAGGATGATATCGCTTTAGCCTACAAGAGTTTCCCCGTATCACCGCGGCAAACATAAAGCAGCCTACAAACCAGTCTGTGGGATTTCCTAAAGATGGTGATGTTATTTTCCAAGAGAGGTGATTGGTCAGTAGGCGGCGTTTTAATAGAGTTGATCTCTTATCTGGAACATAACCCGCTCCGGAGCAGGTTAGCCGGTTAGCATAAGTTACCAGGCGATCTACCCAGGTAAGAAGTGAACCACCTTCGTGGTACTGAAAACCCAGGGTTAACCCAGAAGTTACCTGGATAAGCTCAAATCCTGCTTCGTGGTACAGACCCCTGGTGCATAGGTTCACTGTTGTGTGTTTCTGTATTATATTGTATGTTATTATCTTTGATATTTGTTGTGTGCTAATATGCCTGCTGCAGCACAAATTTCCCACTTGGGACAAATAATAAACTGATTGATTGATTAGGTAGCTGGTTACAGTAAACAATCTCTGAAAGTCATCTTCTCCCCCCAAAAGTTATTCAGGAAAATGTTAAAAATGCCCCGAAATGTGAAAACATTTGGAAATATAGCCTACAACTTTTGCTGACTTTTAAGGTTCACCAACTGATGTAGCTAAAAGGATAGCCTACACAGCTAACGTGTAGCTATATTTGTCACTTGGTGTTAATTAAAAGGATGGCCATTTTATTAAAAACAAGTGCAGTGCTGAGGGTGGTAACATGGGGTAAGACGCCCCCCCCACAGTAGCCTAATTCTAACAAAAAACACAAAATGTCACAATTTCTTCTGGCTGCCCCTAGTCTCACTGGACTAAAAATTTTTAGCCATTCTGACCAAGTTGATATGATTTTTTTTTTTAGCCAGTTAAAATAAGCTGTACATTTTTTTTTTTTTTGTGTGTGTTCAATTTATATATACATACACATGCTATCTATCTATCTATCTATCTATCTATCTATCTATCTATACACACTGACAACTTCTTGGCCTTATATATGTATGTGTGTATATACACATACGTGTGTGTGTGTATGTATATATGTGTATATTTACATTAAGGGGTTATTATTATGGTTGATAGTTTGTAATTTAGATATTATTTAGACACTGGATAGACCTTTTAGCCAACTGGCAACTTCACTATCAGAAAGTCTGAAGTAAAATTCTGAGGTTATAAGCTCACATATGCTCACATTTGATTAAATACAAATTAATTTGTCAACTGTAGCTATTTATTTTATAATATGTTACACAAAGCATGGCCTTCTTAAAGATCCAAAAAAAATCAATAAAATATTATTTTATGTCAGCAAATAGATGTTGAGCTGGGAGGGGGGGGGGCGCACGTCTTTCCCCACTCTACCCATATAACTGTGCATAAACTTGCCAAAGAAACATAAGTTTGTAACGGTCAGCCATGTTTATTGTTTACATTTACATGCACCTGAAACACTTTGAGGTCGCAAATCGGATCTCAATCTGATTTCAACTTGGAAATTTCCCAGTTCCGACCGGTCTGGAATGCGGCATTGCTCATACTAATTCCAGACTGCTCGGAACTGGGGAATTTCCAAGTTGAAATATCAGACTTGCAACCTCAATAGTGTTCAAGGAGCATGGTGGTGCATGACGCCGAAAGTGAACGAAAAACATGGCTGTCAGGTGTACACCCAGTTGCACCCTCAGTGCTGCCCTTAGTATTAATTAAAATGATGGCCATTTTAATGAAAACAAGTGACTGAAGTGGTAATCCTTAAAAGTGAGTAAATGTTGTAGATTATACTTCCTAATGTTTTCAAATGTTTTGGCGTTTTTAACATTTTACTGAATAACTCAGATTCTTTACTGTCACCTATTAACATTGGCAAAACATTTCTACATTCATTTACATGCAGAATAGGTTTTAATGATAGCAATTACCTCAATTTAAATACATGAAAATATACTTTATGTTGCCTTTTAGGCAATGTGTGCTTCCACGGGAGCTGCCATTGTTGTGTGACGTCAATCAGCTGCTACTCGGGGTACATCTTTTTTCTGACAAGTTCACAAGTAGGAAATCTGACTTCAAGTGGCGTTCCAGGATAGTTTTTCTAGTTGGAGGTTGGAAAATTTACGAGTTCCCTGGAATGCAGCAGAAAAACTAAACTACAATGGCTGGCCAACGAGGTTTTCTGACCAAGTGGGAAGCTTCCGGTCAGGTCTGATACCTGAATCCAATGCGGAAGCCCATAAATCTGCATTCTATTGAAGGGCCAGCAGGGGGCGACTCTTCTGGTTGCAAAAAGAAGTCCGTCTACATTAGAAATAATGGTAAAATGACCCTACTTCTCAGCTGATGTATTACACCTCAGTGAACACTTTCCTAATGATTTTATGGTCTCAATCGCTAGTTTCAGGTCTTCTTCCATACAACATGATGTTCATTTAGTAAATTATGGTCCTATTTAGAGGAACATAGACCATAAAGTAGAGTATGCTTCAGGGCGAAATTATCTGTTATTGACAAGTCATTACCATGGTAACCTGTCAATCAGGCTAGAGTGACTCGTACCCACGGCACTGTGCAAATTTCATTCATTTCATTTCATTTATTTCGGTTTGGTCATTTACAGATCATTCAATCAAATCATTCAAAACATAAACACTGTAGATGACCAGGTGCAGGCAGAAGCTAAAGCTTATTGTGCCTGCCCTTAACTTTAGAATCATAAATGCAACTCATTAATGACAACATCTGTTCATAAAATTAACAGTAACACATTAGTGGACCATTGTCCACACCAGAAACAAGCCTATTTAATTAATTTTCATTCTAATAAATATTTTTCCAATGTTATTCTCTTGTAGATATTTTTAAACTGAAAAATAGACGTGGCTTGTTTTAACTCATTATAGCAACTATTCCACAATTTAACTCCTTTATTTGATAAACAGTGTTCTCTTAATGTAGAATGTACTTGTGGTTGATTAAATATACATAATCCTCTAAGATTATATTTACTTTCTCGCTGGGTAAATAATAATTGCAAGCATTTAGGAGTTTTATTATATTTGACTTGATAAATAAACTAACGTATACAAATCAACTAAGTCATAAAACTTTCATCAATCAAAATTTTTGATTGATGAAACAGTAAATTACTTGGTGAATTATAAGGTGCATAGTTAATTAATCTGATAACCTTCTTTTGTAATAGGAAAATTGGATTGGTTCTAGTTTTGTATGTATTTCCCCATATTTCAATACCATACGTTAAGTATGGTGTGACAAGTGAACTATAAAGTAAATGTAATGCATTTTTGTTCAAAATATATTGCAACTTATACAAAATTGCAATCGTTTTTGATACTTTCTTCTGAACGTTAAAAATATGCGGTTTCCATGTCATTTTACAATCAATAATTACTCCAAGGAATTTTATAT
>NC_060152.1:20388008-20407466 GCF_021292245.1 Micropterus dolomieu
CCTCCTGAACCCAAACTGGAACCTGGTTCCACAGGAGAGGAGCTTGATAGCTGAACGCTCTGGCTACTAGTCTACTTTTGGAGACTCTAGGAACCACAAGTAACCCTGCATTCTGGGAGCGCAGTGCTCTGGTGGGGTAGTAAGGTTCTATGAGCTCTTTAAGATAAGATGGTGCCTGACCATTAAGAGCTTTGTAGGTAAGAAGAATGATTTTAAATTCTATTCTGGATTTTACTGGAAGCCAATGCAAAGAAGCTAAAACAGGAGAAATGTGATCTCTTTTCCTGGTTCCTGTCAGAACACGTGCTGCAGCATTCTGGATCAGCTGAAGAGTCTTAATGGACTTTTTCGAGCAGCCTGATAATAAGGAATTGCAGTAATCCAGCCTAGAAGTAACAAATGCATGGACTAGTTTTTCTGCATCATTTTTAGACAGGATGTTCCTGATTTTCGCAATATTACGTAGGTGAAAAAAGGCGGTCCTTGAAATTTGCTTAATGTGAGACTTAAACGACATGTCCTGATCAAAGATAACTCCAAGATTCCTCACAGTGGAAGCATAGCATTTGTTTATATACAGTGTTCCTCTGTATGAAACGCTCTGGTTCTTGTGCGTCAATTAGTAACAACCTCTTCTTGTTCTGGCTGTTTGTCATTGAAAATCCATTTATGACGTCTGTGTTTCTTGCCCTTAAAATGAAAACATCAATGCATCTGTGTGTTTTCAGTGTGCGACGAGCACCGGGAGTTTAAAGACCTGAAGCTGTTTTACCGCTTCCGAAAAGACGACGGCACGTTCCCGTTGGACAGTGAAGCCAAAGTCTTCATGAGGGGGCAGAGGATCTATGAGAAGTAAGAACACGCACAAACACAACCACCCAGCCATGTTCTTCGTGGTGGACTATGAGAGGGATTATAGGAAATTGCTGTTAGTACAGTTGTGTAATGATTTTAGCATTTTTGATTGATTTCATCTTTTTAGCGTGTAGCTTTTAAAGGAATAGTTTAGGGCTGAAATGATTCATCGATTAAATCGATTAATAAAATGCCTCAATGCTTTGTTTAATCCATATAACTATACAGAACAGTGTTTCGCACATTTATTACTATCGCACATCGCGCTTACGTTGTGAACACAACGTGAATTATAATGCTGCACCTTTTTACTCACCTCCAGCTCTCTCTGTCGCTCAGACAATCTCTGCTACCTGCGTGTGCTAATCCATCCTTTCTCCAAGATTCTTTGTCTTTATAGTGGCTGTCTTTATAATAACAAACAGCTGTTTCGTGTTCAGGATCGCTCATTCCGCCTTTCACATTTCACGCGTGTTTTCTTGACAATACGTGGTTTGGAGACCCGCGTCGGGTGGCAGAGCCGCTGTCAGCTTGTGTAGTGTGTGACCCCCTGTCACCGATCAGTCACGTAGTGTGAACGCCACAACGACTTCAAGACTCCCGTCACATGACGGCAAGTTGTGTAGTGTGAACGGCATGGCCATCGGCCAAAGTTGAAAGTCGTAGTAGTAGTATAACTTGTATAGCACTCAGGTGATGTTTGTGTTTGCAAAGCAGCTGTCTGGTTGTTGGTCTGATGTTTGCTGTATGACACTATGAATTTTCGAAAGGACCGATAAATATCTATCACCTATAAACGTTCACAGCTGATCCCGTTACCGGGAGGGGGAAAGCTGCAACCAAGAAAAAGTACTTCTTAAAGGACACATTGATGAATGGTTGAAATAATCTATAAAAGCTTCGAATACTAAAATCATCGTTAGCTGCAGCCCTAGAATAGTTCATTGTAGTTTTCTTGCCACAAGTTAGATGAAAAGACTGTCACCCCTCTTATATTTGGACGATAAATATGAAGTTACTGCCAGCAGCTGGTTAGCTTAGCTTAGCATAAAGACTGCAAACAGGGCAGCAGCTAGCCTGGCTGTGTCCAAAGGTAGTACCATCTGCCTACCAGTACCTCTAACACGCTTTATGTCTCGTTTGTTTAATCTTAATAAAAGCTAAAGTGTAAAAACTACATTTAGCCATCGGGGAAGGCGGAGTTGTTATGTGTCAGACTGTTTTTTTAGCCGGGACCAATTGGCAGGCAACCAGCGGAGACTGCAGGAAGTTACGGAGATCGTTTGTGAGCTTTAGAGGTGTTGGTACGTGGATTTTGTTACAATTGTCTAGTCTTAATGCTAAGCTAAGCTAATCAGCTGCGGGCTGTGTTACATGTTTACTGTACAGACATGAGAGTGGTATTAATCTTCTTTTTTGGTTTCTGTGAACAGTGGACAATCTGATGCTGTTTAAACTTTTACAACTTCATGGCCACTTTGCAAGCAGTAGCACGTCATACGTGCCATGCCATGAGTGTATTCTCCTGCCGTTCTCTTTGTGAGAGTCACTGGAAATGCCACCACCATTCATTTTTAGAAAATGAGTTTTTCTGGTAATTTGGATTCCGTTAGATTAGAGAGCATAATATTGAACTTGAACTGGTTTTTAACCATGATAAAAGCCTGCAGGGGAAATCAGAAGATATGGGAAGAGATGACTCACAACATTTGCCCAGAGACAGGCTGGATTTAGAGCAGTGCAGAGGTCACCACTCGTGAGACTGCCATTGTTTGTCATTAACTTTGTGCTCATGATGCTGTTTTTCTAGTAGTGATGAGACTAATTGTTTCTATAGTAACCCCAAAGTCTTCCTCTGTATGTCTCTACTCCTCTCGTTAGTTGTCTGAGATCTGTCCTGTTTTGGATTTAAGCACACACTCTGTCTTTGCCTTTACAAATCAGTGCTCTCTTAACATATAGACCTATTTTTCACACACGCACACACACACACACACACAGGAGTTGCATAAGAAATAGTCCAAGGGGAGACATCTGTCGTCGCGCTCTCAAAGCTATGTGTTTATGTAATCACCATGGTGCAGGCCGGGACACAAACCACAAGCACCCCCAAGCTTGCGCTGGTGGTTGCTTGCTTGTGAACTAGAGTTACTTCACGGTTACACTTATGGCACAACAAGTAACAGTCCTCAGTCTTGCAACAGGAAGAACAACCATCTCCCAGTCTCCTGTGCCTGAGTGTAAATTGCAAATATCTCCCATCCGCGAAGGATCATTGGGCCTCATGCAAGAATATTTTCGGATTCTTATCTGAACTCTCTTACTGCTCGTACGAGTGTGCCATGTCTGATTCAGCTAACGCTTCTAGCTTCAGATAACTGTGTAAATGACCCATGTAAACATGATGAATGCCTTCTGTGCACAAACAAGTCGAGTCCACGAGAATTGTAAATTAGCATAACTAATAACTAATATTGTGTACCCTATATGGTAGGATGTGCTCATTCATAAGTCCTGCTTCTGGAGATTAATAAAGGAAAGTCAATCATTTTTAACAGCGACAGCAGTGGAATTAAGGGAATAGGGTTGGATCTGTGTGTCTGTCTGCAGAGTTGCAGCTCTAATAAGTCTCACATTTGCAGAAGCACAGCCCGTGGTAATCTATTTAACAACCTGTCTCTTCTAATATATCAGCACGCCGTCTATCTTTCCAAAAGATTACATTTCCAGCTGACCTTAGACAAATAAATTCATTTTGCAGTTTGAGATATTCATATTGATACCATAGTGTTACAATACAATAGCATCAATAGCCAATTTAAATGAATGATGACATTGTTAGGCTATATGAATACATCTAGAATTATATTATATTTTGAACTGCAGAGTCAAACAGGATAATGTCAACATAATTGTCAATGTAATTTATATGGGATTTTCCAACTCAAAATTCCTTCAAAGTAATGAAATATACAATCCCTTAGGGAAAAACTTGGTTGGGGTAACAGCAGGCTAATTGCACGTGACTCTTGTGACAGGTCTGGACCACTTGTAAAGTGAGAAAATTCAAATCACAAGACAATTGGTGAATGCGACAAGTTCTCCTTAATCATATGTAGATTTAGGAGAACAAATATGTGTGCCAAGTGTTTCCTGCATGAGACCCGATGTGTCTACTGCTTGTTTTCATAACTGTACACCAACATATGCTTAGGCTCTTTGGTAAGAGGTTTGCAAAGATTCAATTAAATTTCAGTACTTAAAATATAAAATGAATAAGGGGTTTTGCTGGGTTTTAGGATACTCAAGGACCAATAATCACAAACATCCCAATACAAGTTATTGGTCTTGAACAGGAAATTGTCTTCACTAGGTTGTCCTCCACAGTATACACTAGGGATGGGCATTTCAAGTAGGGCTGGGCGATATGGCCAAAAATGTTATCACGATAAAAACATTTCATATCATTCGATATCGATAATTATCACGATACATGTCAAATTATGATTTCTTTCAAGTTTAAAGGCTGATTTTTGCTCCTCAGTGAAAATTTAATAAACCAGATGGTTAATTATGTGGTTAAACTTTCTGTCTTTATGGTCTGAATGTGACAAACACTTGATGCCAAACAGTGGATCACTTTACAAGTCTGAGTTTAAATTTAAAACTATCATATTTTTCAACAGATATGATTAATCTTTTTTCAGGCCTCTTTTTTCAACAAAATAAATATTTTAATAGAAAAATTAGGTGCTAATTTGTTTGTGATTCAAATGAATTAAAGCAAATATTTGACGATATTGAACATTTATTATATTGTTATTGAGGAAAATTATATTGTGATAATTATCATTGTTTTTTTTCCCAGCCCCAATTTCAAGCAAAAACACTATTCGATAGTCACTGGGAAGTATTCGACCATTCTGCAAAGAAAAAGTATAGCCTCACAGAACCGCTAGCATGGCGGTAGATTATGGTTTTAAAATGAAGTTAAATGTTTGCCTTTTTATTTAACAGAGTTTAGTCTGGGTGATGGACATGTTATACCTCCAATATATTTAAAAAAAAAAAAAAAAAAAAAATTGTTTGGCTGTTTCAGTTCTTGAATTTAATGTAAATTCATTGCTGGTTAACAAAAGTGGATTTGAGAGTTTGGAGTCATTTTTTTGATATGCAATATCTAAAAATGTGTTACTAAATGAACTTCTCTAAAAGTAGTAGAAAGGTGAATTGCACAGTACAGCAGCTGATGAAGCAGGACACTACCGCCATGGTCAGGTTGGTTTGAGGATTCTCGTACGGCAATTCTGACTTAGTTACTGTTATTCAACCAGCAAGTTGTTTCTTGATTAGAAATGACACAGGCGTCTCCCAGAAGATAATAAGACGATGTACAAGAGGCATCATTGTGGAAAAAAATATTACTCATCTTTTATTTACATTTGAACAAAAAGTGGCATGTCCAAAATGATTCATAGCTGTCTCAATAATCAATCGAAAAGCCTTTATTGGCTATTACAGCAATCAAACGCTTGCTATAATTGCTGACCAGCTTTCTGCATGTCTCCACTGGTATTTTTTCCCCATTCATCTTTAGCGATGAGTTCCAACCATTTCAGGTTGGAGGGTCTCCTTGCCATCACCCTGATCTTTAGCTCCCTCCACAGATGCTCAATGGGATTTAAGTCAGGACTCTGGCTGGGCCACTGCAAAACATTAATGTTTTTGTCTGCTAACCATTTCTTTACCGCGTTTGCTGTGAGTTTTGGGTCGTTGTCGTGCTGAAATGTCTACTGGTACCCAAGGTATTGCTCCTTTTTCATGGTGCTGTTTACTGTGATTAGGTTCCCTGGTCCACTGGCTGAAAAACAACCCCAAAACATTACGTTCCCACCACCATGTTTGACAGTGGGGATGGTGTTCTTAGGGTTGAAGGCTTCTCCTTTTTTACGCCAAATGAAGGCTACATCATTGTGGCCAAACAATTCAATTTTTGTTTAATCTGACCATAAAACAGAAGACCAGAAGTCTTCTTCGATGTCAAGATTAGCATTTGCAAAGGCCAAGCGGGCTTTTGTGTGCCTTATCTGGAGAAGTGGTGTCCTCCTTGGTCTGCGTCCATCGAACCCAGCGGTGTGTAGTGTCTGTTGGACTGTCTGCCTTGAGATGCTGCCACCAGTAGAGCCCAGATTCATCAGGATGGCCTTGGTGGTGATCTTTGGATTCTTTTTTACCTCTCTCACTATCCTCCTGGCCAGCACAGGTGTCACTTTTGGCTTCCGACCACGTCCTCTGAGATTTTTCACAGTGTGGAACATCTTGTATTTTTTAATAATACTTTGCACTGTAGCCACTGGAACTTCAAAACATTTAGATATGGTCTTATAGCCCTTTCCTGAATTGTGGCCAGCCAGCCACAATACGCAGCCGCAGGTCCTCAGTGAGCTCCTTTGTCTTAGCCATGACTATCCACAAACCAACAGCAGAGAGCTTCTGATTTTCACCTGTTGAGTTGATTAAGACAGCTGTTCCCAATGACTCAGGGTAATTAGGATGCTTTAGAACAGCTTGGACTATTTGGAATGGTATAGATCTTTGGATTTTCCCATAGACTGTGACCGTTTGCAAAGGGTATGAATAATTTTGGACATGCCACTTTTTGTTCAAATGTAAATAAAAGGTGAGTAATAATTTTTTCCACAATGATGCCTCTTGTACATAGTCTTATTATCTTGTGGGAGACGCCTGTGTCATTTCTAATCAAGAAACAACTTGCTGGTTGAATAAAAGTAACTTTAAGTCAGAATTTGCCAGGGTATGAATAATTTCGGACTTAACTGTATGTACAGTGCAATGCCAAGTTATCACTTCTTTGTGTCCTTTCTTGCTGGAAATCAATAATAGACTGTCATTTCGCATAGATCTCTATACATGCAAAATCACAGACAGTACATACTCTACAAACTCCATTATCATACAGTATGTTATATCAAGTACTCTTCCCTACAGCAAGTTTCACATCTAGTTTCTACTGGGAAAAATAAACAGCCCTCCTCATACATGCAGATCTCACGCATTGATCTCTGATGCCGTTAACTGTCATATCAGCATACACAAATAAACAATAAATAAACCACAGGCAGGCATTTTTTAAACAGTTGTTACGACTGTGATTCCCTAGGCGACAAGGTTAGTCAGAGAGGACAGTGTTTTACAGGCCTTTGAGAGGATTGTTCACCATGTGGACTGTTTTATATACTCACGTGGATAAAACAGTATGATTAAAGATGATTTAGTCAGCTCACATTGAACTGTCAAATGGAAAAAAAACCTTTTGAATAAATTAATGAAAACGTAATCTAGCCTTTATTTATGTGGTAGTTGATTCGATTCAATTCAAATTAGCTTTATTGGCATGAATGTATAACAACAATATTGCCAAAGCATTCACTTCACTGCCAAAGATTCACTGAGCATGAATGCCTTGCTCATCACATCTCCACACCTACAGTAGATGGTCCAGTAGAACCAGTCTTTTCTGTTGCCTCATTGCAGCAGATGTGGGCTTTGTGCATTGCTGAAGGGCGATCGTCTCCGTAGAATCAAGTAGGAAGGTTCAAGCTTTTTTTTTTAACTTCCATACCCAAAATGTATCTTGTCGGTGTACAGTAGGTATCAAACCAGCAACTTTGAGGTCAAAAACGTACTTCTCTAGTCCACTTCATTAATAAGGAATCAAACTTTTACCTGTATGTATGTAATGTAAAATATGTATCTCTCCAATTCAGTATAGTTTACTGAAGTCACTTCAAGCACAGAGAACGATGATCAGTATCTCCAATATTTGAGCTTTATTCTCACTACTTGATGACACATGAATTTATTGTGTTTTTGCATGACCGTTTGCTGAGTCAGCGTGTACTTTTAGTGTGTATGAGAGAGAAAGAGACAGGCAATACTGCTTACCTGTTCCGTGTGTCTTTTCAAGGATAGAAAACTTTAAAACAACAAAGACTGTCTCTCTTTGCCCAGGCACCACTGTCCTTAAAGGAGCATACTGGTGGTATTGCATGTTTTAGCCCATAAATTACAAATTGCATGTGCTTAACATTATCGGTGACCATTTTTCTGCATTCCAGACTTCATCACACTGAACATGTATTTATCTTTTTTCTGCTGCTAAATAAAGCGAGAGCAACACAGCCTTTATCTTCCAACATACCACTGGTTTAACGTGTTTCACAGATATAAACATTAAAACATTTCATTTTATTTAACTTGGATGGATTAGTAATGCTAATGGGTACTGAAAGTCCAGTACATTAAGTACAGTAAGTAACATTATCATTTGTTTTTCCAGGAGGTGGAGACTGTAACTGAGATTAAGGGCTGGACAAATAAAACAGATTTGACATGAGAAAGATGTATGTCATTAAAGGTTCAGAGCTGGTTGTGTTAGAGTGCATGAGTGTGCTGGTCTGTTTGTGTAACAGAAATATATTTGGTAAGAGTAATTTAGCATTCAAGTGACCACAGTGCAACTGAAATGGGATCATAAAGTGGGAAAAAGTGTTTTCATGTGTGTTTTCTGAATAAGGGTTCTGAATTAGGTATAGTGTTTTTCTCACATTTTAACAGTTTCCCCAGAGACTTCAATAACCTTTTTAAATCAAACCTACAGGCAAATTAACAAATTAACCTAAACGAGACAAAAACACAATCATGTTCTCATGCATACTGTAGATACAGTCTCATGTGAGGCATGATAGACTGTATTGCTTATGTAATACCCAACAACCTATTATTCCAACACTAAGCTTTTCTAAGAGTTACAGTACATGGAGTCAATCCCGTTGAGCTAACATAACATGATCTGTTGACTTAACATGTTTACATGGATTAAATGGCTTTGTGCGCACAGCCACGTCTCATGGAACATTATGTCCAGTTCTTTCAACATTGGTATTATGATGCTGGTTGCTAATGTGGGCCATAGCAGCTGTCCTACTAAATAAATCAAAATCTGACATCTAAACAAGGCATGTTTTCTGTTGTGTGTTGACTTGAGTACATGAGTGAAGTACTTCAGCAGTCCCGGGTGTGCGCCTCAGCCTATTTCCTTAAATGCTTTTAAACTGCAGTTCTATTTTTTAACCCAACACAGGGTTGAAACTTGAGGAACACAGTGTCACCCTGGGGTCAAGCTATAAAATAATGTCTCATTTTTCTCTCGAAATGTGGGGCTACAGCTGTGGATTATCAGTCATAGTTGAATGAACCACACTGAGAGGATAGTGCTGGCAGAAAGCTCTCAGAAGAATCCAAGGCCTTTTGCCGAGAGGAGGCTTTTTACAGCCTGCACCTGAATTAGGTTTAATTTAGTTTAATTTCATGTATTAGGATCCTCATTTAGCTTCATTAAAGCAGAAGTGTTTTTTTTCCTGAGCTCGGGAGGTTTTACCATTAATGTTAAACTTTTTTGGAAATATGCTCATTCAGTTTCTTTCTGAGAGTTAGATGAGAAGATTGATACCAGTTTCATGTCTGTATGGTAAATATGTAGCTTGAGGCAGCAGCTGGTTAGCTTAGCATAAAGGCTGAAAACAGCTGCTCTTTCCAAAGGTAACATAATCCTCCTACAAGCATGATGGGCAAATTTTGTTATATGCGGACAGAGCCAAGCAGTCTGTCTCTCCCCTGCTTCAAGTCTTCATGCTAAGCTAGGCTAACTGTCTCCTGGCTGTAGCTTCATATTTAACGTACAGATGTAAGAGTAATATCAGTCTTCTCATCTAACTCTCTGCAAGGAAAGTGAATAAGCATATTTCCCACATCTAACCACTGTCACATTTAATCTGTTGACTAATCTGGTATGAAATTGTGAAAAAAACTGGCTCTGGCTCTTCTATCCAGTTTAGACTGGTCTAAGTAGGTGGGTGGCAGGATGGTGCAGTGGTTAGCACTGTCTGCTCACAGCAAGAAGGTCCGGGGTTTGAAACTTGGTCATCCCAGGCCTTTCTGCGTGGGTTCTCTCTGGGTGCTCCAGCTTCCTTCCACCATTCAAAAACATGCAAGTTAATAGGTTAATTAGTGAATCTAAATTGCCCTTAGGTGTGCGTGTGTGACCCTGTGATCCTGCACAGATAAGCAGGTTTAATGTATAATTAGATCTGTGTTTGTTGAGGTTTCTTTGCTTAGAGCCTACATGCTTCATACGATGCGCGGTGCAAATATTCATTTTCTTTTGGGTTTCCATAATTTCAGTTCATTAAAGTTTCTAATCATTCCTACAAATCTCCAAGCTGCTATTATTTCCATAAATTATATCTGTCTGCCTGTATTACACTGTTTGCTGTGTAGAGGCGACAGTTTAGTGAATGATTGATAGCCATTAAAACAGAGTGTGAGAATGTAATGGTGCCAGCAAAACACAGCCAACCAAGATGTGGAACATTTAGTATCTCTCTGATACAGTTTGTTTCTTTCACGTGTTTTGACATGCACAGGTGTGCCACGGAAAGCTTGCTGATTTATATTATTTTTAATCTTCAGGCAACAGTGTTTAGGTGTGAGTGACGGACGTTAATTAATTTTTAAGATACCAGCATTGGGAGAGAGTCAGCAGTTCTGTTCTGTGCATGCCTGTCTGGTTTTTTTTTTTTTGTTTGCGTATGTCTCATCTGGTGTTGTCCAAAAGAGACCACAATACCTGCTTCATGTTATCCTTTGATAAAGACTATTCAGAATTACACACATCTATAAATAAAAAAGTAAAACAGGCTCATTTGTGATACTTTAAGTTTCAGTAGAAACTATGAAATCTTAATAACAGCTGTGAAACAGGTTTTTGTTTGAGCTTTTACACCCGGCTGGGTTGAGCCCACAAAACCTCCACTGACTGTCAGTTAAGCAGATCTCGAAGGTTTTTCTCGATGTAATTACCTTGCCATCATGCTTCTCATCTGTGGTTTTGGTGTATGAGACTCTCTGAATAACATGAATTTAGATTGTCAGTGCCTCCAATAATGTGGCTAAAGTGCTAACCCAGAGACAGTTAACAGTGCAGTGTTTGTGCATTTTCACTGTGCCGAGTGGCGAAATAGGCAGAGCTGCATATTTGGAAGATTTTCGCTGCTGGAAATTCCCACTGAAGAAAGCGTACTTTTTAAAATTAACTCCCATTTTACACTGAACACATCTCTTGGATAATTAAACGGTACAATAGGGTCATATTATGGATATGGTTTTTAAATGTTGCAGCATTGCCGACAACTCAAATCCCCCCCCAATCAGCTCAGTATGTATTGCATACACTTAACTGGCAGCTGTTACTAAGGAGACAGTAAACCAAAGCTGCAAAATGTGTGGTATGGTATATTCCCATTGCTTTCTTGATGTAGTCAAGAATACTACACTGTAGATGCTGAACGGATATCCATCACCAAATTGATTCCAATTGATAAACAAAATTCCATTAGTGGAGTGGGTTGCTAAATTTTAAGTTTAGTAAACGGATCGCTGACCTATGACTTATCTCGTAAGGTGGTAATGTACTCTGCTTCTTGACTAATTAAAGTAACAAATATTTGCTCTTTTCACTCTGCAGGTTGATGAACACAGAAAACAACCTATTACAAACCAGGGAGGAAGAGGGCGTGGCATTCGAGCGGACGCTGGTGGCATCCGAGTTTATCGACTGGCTGATTCAGGAGGGTGAGATGGCAACCAGGGAAGAGGCAGAACAGCTGGGACGGAGGCTTCTTGAACATGGCATCATCCAGCATGGTGAGGAATATGGGGCAACTTTGTGTGTCACGCTTCAGATAAGACCCAAGAATAGACTGGAGACAAGAGCTGGTTCTCAGAGATTTATTGAGTCAAGGAGCTGGCGGTGGCTGCGGGGATCAGGGCAGGCAGGTGAAGGAAGCTGATGGGGTCCAGGCAGAGAGGCAAACAGGTAACAGGCAGGAGTGTGAGATCCACAGGATCTCCAGATTGCAGAGGTGAACTGGGGTCCTCGATCTGAAACAATCTGTGGGCAGACCATGAATTCGAAACACCTCTCTCACTAGTACTTCAGTGGTTTCTTTGGTTGGGGGGTAGCTTGGCCAGTGGGATGAAATGGGCAAACTTACTAAAGCGATCAATGACAGTGAGGACCACAGTCTTACCCTCGGATGGGGGCAATCCGGTGAAGTCTAGCGCCAAGTGGGACGGGCAGCGGATGCAGATAACCAGAAGAGGGCTGGTTGGAGCTCTTGCTTTGGACAAGCGGAGACGAAGTTCTTAGTGTCCGCTTCCATGGTGGGCCACCAGAATCTTTTGCGGAGGAAGGAGAGAGCCCGGGCGACAGGTTAGTTTAGAGGTGTGAGCCCATTGTAATACTGAGGATCTCACCGGTTCGGGTACATAGAGGAGACCTGCCGGGCAGTTACTGGGGCGATTCAAAAGAGCTGCCTTGACCTGCCGCTCCACCTGCCAGGTTACCGCACCTACGATACAGGAGGTGGGTACAATGGTATCTGGGTTGGTCTTGTCGGTCCCTGCGCTACAGAAGGCTCGGGAAAGGGCGTCGGGCTTAGTGTACTTTAACCCAGGCCTGAAAGTAAGCACAAAGTTGAAACGACCAAAGAACAATGCCCACCTGGCTTGCCTTGGGTTCAGACGCTTGGCGGACTGAATGTATTCCAAATTCTTGTGATCAGTCCAAATGGGGAAGGGGTGCTCCGCCCCCTCCAGCCAGTGCCTCCACTCTTCCAATGCCAGTTTGACAGCAAGTAGCTCCCGGTTCCCGACGTCGTAATTACGCTCTGCAGGGGACAGATAGGCACAGGGGTGTAGTTTACCATCAAGGGCGGAGCGTTGAGAGAGGATGGCCCCCATGCCGACGTTGGAGGCATCCACCTCAACGATGAACTGCCTGGATGTGCCTGGCTGAGTGAGAACTGGTGCGGAAGTGAAACATTGCTTAAGCTCCTTGAAGGCTGCCTCTGCCTCAGGGGGCCATGCAAACGGCCTAACTGTGGAGGTCAGATGGGTTAGAGGTGCTGCGACCTTACTGAAGTTCCTGATGAAGTGTCTAAAATTTAGCAAAGCCCAAAAACTGTTGGAGCTGCTTGCGATTGGCCGGCTGAGGCCATTCCAAAACAGCCCTCACCTTAGCTGGATCCATCCTCACTTGTCCCTCCGCAATGATATAGCCCAGGAAGGAGACAGTGTTTGAATGGAACTCGCATTTCTCGGCCTTTACAAACAGCTTGTTCTCCAACAACCTCTGTAGGACCAAGCGGACATGCTGGATGTGATCTGACAGACTGTGGGAGAAAATGAGTATGTCGTCCAGGTAAACAAAAACGAACCTGCCCAACATGTCCCTGAGGACGTCATTGATGAGACATTGGAAGACTGCCCGGGCGTTAGTCAGTCCAAAAGGCATGACTAGGTATTCAGAGTTCCCCATAGGTGTGTTAAAGGCAGTCTTCCACTCATCCCCGTCTTTAATTAAGCGATAAGCGTTTCGCAGATCCAACTTAGAGAACACACGTGCCCCTTGCAGGGAGTCGAAGGCTGAGGACATGAGGGGCAGGGGATACTTGTTCTTAACTGTGATCCTATTCAGCCCCCTATAGTCGATACATGGGCGCAGGGTCCTGTCCTTCTTGGCCACGAAAAAGCCTGCGCCCAAAAGGGGATGAGGAAGGGCGGATAATACTTGCAGCTAGGGATTCGGTGACGTAAGTCTCCATCGCTTCTCTCTCTGGCTTAGAAATACTGTACAGGCGACCAGTGGGCAGGTTGGAGCCAGGCAACAGGTCAATGGCGCAGTCATAGGGCCTGTGAGGGGGAAGTGAAAGTCCCAGTTGTTTGCTAAAGGCTTCCTTGAGGTCATGGTAGACCGCGGGGACGCGGGATAGATCAGGGGGCTCGGGGCAGGGAGGCAGGGCTGGCTTAGACTGGGGGCAGGCAGATCTCAAACAGTGGGAATGACAGAAAGTGCTCCAACTAGTGATTCTATTATCCAGTCCAGTCAATACTGGGGTTGTGTAAAGCTAGCCAGGAGTGACCGAGGATGACAGGAACGAAGGGAGAGTTCATAACAAAAAAACTCAGACTCTAGATGATTACCAGAGAGAAGGAACTGGACGGGGTCTGTGCGGTGAGTTATACATGCTAGTAACCTACCGTCTAAGGTACTGGCCTCGACAGGAGTCTCAAGCTCGTGAACAAGGCAGCCCAAGCGGTTTCACTAGAGTTGAGTCCAAAAAGCTCTCATCGGCCCCTGAATCTATAAATGCTAGTAAATCAAGAGACTGACCTTTAAAAGAGAGTAGCATGAAGTTGGGTACGGGGTCGGGAAGCCAGTGAAGTGGTTGTCCGGCTTGCCAGGATGCTTCCCTCCTCTAGCGAGCCCGGCGGTTTAACGGGCGTAGAGGGCAGGCAGAGATGTAGTGTCCAGACTGGCCACAGTACAGGCAGCAATTGTTGTAACGGCGGCGCTGCCGTTCCTCGAGGGCTGAGGCCTCCTAACTGCATGGGCTCAGGATCCAAGTCCACAGAGTGGACAGGTTCAGGCAAGACCGGAACAACCAGTCGTGGGGTCGGATCGGTGGGGTGCGGGGACCGTTTGGAGGGCGAGGATGTCGGCCCGGGCCTTCGGTATAGACTCTTCTCCCTGCGGCGCTCGCAGCACCTGTTGTCCACACGAATAGCAAGGGAGATTAAGCCATCCAAATCATTAGCTTCAGGGTAGGAAATTAGCTCATCCTTTAGCTGTTCATTGAGCCCGTTAGCGAACACTGTTAGCAGGGCATCTTCATTCCAACCACATTCAACAGACAAGGTACGAAACTCGATAGCATATTCAGCTACGGGACCCCTGGCAAAGAGACATTAATCTTTTGGCGGCCTCCTTACCGCGAACAGGATGATCAAAAAGCTTACGTATCTCCTGGGTGAAGGCTGTGTAGGAAGCAGTGGCCGCAGATTGTCTCTCCCACACGGCGGTTGCCCACTCCAGAGCCTCGCCTCGTAGCAGACTGATGGTGTACGCGATCTTAGCCGCATCAGAGGTGTACGTCAAGGGCTGCTGAGCAAAAACAAGTCCACATTGCATCAAAAATGATCTACACTGTCCAAGATTGCCATCATACCTGTCCGGCGACGGCACGAACGGCTCTCTGGCAGCCGCGGAGGCTGGAGCTGGTGGTGTAGATGTCGGGGGGGGCTGGGACACAGGGGGAAGGTGAGCCCGCAGTGTGGCCACGCTGGCTGTCAGTTGCTGCATGTTCCTTGTAAGTTCCCGGTGTGCCTGGCTTTACTGATTTAATTGAGCACCCTGGGTGGCAATGTTGGACAGGCTCCAAGTCTGCTGGGTCCATCTGGCCAGATTGTACTGTCACGCTTCAGATAAGACCCAGGAATAGACTGGAGACAAGAGCTGGTTCTCAGAGATTTATTGAGTCAAGGAGCTGGCAGTGGCTGTGGGGATCAGTGCAGGCAGAGCAGGCAGGCGAAGGAAGCTGATGGGGTTCAGGCAGAGAGGCAAACAGGTAACAGGCAGGAGAGTGAGATCCAGGAGGCGGGGAAGGTGAGTTGGTCACGGACGGGTCCGGTAGAGATCCTGAGCACTGGAAAAACAGGTTAGTTGTCAGCTTAACAAACAGAGTACAGGTATGGTTCCTAACCAAACGAGCTGGTAGCGAAGACGTACAGAGACGACTTAACAATCCGGCAAGGACAGGATGTCAGGCCGCTGCTTAAGTAGGGCAGGAACCCGAGAGAGTGCAAATCACGTGCAGGTGTGTGTAATCAGCTCCTCGCAGCTGACACGCCTCCCGGCAACCTGCAGGTGAGAGAGAAAGGGGAAAAGGGCCGGAAACCAAAAACCGCAGCCACACCCAGGGGGAAAAAAAAACACACAAACACAAGGCAGTCTTCCACAAGTCAGGGTTAGGTCGCAGCAGGGGGGCGTGTGACAGTGTGTGTGAACTGCGTGCTGAAAATGTTCTTTTATGTGCTGAAAACATTTCAAGAGTAACATCTGCACCATTCTACTAGTATCTAAAAAATTGTGATCAAAGTTGAGTTAATTTAATATATTCATCTATGTAATCACCTCTTGCTGTGTCTGCATAAACCTGCTCTGTAAAAAAAAAAAAGCTTTTAGTCCCTGTACGTAGTCCCTGTATGTAGTCCCGTCTCACCCTTACATAATCCTGTCAGAGAGCTCTTAAGTTCTGCCATCGGCCATATTCAGACTACAGACTGACTTCTTCATAGCTCCTCCTTACCTGCTACATTAGCTTTGCTCTTTTGGGCCATGCAATCTGATGCTCTTTGTCTGAACTGTTGTAGACGTTATGATTGCGGCTCACTCTAACGCCCTTTTGACCTTTTTTATTTCTTTTTGTCCATAGTCGTGCAGTTCAGTCTGAGCTTGCAGCAGTTTTTAACACAGAGGAGTCTCGGCTGACAGCTTCATCACTTCACCACTTAATCTGACCTGCATTACAGTTATACCTTTCTATGAACCCCCCTTCCCACCACCACCACCCTCACCCCCCAGAAAATAGGTTAACATAGTCTCAAATGGGAAACAGGAAACTTCAAATGGAAACTCACCTAAAAGTCATTACATCTTATTTTGGGCTCCCTGCTCTTCTGGACTGACCCACATTATACTGGGACTGTATTTCACTAGACTTGATTCTGTGTCTTCTATACTTAAC
Organism: Micropterus dolomieu; assembly: GCF_021292245.1. Classification (NCBI taxonomy): domain Eukaryota; kingdom Metazoa; phylum Chordata; class Actinopteri; order Centrarchiformes; family Centrarchidae; genus Micropterus; species Micropterus dolomieu. Next base: position 20,404,592 of record NC_060152.1, read on the forward strand.
CAGGCCTGGCTGGTTCAAGAGTGAATAGAGTCACAGGTTACTGAGTAATAAACAATGAACATGAGGAAAATGTGCACAGGTATCAGGAGGCCAACAGGTTCTACTGGCTGTACAGAGCTGAACCAACTGAACTTTTATTTATTTATTTATTTATATATATGTGTGTGTGTATGTGTGTGTGTATATGTATATATATATATATATATATATATATATATATATATATATATATATATATATATATATATATAAATATAATTTCAGCTGGTAAGATACTGCGCAGAACCCTCAAACTCCCAGGACCCAAGCTTGAGGATGAGACACATACCACTCCACAAGGAGGGTGGAAAGGGGAATTTATTTATATATATAGTTAGTTAATTAACCCATAAATGTTTATCAACTTAAAACAATAAAATCACCTGCCAAATCTGTCTAGTGTAAACAAAGATAGTGTAGATGTAGAGACATACATACAGAGACAGACACATTATCACTCCAGAAGCATATTGGGGAATTTCAGAGGAACTGAAACCCAGAGTGTTTTTCTCTATTTTAGAAGAGCATTAATGTTTCTGCTTTGTGTGCAGTGTAATCAAACATATCACTCCCTGCTGTGAATGTGTGTTTGCATCCTCTTATTAAATCAAGCCAAGGGCACAATTAGCGCCAGCTGTACTGAGAGGGCACAACATTGTTGATGTCTTCTCACCAAAAAAGCTGTCTTCAAATGTGCAAATATTAGAACACCGAGTGATGAGCCACACAAGTGCATTTGTATATTCACCTGTGGGGTGTGTCCTACGATGGTCTTCATTCTCACCTCTACAGTCTGTGCACGGTTTTCTTTAACAATGAAAGTAGATCCTGAATGAATCTCTGTTGGCTCACCACATGACATGAAATTTAATTTGACGCTGATGTCTATGGCTCAGTCCCGTGTCTGATTAAATTAGGATGTGCATTTCTGCAGAGGAGTCACATGGCCTTAATGTTGGAGTTTTTTTTCTTCATTTGAACATACAGTAATATGCAGATTTCACCACATGATAATTAGTAGCTAGACATGTTCACACATACACAGAGCACTTGGATTCCATTTTTAAAAGAGTACACAATAGCAAAATCATATTCAATTGAGGCATTGAACATTTATAATATAACCTTTAACTCAGCTACTTTGGTGTGGATTACAGATTGTATATGGCCATTAGGGACAGTACATGCTACTTCACTTTTAATGCACTACAGAGCCAGATCTGGTTCCTGCCGGCCTCCCTGTGGGAATAACTGCACCGGCATTACACGGATGATATGTGGACTTCACACTGTACATATCAGTATACGCCCTTTTATTTCATTAAGGAGAGAGAATGAAACTAATGTAGTTGTCTTTACAGGTCTTTAATTCCCATTAGAAACACATTATAAACATGGTAGAGAGGAACAGTTTACTAGCTAATCTGCATTTCTGCTCTCTGCTCTGCTCTGCAAAGGTCATGGTCACACATTCATTCGTATAATGTGTAGAAACAAAGTCTTGGTGGATCCACATTGTATCATTGTTTACTGTGGGGCAGTATGGTAGCTGTTTTTCTGCACTGTACATCCGACCAGCTGACACTGGGGATCCCACACTAAGGGCACCTTTAATACAGACCTACAGTCAAGGTAAATTTTTCAGACAATGTATATAAGCAACTTAAGTATATGAGTTACTCAAGTGGACAGTGTAGAGTCGGTGTATCACTGTGCCAAAGACAACCGAGATATTCCTAAACCAGTATAACAAGAGAGACAGTGTTTCGGTTTCACAGTAGTTCAGTCCTAAAACACTTCTCTAAAGACATTTCCATAGTATTTTTTTTTCTTTTGTCACATATAATATTAATATATTAATATATGAATTTATTATAATATTGACAATAGCCATGCACCTACAAAAGGATATGTGAACTAACAAGAAGTCTAATGTGTGTTTCTTGTCTACACAGTAGAACACTAAATGGCTACATTTACATTTACGCTAGTACAGTACACTAGTATACACTATTAGTGTACTGTATGTGTGCTAATTATTACTTGATATTTCTATACTTTTGTCGCACTCAAACACTAACCATTGATGACCAGAATTGGGGGTGGGTAAGGAGATAATGTTTGAGGGATTGGCTAAGGGCATGTAATGATTACATTTTTATTTAAAAATGTGTACGTTCGACTGCTCTGTACACCATTTCAACCATAGAGTGAGTAAGTAAGGAAGTACAACTTTATTTATATTTCACCTCTTTTAATACAGGTGAATGCTGTACATAATATCAAGCATAAACATAAGAAATGCAACACTCAGACAAGAGGAAAACATTTAAAAGGTCATACACATACACCCTCATACAAATGCAACACACCTATGACCACCTAGGATCACAAAAGAACGGTCACCTTTTTTGCGGTTGTCACGCGGTTTAGCCAACAGGTTTTGGTTGCATGACCTAACAGATCGCTCAGTGGTTAGTAGCTCGGAAATGTAGGCAGGAGCTAAGCCACGTAGTGCTTTATAAGTGATTAAAATAATTTTTTAATCAATCCTGAACTTTACTGCCAGCCAGTGCAGCGAGGCTAAAATAGGAGTAATGTGTGATCTACGACTAGTCCTACTTAAAAACCTAGCTGCTGCATTCTGTACAAGCTGTAGAAGTGCCAGGGCCGTTTGAATCAGGCAAGTGAAAAGGGTATTATAAAAGTCACGTATTTTTGTGGGTTGAAAAAAACATGAAGAAGTTTGTTGACATGGTTTTCAGATTTCAGTTGAAGTTCAAAGATTTCTAGAGTATGGTTTGACATAGGGGCAAGTGGGCCAATGTACTGGAAG
>NC_060152.1:20407566-20409523 GCF_021292245.1 Micropterus dolomieu
TTTAAAAATGTGTACGTTCGACTGCTCTGTACACCATTTCAACCATAGAGTGAGTAAGTAAGGAAGTACAACTTTATTTATATTTCACCTCTTTTAATACAGGTGAATGCTGTACATAATATCAAGCATAAACATAAGAAATGCAACACTCAGACAAGAGGAAAACATTTAAAAGGTCATACACATACACCCTCATACAAATGCAACACACCTATGACCACCTAGGATCACAAAAGAACGGTCACCTTTTTTGCGGTTGTCACGCGGTTTAGCCAACAGGTTTTGGTTGCATGACCTAACAGATCGCTCAGTGGTTAGTAGCTCGGAAATGTAGGCAGGAGCTAAGCCACGTAGTGCTTTATAAGTGATTAAAATAATTTTTTAATCAATCCTGAACTTTACTGCCAGCCAGTGCAGCGAGGCTAAAATAGGAGTAATGTGTGATCTACGACTAGTCCTACTTAAAAACCTAGCTGCTGCATTCTGTACAAGCTGTAGAAGTGCCAGGGCCGTTTGAATCAGGCAAGTGAAAAGGGTATTATAAAAGTCACGTATTTTTGTGGGTTGAAAAAAACATGAAGAAGTTTGTTGACATGGTTTTCAGATTTCAGTTGAAGTTCAAAGATTTCTAGAGTATGGTTTGACATAGGGGCAAGTGGGCCAATGTACTGGAAGATGTCTTTAGTAGCATTTTCAGAGCCAATGATAAGAAGCTCAGTTTTTTTCAGAATAAAGTTGAAGAAAGTTTAGTGTGATCCAGTCCTTTTATAGCCGCTAAACAGGACTGTAAGAGATCAAATTGGCAGGAGGGCAGGCGCAGATAAGAAATTGTAAAATGATAAATGCAATTCACAATTGTCAGTTGAGGTAGCAGGGATAGCAGTGGGTGAAGGATGAACAAAATGATTGATTGTGCTAAACAGGGCTGGGGATTTATTACTGGTAATTTATTCTCAGACGTAAGCTGTTCTTGCATCCTTTAATTTCGCTTGAGCAAAGTCAAAAGCTCTTTCATGAGGAATGTTACTGGAAGAAATTACCAACATGATACGTGCTTTCAATGGGTATATATGGAGCAAATATCTATTTCTACTAGGTAATTCATGCTTACTAGTGCAACATGATCTAACAATAACATTTTTTTCAAGAAATGATGGGAAATAGGAAATCTAGTGTTTTTCTTATTAATTAAAATTAAATTGTACTCCATCAACTCCTCAGTTCAGCTGCTCTTATCAGCTCAGCTGACGTGCCTGAGGTCGACGCTCTCTGAGGTCAGTTTTGTGTTTGTTCAGCTTAGGTGATCTCAGCTCAATAGACAGTTTGTTTAGTGCTGCAGAATTTAAGGCGTGGCTGAGCTCAGTTCAGGTGAGAAACATAAATCTGTGAGGTTTTCAGCCAAGCTGGCCTACAGAAGAAATGATTCACTTCACTAAAATAATTTGACTTAGATATAAGGCGTTAGATTCTGACTCACAACCAGTATAGAAATACATTTAACAAGCCAATCAAACCATTTCCTCATGTTTAACATCTCAACCCTTGTCTTATCTCTCTCTCTCTTTCTCTTTAACAAAGCTTATTTATTCCCTCCATGTCCCTTTTTATTTGTCACCAGTCACCAACAAGCATCACTTTGTCAACGGGCCCCTACTCTACCAGTTCAGGATGAATTTCCGGCGACGCCGGCGATTGATAGAACTTCTTCACGAGCGTGGCCGCAGCATCCCAGAGAGTCATGACAGCCCCTTCTGTCTCCGCAAACAGAACTCAGACGGAGGCAACACAAGCTTCCTCTCAGGTAGACACTATACCACACACACAAAGTAATTGTATATACAGTGATCATGTCCAGTTTTACAGTGTTGTAAACCAGCTATTAATAGTGGTCAGTGTGTGTTTGACAGAGAAGGTGAAGTTAGCTGTCCTTCAATTGAAACCTTACAGAAAACTTTCA
>NC_060152.1:20409623-20485817 GCF_021292245.1 Micropterus dolomieu
CTGTTGCTCAGTACACCAGTAGTTTCTTTCTTTTTCAGGACATTCCAAATTGTTGTGCTTGCTATGCCCAATGTTTGTCCAATGGCTCTGGTCGATTTACCTTCTTTTCTCAGCTTGACAATGCCTTGTTTTTCTCCCATAAACAGCTCTCTGGTCTTCATGTTGGTTTATCTTCTTTAACAGGAAATGCAGTCTTTATAGGTTTGAACCAAGGATGAAAACTTAGACTAGTCATGCAGAGCTATTTAATATTTGGACAATCAACCTAAAAGGCAACACCTGGGCAACAAGAAACATCTGTCAGTCACATGTTCCAATAGTTCTGCTCACTTGAAAAATGGATGGGTTCAAACAAAGGGTGATATGTCCTGAGTTGTTTAACACATCTAGATGTGAATACCAGGAAATAAAAGCTGAAATTCTGAACTCTTGTCTCATACTCATCTTTTGATCTTAAACCCAAATGCCTTCAGTGGACAACAAAAACAAAGGAATTTGCCTTACCGTTCCAATACTTTGGGAGGGGACTGTATATGTGTGGCTTGTAACAAGTGATACATAGTACTTGGAGGTGGACTGCTTTAACTTCTGTGCGGAGATCTGAATGAAGAAGGGATGCCTTTGAGATGTGCGTGTGGGGGTTTTCTGCTTTGTGTGTCTTTACTACTGTGAGGTTTCCTTTGATGTGTCTAATCCAAGCAGAGTCCTTGACAGAGTCTCTTTGTAGCAGCAGATACCCTTTCAACATGAGCACACACACACACACACACACACACACACACACACACACACACACACACACACACACACACACACACACACACACACACACACACACACACATAAACACAAACTCTGCTTCACATTAACCTTAGGAATAGTGTGTTTCACATGATGGGAAGGTAAGAAGTCCGAAAATCTGAAACATTCACAGTAGATGACACAAAGGTTGCTGAGTGTTTAAGAGGATCTGTTTCTGGGATGCATTTATAAAGCCAGACTAAAAAATAACCCAATGTTGGCTTCTGATTTGAAGTAAAGCTGGCAGATGTCGAGGTATTAAAGAGGTTGTCCTTAGATCTGATCAGATCAGGATTTCCACAGAGAGATTATGGAAATGTCCAGATCAAGAGAGTAAAAGGTCTCTCTCGCTTCACGTCCTCTCGCTTATCAGATTAGAATGAAGTACTACACAGACCACAAGTGATTTGTCAAGAACAAGCAGTGCAGTACGCACAGGCCCTCTAAGGGATGTGCTCTCAGCTTTGTGTGGAAACAGTAAATGCATTTCAAGAAATTTTAGCACTTAAAGGTTTGTTCAGCACACACACATTTTCTTAATTCACACTGTAGATGCTGTTTTCTGTCTGTGTTAAATAATAAACTGTCAAAAACTGCTGTATAAAGCATGACATATGATATGGTTCTGGTTTATAAATCCCAATCAATGGACATACAAATGCCTTTAATCAGCCTAAAGGAGAAGTGCAATTTCAACAAATGTCTATGTGCACAGTATAGTGTCATTCATTAATCACTCTTGTACATATAAACCATAATCATTCATGTTATCTCAATCATCAGACCTGAGTAAGGTAAACAGTAATGATTTAGTTGACATGCCTCATTTTAAAGGGTTAATAATGAACAAAACATTTAGGAAAAGCAAGAATAAAGAATGTGAGCAGTTAACTAGAAGTTTGTAGTTGGTATATTATAGATCGATGTGTAGATGGCAGAAATGCATGCACACAGTGAAATTGTCTAAAAACCTAAAAAAAAAAAACCTCTAAAATATATGATATTTATTTTCTTTTTCTTTTATGTGTGGGTATTGGTGTGTGCATGGATCGTCCCCGCTCTATGTTTTGTCAAATGTTTCATCAGTTGTGAGTGAATTTAAAAAATTTTTTATCATTTTTTGAGACGCAAAAGTAAATCCTGTGTAGAGTTGTGTTTAAGTGAGTAATGTTTCGGGGAAGTTGAAGCACGAGAAGGGGAGCTGTATTGATTCAGGAAGCGGCGGCCCTCCAGGCCCTGTTTGCATGTGACAGTCATTACCACTTTCTACACACACATACATACATTCACACTTTTAACCAACAGTATCGTGCTTGTGTGTTTCAGTGTGTGTGCTTGTTCATGCATGTTTACAGAGGTATGTGTGCACTAACAATATATATGTTCAAATGAATTTAGCCAATAACAATTTGTGTGTGAATGTTTGTGTGTGTTTCAGTTCTGAAAAGGCAAGTGAGTCCAGAGGAGCTGCAGAGACCAGGAGGACCTTTTCTAAAGAAGACATTCACTGTAGGACACACACAAACTCTCTCTCTCTCTCTCTGTCTCACTCACACATGCACACACACACAAACAACTGAGTTCAAACAAAGACAGCATGGATAAAGTCACACACACTCAGTCACGTATCCCTCTCACATGCACACACTTGTGGATACATAAGCCACAGATGAGTGTGATCACCATAGGGTGCCAAATGAGTATCACTCTTCCGGAGAATACTGAAAACTGAAAAAGTATTATGTGTTTACAGTAATTTATAGACATGGTTGCACAGTGTGGATGTTCGTTATTGACGTTGTGGGAACAGTATATGATGGAGAGAGTCTAACCACAAAGATCCACTTACTAGCTACAACCACACATTTTAACAGATGAACATTTTGGTGTGGTTTAAATACTAACCCGTGTGTATAAAAAATAGCAAGATGTCATGTTATGTCAACATGTGTTCGTTGTTCCTCAGATTGTAGGTGATGCTGTGGGCTGGGGCTTTGTGGTGCGAGGCAGCAAACCCTGTCACATCCAGGCTGTGGACCCTGGCGGACCTGCAGCTGCTGCTGGCATGAAGGTAAGAACAGGAGAAATGTATCGAGTCCTGAAGTGTAAATTAACCAACATATAGAGTGAAGGTGAGGTAAGGAGGAATTGCAGTTCTTGATTTACATGTGTGAAAGTGTTACTGTAGGTAATCTGCTGAGGTTGCAGTACTGTTGGACAAATGGGTTTTGTCATCTGTGATTTTATAACTATCTTCATGACAGTGCAATGTGATGAATGGAGAAGGGAGCTCGTGTTATTTAATTCTGAGCGATTGAAATGTAAAACATGGTGTTGGTGCCATGGTGGTGCCATTGATGTTTGAGACAGCATCTTCTGTACTTGGCCACAAAGTTGTTTTCATAAATGCAAAGTACATTGCAAGTAATTGTCTGAACAGGGTTTTATGAGTGGGTTGTTAAGTCTGCACTTAAATATAAACTGTTATATTTACTGTGCTGACTGTGTTAGACAAGAATGAAAGAGAGGAGTAGGGAAGGAGTAGAAATAAATATACTGGGAAGATCCTGTAACTTAAGCCTGCGTGAGGAGGATGGTTGGGACAGGAGCAGAGAGAAGCTGTAAAAGCAGTAAAAGTGTTGAAGGTGGGAAATGGGGTAATTGTGGCAGCAAGGAATCCTGGGAATGCAAAGCACTGCAACTTAAACCGCAGCATGGAGAGGGAGGATAGAGGAAGGGCTGAATAAAAAAGGCAGCAGAAGCCAGAATGAGGAGCACAGAAAGACATCACTTGGAGGAGAGAGTTGGGAAAGGAAAGTTATTAAGCAAATAAAAAAAAGTGTTGGTTGTGTTTTTAAAAGGTAGTAAGCATTGCTAACATGCTGTGGAGACATTTGAAGTGAACATTGAGGTTTTTCCGGAGGCATAAAGTAAAATGGCTTTGAATCGTCTGCCAAGTGTCCAAAATGTCAGTTTTAATAATAACCCAAAGGTTTATTTTACCCTTTAAAAAAACATGACAATCTGTGGAAGAACGTTGCTGACTAAGTAAAGGACAGGATGTAAACTCTGAGTGATGTTAGCGAGAAGACACACGAGCAGAAGAGCGATGAGTGTGGAGGATGAGGAAGGAGGCAGGGGTAGAGGAGCTTAAGTATGAGCACTGAAAGAGGAAACGGTCAGTGGAAATAATATCACTTCTGCTTTGGTTTCGGTCAACTCTCATATTTTATCACCATGGAGATATATTCGCAGTGTGCAGAAGTGTGTGTGCTACAGCATCGGCAGTTTATCTGTGAGTTGTTCATAGCACTCCCTGTAGTTCCTAGAAGGTTAGCCCTGTTCCACTTCACCTGAGTGGTTTTATTGATGTGTAACTAGGCAGGATCGCAATCTGGTAGAGGGAATGCCGTGCTGTGAGGTGCTGGCACTGAGATCCAGGCAAAAGGCCAAATGAGAAACTTACTACTCTTGACCTCAGAGGGGGAGGTAGTAAAAAGCATCATGAAGCTTTTCTCACTTCTCATCATACACTCGCGCTTTCAGGCACTGTATCTCTGTCAGACACACACATCAGCACTGTCCTGGCCATAATGGTACCAAGTACTTATACTCCTGTTAGAGCCATTTGTAATGCCCTTTCATAAAACAGCCGGTAGAGCAGGATGCGTGTTTGTCTCACTTTGTTTCTATCTGTGCGTCCTGTGCTCTACTGCATGTTTGCACACCATTACGAGAATGTGTACTGAACAATATGTTCTGTTACATTATCTGTACCACATGAATGCAATCGAGTTTCTGAACCTCCATCAAAGATTTTGAACCTTGAAAATGAACATTTAAAGGTATGAATGTTAGATGAATCAGGAATTGCAGCCTGAATACACTTACACTACGTGTAAAATCATTTATAGGGATATTTAATAACATCTTTAAGTATATTGAAGACACACAATTATGACTAGTTGAGACATAAAGTACAAAATCCAATAGTCTGACTGTTAAAGGAAAAGTTTGACATTTTACGAAAAACTCTTATTCGCTTTCTTGCTGAGGCTCTCTTGTAGTCTTGTCATCAACGTGAGGTTGCCCAATCACTGCTCCTGACCAAGAATAATAAAAATTCTCATCATAATCATAATTCTCAGTAAAAGCCCAACTTGTCGTGGTTACATTTTAGTTTTCTGTACTTATCAAGCAAACAAGATATAATGTGTTAGTTAGTGAGCTGTAAACCAGGCAGACACTGTGTGGATTAAGCCAGATTTTAACTCTGAATTTGTAGCCCCAAATAATTTTAAGGCCAGGACAAATTTCTGCTGAATTTCAGTTTTTTTTTAGTTCGAGGGAGCCTGATTAATTGCACATATTATTATCGCTCTGGCTCTGATTGGATTTAGAGCATGTTGGAAATTTTGCTCAGCTGTCTTGTAGGTCAAGCAGTTCCACGGTCTGATTTCTCACATGGCTACTGTAAAAACATCCTTTACAAACTGTAGTGAGCGTGGTTTAAGGTTATTGGGAGTTGTATTTTACATTGTGTGGCTACGCTGGTCTTGACTGAGACTGTGCTGTGATTTAAAGCTGAGTTCGCTGCACAACAGACAGAGCATAAAGTTCCATCTTTCCGACACTCTGTGGCTCCATATTTTTCCTTTTATTCTTCTTGCTTTCCGTTAATAGAAGCCTTGCACAAAGTAATGCTGTTTTTCTCTTTTTGGCAACATTCTTGAGGATGCGGCCATCTTCTTTAAATAAACTTTATTGTAACTGTCAATGGACAACACTGATTGTGATCGGTTCCGTCTTTATGTTCAGCATCAGGGTTTTGCTGTACAGAAAGGCCAATTAAAATGTCTAGTGTGAGTTAATACTGCCTTTTTTGGAGAGGAGCAGGCTAGCTGTTTCCTCCGTCTTCCATGCTAAACTAAGCTAACCGTCTTCTTGCTCTAGCTTCGTACTTAACTGTCAGAGCGGTGCGAGTGATGTCAATATTATCATTTCATTCTTGGGAAAAGAACCAAAACATATTTTCCTAAATGTCAAACTATGTCTTTAAAACACCAAACCAACCAGGGAACCCTGCCGTCTGTTTTTCAATTTACTTAGTTAATCCACAGCCTGAAAGCAGAGAAGAACCAGTGGAAGAGAAGAGTGGGGGAGGTGTTGGAAGAGAGTAAAAAGAAGTTGAAAGGAAAGGTGGAACGGAGAGAGAAATGGATAGAAGTGGAGAAAAAGACTCCGGGTCCAGAGTACTTTGAGTATATAGGCTGCAAAGGTTTAGATGTGATTACAATGAGAGTCTAAAATTCCTCTGCAGCATTAAGAGTCTGGGATTTTTTTCCTTCCCTCTATCACTCTTAATCTCTCTTTCCCCCCTTATTCCCGCTTCCTATTTTGATCTCTTTCCTGAAACCTTTAGGACGACCTAGTTACCTCTTTCTGCATGTATTCACTATTCTTGTTTTCATATGTAAGTAAGTTTATGTAAGGAACAGGCATGGTTGCTCCCTGTAACATGTTTCCTGAGTTAATGGCCCATGAAACACATCTGTACCTGCAACAGTCACGTTGTTGATTTATAGGCAACATAAATGCCTAAATGATTATGTGCTTTTGTTCTCCCTGGCATGCATCAAACCTTTTTCGCATCTTGCAGAGCTTTTGGAAAACTTTTGGGAGCCAGTGAATTGGGAGTGTGTGTGTGAGTGTGCACCTGTAATAGCTTACCAAAAAATAAAAATAAAACCCACAGCGGCAGCAGCAGAAACGCCAGCATCATGTTGCAAGAGCAGCAGCCAGAAGGCAGCTCAGAGAACAAGCCTTATCTCTATCGGTGCTGCCAAGTTGGTGGTAAATAACGATAAGGGAGGTGGGGTACAGACGTGAAAGGAGAGTGATTAGAGCGTGGCTGTCATGTTGTACCTGGTGTAATTTATGTCAGGCAACACTATCAGTGTATACCTGTTTCTCTGTACTGTTGGGGCTTTGAGTATGTTGTCTGTGTTGTCTACCTGGTGTTTTGGGTTTGTTGGCTGCACTGTGAGTGAACAAATTTTTTTTAAAGGAAAATGCTGAAATTGTGACTTTTGTACATCAAACATTCACCCTCTGCCTATTTAAAATGTATAGTTTTTCTGTGCTACACAACCTAACAGTTGTGTGGTAAAATACAATACCTGGGGCAACAATAAATATTTAGGCATAACTTTATGCAATGCGCAAAAACCTGAAATAATAAGTTCTTTTTGACATATAGTTTGACATTTTGGGAAGTATGCTTATGTGCATTTGTACACTCTTATCCCTTTGCAAGTCAACCGGTGGAGACTTAACCTACTGTAATAAACAAGATAAAATCTGTTAATTAGTGACGGTTAGAGCTGCTGGTATGTAGATTTAGTTTTCTTTGATGAAAGCCAGGCTAGCTGTTTCCCCGTTTCCATTCTTTGTGCTAAGCTAAGCTAACCATCTGTAAGAACATCTTGCCAAGGAAGCTAATTAGCATAAACATCTCCCCTCACAGGCCCTAGTTATATTATTACATATTCCCAAACAGATTTTCAGCTGTTATAAATTAGCAACAACCTGTTGACACACAGACTGGAGCTTTCAAGGCTGTTGCAGCTTGGGAGCTTCAGGACAGTTGAAGTCTGTTTAGATTCACAGGAGTTGCAATAAAGACCCGGAAGTAAAAAAAAAACACTAAAATGTCCTTAAAACTTCTCCAACCGCTCCATGCAATCTTGTTCTCCTGTTAGGCTCCATTTTAACGTTCTCGTTCGATTGGTGTGAAAGTGGAGAGCATTACAGCCACAGCATAATTCATCTCTCCCCTCATTGTCCATCTTTCTTCAGGTGTGCCAGTTTGTGGTGTCGGTGAATGGACTGAACGTCCTCTCTCAGGACTACCGGACCGTCAGCAGCCTGATCCTAACTGGACCCAGGACAATCGTCATGGAGGTGATGGAGGAGGCATAGGTTTGAAGAGAGCAATCCTTCATAGAAGAATAGTGCAGGAATGACGTGTGGGGGGGGGGGGGCTAGAAGGTTTAGTACTTGACCTCAAAACCACAGCGACGACTTGAAACGCAACTGACACTCTCTCTGTTTCAGCATTGTTTGGACAAGATGGACGACTGAGAGACTGAATGGGTTTAAGAATGTGGGGATTCAAGTCAAGTCCGTGATTCAGCCTGTTGACAAAACATACAGGTTGTACCTCATTTTTTTCATGGGAAACAGCTCAGGAGCCACCCCTTCTACAGATGCCTCATTCTTAATGAGGAGGCCCCAGACTTTATGTGTGGAACAAGAACAACATTCACTGTTTTTGCTTGAGTTTTGAACCAGAACTAAATCATGAATCCGTGTCTGAACATGATGAGTAGTGTTTAAGGGACGTCCAAGGATGAGCGATAAAGTTAAAAAGTAGGAGATAAAGTAGAGATAAAACTGTAATAATAAGGAAGAGTATTTCATGCCGACACATCCCGTGACCCTTCCCCCAGTTAGTTTCCAACCGTGGCTCAACACTGTCCTCTGCTGGAAAAGACAGGAAGACACACATAGACAGGAGCATTTCTACCACAACTACATAAATCACAAGGTTTCAGGGTGTTTAATTGTGTTTCCCCTTGTTTGGGGAACCACTGTGTTAAATAGAAAACATTCTACCCTTGTTGTGTGAAAGCAATAACTATATGTAGCTGCTAGGAATTAGTTAGTTTACATAATAAAAATGCAGTGATAAACTCTACGTGACATTAACAGGCACAATGTATATAGAAAAGTTATGAAATACTTTACGCACAAACAACATCTAAGAACATCTTTGTGAATAATTGTTTTTTAAATTACTCCCAATCTCAATTAGTATATTTTACTATTTTGTGTTTTTTTTTTTACCAGGAACTCCCACAGTGACATAAGATGTCATTATTTGTAAGAGTTTGTTTTAAAGAATAAGAACCCAGAGAGTAAATCTTGTTCTCAGCTCTAAAATACTATTAGGAAATGGAAAGTGTTGCATTTATTGCCTAAAAGACAAAAAAAATTAAACACACCATACCAGTGGCAATGCCAAATAAGTCCTAAACTATGATTCGAGTCATGTTACGCTATCCAGATTTAATTTGGAAACTTACAAGATTTTATTGTAGCGAACAGCAGATACAGTTGACCTTAAATATAGAAAATGTATCTATATATTCTTTGATGTTTGAAGAACATTAAAGGGATAGAATGAGTGTTTAAGCTCTTAATTTACAAAAGCACTTTTATTTATATATATATATATATATATATATATATATATATATATACTACTAAATTGAACTTGCCTCCAATGTTCTGGAGTAGCAGCAGAAAACAAGCACAAACATTTTGTAATTATTTTTTAATTAATTTTATTGAAATGACCCTAAAAGTTGGGAAATTTAGGGTTAGGGGTTAGGGTTAGCCTCTCTACTTACCGGGCTGTGCGCACTCAGCCCGTGCACTTACTTGGCATGAAAATGTGTTTTAGGGGAGTGGCTTTTAAAGGGAGGTGTGAAGGAAGGGGGTGGGATTTTTTTGGTTGGATACTTAAAAAATCAACCTTTTCTCACTAGTTTCTCCGAGTTGCCAACCCCAGCTTTAAAAGAAAATCCCCTTTTGAGTTAAAGCAGGCTTGAGGTTAAGATAAATTGCTGTGTACATCATTAGCCTCCAAAATAATAACATCTGAATTAAATATATGTTTACAGATCATGCCATCATGTGCTTAGACATACTAGCATGAGAATATCACATTTAAAACTTCATGATAATAAAAAGAAGAGCATGATAAGTGATGACATTGCTCACACAGTATGTGTCAGTAGTCCATGGTTGATTCCTGAGTAAATACGTTTATTTTTGTTTGTTATTGTTTGTTTTAGTCCAAACAACACTGCCTGGTTTGTAGGAGGTGTACTGGGTTTAGTCCTGAAGTGAAATTATTACTTAAAAACTTAATACAAATGCAGTACACTGAACTTTTTCTATTCAAGATGAGCAAATATTCAAGAAATCCTTATTGCCAAAAGGTAGAATTAACACATACTGTATATCACAGTAAACTGCCTCCAAGTGAGTTATTCAGTGTAAATCTGATTAATTTTTTTCAATGTGCTTTGATGTTGCTTTGATGTTGTAAGCAGTGAAATGCATGATTCCCTGTAAATCTGTGTTTATGTAGCATTAGCTTCTAATCCAAAGCGCTTCTTCGGTCTGTTAACTTGTAGGACTGAGTTATCTGACAAATCATTTCAGAGGTAAAGTATATTTGAGTCTTAAGAAGTCTGTTTCCACTTTCAGGAGAAACAGAACAGAACAAAACCTCCTCAGTGGTGTAAATAAGAAGTTTAAGAAATTGTTATAGAATATTTTAGAGGTAAGTAGACACTGGCGATGTTCTCTGGTTGACTCTGCCACATTCATGACACTTTGTTTTAAGTTGCTGATCTCAAAACTGATGTTGTTGGATGATGCCATACAATGTTAATACAGTTCATGTAAAGTTCATGGATATTTTATTGGGAGGGTTTGCTGTGTTTGGTGACCCCGGCCCATTTTCAGACACATATTTCAATATTCTTTGATACTTTGAAGTTTGAAACTTTTGTTCTTCACTGCCATTCAGCAGGTAAACACGACAGCACAGACTGTTCAGCATTAACCCTGAAAGCCTTTGCCTTAATACCTTATTTCGCTGCTAATCACAGTTGGTGGTCATCTAAACTGTTCTGTTCCCATCTCTTTTACCTCTGACTTTCTGAATTTAAAGTGCTCGTTGCTCCAGGCAATCATGCGTCAGTTCTATTGACAATCAGTGTTTCATGGACACCACCTTTAAATAGCACCACAGCGTTTTTTTTGTTTTTTTTTAAAGCAATGGTTAGACAGAATGTATTTTACCACCATCTTCTTCATTCTGCTGTTCATATTGTCATTTTTATACTTCAACTTTAATGATTGGTTCGTTCAGTTAAAGGGATTCTTCACTTTATGTTCACCTTGTGAGGCCAGAGTGAGTGGCCTCAGCAGGTACACCTGTGTGTTTAGTTTCTCCGCTATCAGAGATTGAATGTTGGGATTGACGACGATATAAGCTCACAGTACCACAGTCTGTTTTTGACAAAGCAGCTATAGCTCATTTGATGTTCAGATGTATAAAACAGTTGATTAAGTGTTTAATAAACAAACTGATTCTACTCTGAGCTTGTGATCTCTTCCTCCCTAGTTGACATGTGACTAATCACATTTTGGCTTTTGAGTCTAGTGCAAGTTTAGTCCATAAGTGTGCTGAAAACACAAAAGCAGGCATTTTATTTAATTAGTAATAATAATATATAATTATATTTATAGAAATAATTACTGCACACATGAAAAAGAAAAAAAAAATAGTTGTTTTCAATCAATTAATTAATTTTTATTTCCTTCCTCTTGTGAAATACTGGATACTCTTACCTGTGCAGGCCTATAAAAACCCTTCATAGCACATCAGAAAGGGAGAACTGTTTGAACTGCTCATGTCCACAATAAGGCCATACTAAACCTGTGGTGAGGGGTCACAAGTAGACATCTGAAACAGTAAACTGACTGCTGCATGTTGTCACTAACCACATGGGGTAAGACATAGCCTACTTTGTAAATGCCCTGGTTTTACTCCCCTCATATATTTTCCAAAAGTTAAATATAATGGTATAACGTCTCCCCTTTTGGATGTACTACCACAAATATACCAGCAGGTGGTACTGTTATACTGTAGCACACAGTCAGTACTTTATTTTCCAGATTTTAACACGACTGCCTCTATTTCTCATTCATCTCAATTCAGTCTATTTTGACCTGCTCGTATCTCATCGTTAATTTATTTTTGTGGTGGTGACATTACTAACTGCGCAGCTGGATGATCTTAACTCTCCGACCACTCTCCAGGTTTCTCCTGGACTGACGTTACATATATATCTGTCTGTCTGTGTTTCAAATCACTGTACAGCATGATAAACACACACAGGAAATTAGAAACTGTCTAGCGCGCACACACGCACACACACACACACACACACACACATGCACACAGAGCGATTGCCTGATGGACTTATTTGCTTGAAGAAGAAAGATATGAAGGTATCTCATTTAAACCACAAGTAATTCAACTGATAACAAAAGTGTTTATTTAACAGAAAAAGTACAAAGCAGCAAACAATACTTGCTGCTTGTAGGTTTCTAATGTTAAATTAAATCATTCAAAGTTGGGTTGAAAACAAATGTGTAGCAAACAGTAAAGATGTTTTTGGAGGAGTTGTGAGCATTTTTATTAGCCAATTTTGTTCTATTCATGGGCCCTTAGAGGGTAATGTGTTGATACAGCGTGATGTAGCTCGCCGCATACAGAATCATACTGCCAAAGTTACTGTAGGTTCCAATTCCAACTGGGCCCAACACACGCTAAAAATTTACATGCTCAGAGAAGCCTGGGATGAAAGCATTCACCAAATGGCATATTTTATAAGGTCATATTAAGGTTTGAAAAGCCCAATTGGTCCAATTAAAACAACACCAATGCAGGCGGCACAAGCCAAGATCAAGTAATTAATATACATATAAAAAGAAAATTTCTCTCATCACATTGACAGAAGCCAAAATGAGAGCGTTAAGGAAAAATATAAGGGGACCTGAAAGCAGGTGGGATGGTTTTGGAGTGTTAGAAAAGGGCAAAGAAAAGTTTCTATCATTTTTCATCATTTCTATCCTGACTCCCCTTAATTATGATTAAATGTGACGGAAATTCTCTCAGGGCCAAATTGGATTTAAATTAATGAATTTTATCAAACCTGAAATAAAGTTTCACCAAAATTTTCATCTCGTGTCTTTGTTGCAAAGCTCAAGAATTTCCCGTTCAGGTTGTTCCAGGAAAAATTTGATAGATGTGAAATACTGTTTTTACATTTTACACTGTATGTGTGAACAGTACTTTAAGGAGCCTTTGTTTTTTACGTTCCCTGTTAACAGGCTGTCAATGATTGCAGAAGACTTTCTCAGAGAGAGAATTTCTCAGAGGATCAAAAATTTTTTTATTTTTTTATCAAAATAAACCATACTTATATTAATGCTGGGTGATATGAAATGTATGCTTTCATGCTATTATACTTTCATAAACTTTTTTTTTTATCATGTCATACATTACATTATGACAGAACAAATAATGTAACACCAGATAAATGAAATAAGATTCACTGGAACACAATATTCTTAAGTTTAATTACATTTTTGACACAGAGTGCAAATAATTGCAACTGCTGCCTTGATTAAATAAAGGTTATCAGTGTTATCACATGTGGGAAATATGGAGCTTTTTGAATATTACCCAGAGAAGAAAAGAAATGAAAAGGAAAGAAAAGAAAAGAAAAAAGAAAAGACTTACGTAGTTGAAGAGGAGAAATGTTTCAGTGCCTACTCAGGTTGATGGACTGAATGCCTTTGAGGCATGATTACAGTGTTTTCAAATGAATTGTCTCCTGTCCTCCACCTTCCTCCCCACAGGCGAGGAGCTCAGGACGAGTCACAGCAAGCAAAATCGTTAGTCACCTGCCAAATGCTTCTTGGACTGTGGCTGCCAGCTCTGTGAATTTGGCTAGCTACTCTGGCAGGAAGTCACCTTTTGTTCAACAAGCATTTGCTTCTCACCAACTAAGTGGTGGGACTGGGAGTTACAAATAATTTAGTACTGTATGGCTTATGGCACGCTATTTTACAGGACCTGATAAGGTTCAGGTCATGAGTGAAAAAAGTCTAGTTTAGTGAGAGGTTTTTTTTAAAAGAAAAGTTGCTTCATCCAATAATTTTATCAATGTAGCCTACCACATATTTAGACATTTGATCCCAAAGTATTGGACATATGTACATTTTTATCTGATGATTCATCCCCTGGGAATCGTGAATGGCTGCAACACATTACATGACAATCCATCCAGTAGTTGTTGAGATATTTCAGTCTGGACCAAAGTGGTGGGCTGACCGACAGACCCACAAACTATCATTGCTGTCTGTAGAATCATGTTCCTGACAAATGGCAGATGAAAAAACGTCATTGTGTGCAACCTTGATGGCTCTAGTGAATGCACTGTGCATGTTAAAGATACCTTTTGTCATAAGTACCTAAACATCTGCCTGTCGCTTTAAATGGGGTTTTAAATAAACTACTGTATTTTTCTGAAAAAATCGCCTCCATGCATCCTACCACTGAAACGTTGCATAATGTGTCTGTGTGCATAATGACCTTAAGAGCTGTCAGGTTAGCAGTGCTCTGGGAAAGACAGGTCTGATACCAGATGACACAGCGGCTAATAACTGTGACTAGTTGGACTAATCAGTAGGCTGTGGTCACTTCAGTCTGCTGCTGCCCTCATATTAACCTGCTGCTTGTTATTAACAGGGCACTCAAGAGCAGACTGTGTGTGTTGGTGTGTGTGTCCAGCAGAAAAAAGGTTGAAATTCACAACATCAGGTGTTTGTCAGTGTGCCTGAGTTCATGTGTATGAGTGTGTATGCATACCCTTTTATGAAACTCTATTTGAACTTGTCCGGGTATTTTGCTTGAGCTTACAAGGCAGACAAACCATGTTTCTTCTGCCCGTTTGAATGCAGCTCATTGTGTGTGCGTGAATGACACAGTGATCTCAGTTGTCTGTCACCGTGGCAGAGTGCTGAGCCCCACACCTCGGGTCTTAAAAAATGTAGGGCAGGGGGCTTTAGGGCTGTGTGTGTGTGTGTGTTAAAGGAAAAGAGAGCAAAAAGTTTCAGAGGCCTTTGTTTAAATGTAATATTGAGTGTGTTTGCAGATTGCATATTTTTGTCACTGTGTGTGTTTGTGTGTGTGTGTGTGTGTGTGTGTATGTGCGTGGACATGTATTGCTCATGTTGTGGGGACATAAATCTGTTTACACAGTCGCGTTGTGGGTACTAGTCTAAGATAAAACGCAAGTCCCCATAACGTAAATCACTACATTTTAGGGAGAAGACTTGGCTTAAGATTAGGTTAAGGTTAGGTTAGAAGAGCGATGGACTACATCCCAATGAAGTCTATGGTGCACAGGCACAAGTTGAAATCTACATAAAATTCATCTAGTGATAAAACATCTTATCAAAATAAAACTAAGTAGTAAGGGTTAGGGTTAGAGTTAGGCAAGTGGTGGTTATGCTTACGGTAAGTCTCCAGGAAATCAATATAGTCAATGTAATGTCCTCTGAAGTAACACAAACACAACTGCGTGTGTATATCTGTGTGTGTGTGTGTGTGTGTCTGTGCGCGCAAGTGATCCTGTTTCCTGGGAGAAATCCTCTGCTGCAGAGGAAATTATGCTGTCTATGTTTGTCAAAGCAACAATGGCTTTGACAAACAACAGCTTGTTTGTAGTAATTGTAGGCAGGAAGAGGAAATACAATAGGCGGTGGTGGAGTTTGATCATTTTTACTATTACAATATGTTGGTCCAGTGCAAACACCGGTGGAAGGACTGCTTATCACCGACGAGGCCACCAAAGTTAAGAAAACAGTGGATCAGGGGAGCAGTTACGTGGATTATCAAGTTAAAGCTTCCTGGCTAAGGAGCTGTAGAAAAAAAATCAGTTCTCTGAAAAAAATTACATCTTGAAGAAAAAACATGTGCATACAGTTTTAAGTTTTTAAGAAAAGAAAAAAAGAATTTGTGTTTTGTGTGTGTAACACTTCTGTAAACCTTCTCAGTGTCAGACCGAGTATAATTGGCTGTCAACGTTTTAAATTTTTATCCATACTATCTCGCCACAAAGCCCTCTGGTGGTGAACCATCCAGGTTTTATAAATGTGAGATCTGTCACATATCACCTGAATGCATGTACAGTTAGAGACTGCATACATTCCTCTAATTCCTGATATGTATAATACGTACAGTTGTTGAAGGTGAAAACTAAGATCCCCTACTCCATGTCACTACACTTGTATGCAGACTTTTATGTTGGTGTTTTTGGGGAGATTTGACTTATTCTTTTTTTACTTTAGTATTAAACAGTTCTTGTATGTATGACAGTAATGCTAAACTCCATCAGAGTCTAATATGATGACTAGGAAGGAAGAGTACCTGCAGTAAACAGGTATTTGTTTCAGTGCAATGACTTTAAAAACTTCATGAAGCTTCACAGATGGACCATATGGCGCCCAGCTAAATGACCCGCAGATCAACTCTACCGTGTGACTGATGCATTTATTCAACAGAGCCACAGTTGGGATGGACAACTATGGCGGAAAGTAGACAGAAGGGGGATGAACAGATTAGGAGTAGGGTGGAAAGGAGAGAAAGAGGGAGAGAATGAAAATAATGAAGAAATTAAATAATAAAGGGGGACAGATAAAGACGGGAACAGAGGGAGGACATCAAGAGAAATTACCAGATGACAAAAAAAATGGAAAGGGGACATGCAGGGAAGACAGCAGCATGGTTCAACCACAGGGCATGTCATTAGGTCTGTCGGCCTGTGCGTCCGTAGAGACGAGTTGTCAATCAAAATCCACCTGGGACTGCAGCAACTCAGAATACAAAGTTAAACCAAAAATTTAAACATTATCCCTCATATAACTTCTAGTTTCAAGCAAGCACACACTAACTTTACTGCTTTTCCAGAGAGCACAACTAGCTGAGATTAATTGGTTTTAATGAAATTAAAGAAATTTTGTTATTAAACATGCATAATTAGAATTTAGTTAAGGGATCACTAATTATTAGGCCTACAACTCATCCTGAGGAGGGCCTGAATGTATCAAATACCATGGCAGTCCATCCAACAGTTGTTGGAGTTTTCCAGCTAGATGAAAAGTACGGAGATCACCAATGATACCAGTAAAGTCTGTATCCAATCCATCAAGTACACGCTGATATTTCACATGATTTGTGAAAACTTCTAGTAGTGCCACAAGACAATTATCACCAAAGTCACCATGATTTATCCTCTGGACACCATGAACGTCTATACTGAATTTCATGGCAATAGTTTTTGAGAAATGTTAACATCATGGTGGCGCTAGTGGAAAAGTCTGGGAATCATTAAAGTCAGATGGCTTCATCCTCTGGGGACCATGAATGTATTTTACAAACTTTCATGGCAAGCCAGTGAATAGTTATTTTATTCTGCAAAGTGGTGGACCAACAGACACTGCTGTCTTTGCTAACGTGGCTAAAAAGTTGTTGAAAAGTGGTGCAGCTGTTGAAAAGTGATGCAGCTCGGAAAGATAGTCCTTATATTTAATTGTGTATTGGACTGGACAAAAAACTGAATTTATTGAAATACAGATATTGTGAATCTGTTACCGTCCAAAATGAACTCACATCTCAGTTTTCAATAAATGTCTATATAAATTTCTAAAAACTGATGCACAACCAATGACTAATCAAATTAAATAGGACAAACAACATACAAAATGGTGAAGAAAATACATGAGCTGATGTTTAAAAATATGATAATATTATTATATTTATCGTTATCATTATTATTTATCTTGATACAGAATTTAGGTCATAACATCCGGTCCTAATTGTGTACACTCACTGTGGGCACTTCCAGACACAAAGGGGCACACACTGTCTGCATCTGCTGTACTGTTTGATTGGTGTGTGTGGTCTACCACAAAAGGGCAACTGATGAATGGACGACAGAAGGACAGGAAGGCAGGAAGAGGCTGAAGGAAGAAAGAGGAGGAAGGAGGGAGGAGGACAGAGAATCCTTATCCACTTGATTATAGTGTTGATGGCATCTGGACAGTTGTTTGGCTAAGGCGTGTGCATGTGTGTATATGTGTGTGTGTGTGCATGTGTGTGTGTGCCTCAGGGACACACCTGGAGTCCAGCTATTTGGCGTTTCAACTCAGCCAGCCACTGGCACATTTTACCAGCCTCTGTTTCCCAGGACTCCCATTCTTCTCCCCTCAGGGCAAGTCAAAAAGTCTCTTCAAAAGTAGAGGAGCTGAGTGCATAAACAGGATTACAAAGTGCACTTTCACTGGTGTTGATCAATTCACTATAATGCTCATTTAGCTAAGAAATCTGACATTTTGGCACATAGACTACGCTGATTTGCTTCTTCTGACTCTGCCTAACTCCCAGCTAACTTTTAATCCAAAAATGGGCAAAGAGTGGAGTTAGCAGTAAGCTAGTGGCTAGCCACTTAGCATTTAGCCACCTGGGATTGCATCCAATTGGCCATGCTCTTAATTATGCACAACCTTAAACCTTAATATAAATTTAGCCTTTTCTACCAGGCTGTAAACATTTCTGCTGTAAAGTTGGACATTTTAACATGGCTGTTTATGGAGACTGACTTGCTTTTGGAGTCAGCCTCAAATGGCCATTTGAGGAACTGCAGTTTGGCACCCCATGTAGACTTCAAAAACGGTTCATTCTAAAGGGGCCATGCAGGCGCGTGGGAAGACATTTTGGCTTAGGGGTGCTGCAGAGTAGAAATGCGGGCATGCGGTGTAGGGAGTAACGTGTTACAAAAGTAACGCAATTATCGCAATGTATTGCTTTTTGCTGTAACACAGTTATGCCATGTGTAGTTTTCAGCAGTTTAGCTGTGAGGTTTCAGATTGCAACTACTACCTTCCCAAGCGGTGTGCTTGTGCTTGAACTCATGACCGACCAGATTCTGACACAGAGACCAAAACAATGCTTCACACAACATGCTTGAAACATAAGTAAACTCCCACTGCAACATCGCAGTTTTATTTATATTCAGCTTGACGTTGACCTAATCCATGCTCGATGTATGACAATGTAACATTGACTGCATTTAGCCGAAGTCGGTATTAGCTCTCTTGCCAATAACTAAGCTATTTGTGTATCTTTCACCACAGGCTCAGCTATGTCAGCACAGCTTGACACAATACCAGTGGTATTCAGGATAGTAATATGGATCACGTTAGCTGTTGAAGTAGTGTGGCAAGGAATACAATTATGCTGAGTATTTTGCACCGGATAATGTTAGAAACTGGTCTGTGTTAGCCAGCGAGCTAATGTTAAATAACTTGAGCCAAGTAAAGCACAAAATCACAATATACTTCACATGTTAGTTTACCTGTCCAATTGGAGGAAAGGCAACTCTGGATCGGTTATGTCCAAAACAAAGTGGAGGTCTCTCCGTGACTCAAGCCTTTGCGATGTTGAACATGTTGTCGTTTGACCTGAGGCTTCAACACATGAAACATTAGCCTACTGTTTATTTTTATCCTTAGGTGGAGTTTGTGTTGGTGTCTTTGTTGTGATGGGGGCCGGTCTTTTTTGGTGTTAGCGGATTCCAATTTGTTAGCTATGGTGTTGTTGCTGTGTGTACAGTTCAGAATCAGTAGACAAGAGGCTCAGGAGCATGCATGAATATCACAGGCTAGTAATCCAATGGATTTTTCAAAAAGTCCTACTGGATTTTATTCACATGGAGAGAGGCCTACAAGCCTTATGTGAGGTTACCACCCCTTCTCAACCCAATGAAAAAGTGATACATTTTATTTAAAAAACTAGCCTACACATAGCCTAGACCTTTTAAAAGGTTTGATATTGAACCAGATTTTCTAAATCTAACATTTGGGTAAAAATCCTATTTTAAAATTCCATGGCTTTACAGCTATAATCAGATAGTTTCTATTTTTGTAAATCTAACTTTCAGCTGAGGTGACAACCTGTGTCATTGTGCCTTTAACATCAGAGCTCGCAGAGCAGCAGGGCATGGACAGACACCTGCTCCGAGCGCACTGAGCCATGATTTGCAGACAGACTTTTTTTCCACAAATCAAACACACAAAAGACGAGTTCCAGCAATGACCATGTGGCTCCTTTAAAGCCGATTCCGGATATGTCCCCACGACAAGTCCTGTCGTGATCACGCACATGAAGGGCCCCGAGGGGCTGGAGCCGAATTGAAAACTGCAGGTTGGCGGCGGAGGTTTTTGCGCAGCAGCACTCTCTCTCTCTCTCTCTCTCTCTCTCTCTCTCTCTCTCTCTCTCTCTCTCTCTCTCTACGGGATGAACTGGGAAAAAGGGAAGGGTTGGGACAGGGAGGAATAGCTGGAGGGAGGGATTGCTGAATAACGAGCAGAGAAACACCCACTCCGGACTGACCGAATTGTATCTGGAGAGACGGAGTGAGAGAAAGAAAAGGAGGGAGAGGAAGAGTAAGAAGAAAGAGGACCCCGTTGGGAGGCAGCAAAAGCAGCAGCAGCAGACTTTGGTGTTCAGAGGATTTGTTCCTTTGGGGATAAAGGGACGCTTTGAATTGATGACTGGAGAGGTATGAACGGTGATTCCATTCATAGTGCGTGTGTGTGAGTGAGTCGCTCTCAGGTGTGCGGCGCTGGAGCGTTTCATCGCAACGACTTCATTGGACTAAATCTGATAGTTTGAACCACATCTGGCTGAGAAACTTAATTCAAACCAGTCAGCAGCACATTGAAATTATCACTGATGACAAAATCTTGACTATGCCGTCAGTGAATCAAACTTGTGCAGTCTCATGGGCAGGTGGAAAAATGGATTCAGAATAAAAAATATATGTAGTATGTTTTGTTTAGCTAAAGACAGTTTTCTAATAGAATAAGTGTCCTGTTTTTTCCTTTGCCTTTAAACATGTTTGCTCTTGGCTGTTGCGTGCGTGCGAGGGTCGTCTGTGATGTTGTAGGCCTACTGTCATGAATTGCATTTGAGTATGTGTGCAAACATTTCACAAATAGCCTTAAAACATTAAACACGGAGACTGCTTAATTTTAACGAGGGCTACGCCTTTACCCTGGTTTTCATTAACCAATTAACCAGCTGCAAAGTTGTCCTTTTGGAGTGGAAATGGAGAAATTACGCAAACTGAAGACAAGGGAAACTTTTTGGCCTAACTTAAATTTGGCTGCAGTTTAATGTGCGTTTATGTTTCAGCGTGAACATCAGACGAGTGAAGAGAGAGACATTTTTAATTGAACCTCACTCTGAAACTGTCTAATCTCGATTTAGTGAGATCAACTCTCATTTGTGTGTGTGTGTGTGTGTACATTAATTATTTGTGTGTACATAGACACTAAAATAATTTCCGTTCCTTCTCATTTCCCTCTCCATGTCCTGAAGTAGATCTATGAAAAAAAAATCAATCCTATTTCCTGGAGTATTTTCAGCGTATCATCGCACATTGTCATATTTCTGGTGTCTGAATTGAAGGAGCTGGCCATTCTTTCAATGCCACGGGGTTACCTCCACATCAGAGAATGACTCAATCATGAAACAACTTTTGTTGCACGTGCTGTTTTATTCATACGACTGTCAGCGCACGCGCGCATGTGCGTGTTCCTCCAGGAGGGAGAAATGATAAGACGCCTGTGTCCATCCTCAGTGTGTGTATAATGAGTGGCAGACTGGAGAGGAGGTGGAAAGGTGGTGAAGGAGGAGAGGAAGAAGAGAGGGTGCAGAGAACATAAATTGAAGGGTGAAAGGATAAGGGGGGAGAAGAGGAGAGGAGCTGTAGTGTTTGCTCTTGTGGTTGGACAATGGGACTCATGAAATGTTCTCCTGCTGGTCTGTCAATCAAACTGCTTTCTCCCTGTCTGTCTATCACTCCTCTATCCTTCCTTTGTCAGCTCTTTTGCTCATTTCTCTTCCCTTCCCTCAAACAAAGTCCTCCACTGTTTTGCCCTCGGATTGCTCTGTGTAGGCGGGAGGCTCGGCCACTGCTCTGTGGTCAGTCTAAACGGTCAGACTACTGCTCTGTAATTGTATCAAACTGGATATTAGACAGGAAGAGCTGGTGCCAGATCACCTCCTTGGGGCTGTGGGGGCAAGGTGGGTCTTCTTGACTCACAGTGCCCCTCTGCAGCTGAATGGCATTCATGACGCTGAAAGACAGTTAATGACACAGGAAGCGTCCTGTGTGTCATTAACTGCGTTTTTTCTGTCTTTTTCTCAACATAATCTAATAATCTTTCTTCTCTCTGTGCAGGTCTAGGCTGCTGATTGTGAGGATGTTGTCAGATGGGCAGATTAGGTGGTGTATGTGGGCTCCACTGGTGTTACTGGCCCTTGTTTCGCATTTCCCCAGTAAGGCACAGGGTCAAGGTAAGTACTCTTTTCCTCTTCTATAATCTTCTCTCTGCTCTCACCCTCCCATCCCACATCCATCCCCTCTTTCTCTCTTTCCCCGTGTCCGAGCAAGCTTCTCTGCCCCCCTCCCGCCCCGTCCAACATCCATCTTTGCTTTAAAGTCTTCCTCCTCTTCCCACCTTGGCCATCCAAACTCTTCCCATCTGTTGCCTTCATCCCTCTCTTCTCTCCTTCCTTCCCACAAGCTTCTACCCTCAGCTCTCTGCACTCCTTTCTCTCTCTCCACATCCTTCTCCCTTCCCTCATCTGACCTCTCTGTGTCCTCCCGTCCTTGTTTTCACATCATTCTTCCCTCTGCCGTCTCACTGTTTGATGTGCAGGCTCAGTCCCATCAGATTGTATCACGCTCATGATCATATCACCTCCATATCATCATGCCATTTCACTATGGCAGCATGGCAACGCTTGCAACCCAGCTGCCGATGCTGCCACGCTTCAGAGGGGTTTTAATAAATGTGTTGTAACGGTGCGCTTCAAGCAGCGATGATTTGCTGCGCAACGTGTCGCGCAATATATATCGCTCCAATGTGCTTCGCAATCAAACTCACCTCAGCAAAGCTGATTTAATCAAACCGAGTCTCATCAGAACGTGGGCTGTTGTCTGTTTTGTGCAATGTTTTTGGTCATGATGTGACAAATCTGGATTCACTCTGAACAACTGCACACTTGAGTTCCAGTTGAACGTATTGCATGTTAATATGTCATCATGTGCATTATTAGCACATGTTAATATGGAACAGATGTGTTTTTTTCTGAATGAGACTCGGTTAGTCTGACACTCTTCCTGCTGCTCCTCTCTAATCTTTTAAAACAGATATTGGCTTCAGACCTAAAGCCAAACTGCAAAAATCCTTTTTTATCATGTGATCAGAGGTCAGGTGATTTAGATGTTGGATGTTATTTTTTCAACTACAGCTGTAGGATGCTTTGACTGAGAAGCTTATTCCAACAAACGAATCCAAGAGCTCTTTTCCGAATCTTATGACTGCAGTGAATGTGTGTGTGCAACTATGTGTGTGTGTAGTGCATGAGTTCATGGTACTGTGTATTTGCAATTGGCAGCCCATGACATGCAGAGGGTCAGACCTCCTGTAGGATCTGGATCTGGATAGAGATCATATGAAAATGACCCCAAGGGACACTTAAACATTTAGCTAGCCCTGCTTTGTGTGTGTGTGTGTGTGTGTGTATGTGTCTTTGTGTAGCTCACATTCCTTTCAGGATGTGGAGTTTGAGGTGCAGGGAAGCAGCAAGTCTTCTTTAAAGGAACACTACACACAGATGTCAAATTTATTTTCTCTTTCTGAAGTTGTTGGTGAAAATCAATAATCCACATGACATAGTTCTTTTATTGATCTGTTTTTACAGCAAAATTAAAAAGAAATTCCACTCTAAAAAATAATGTATTTTATTACAGTGCTCTTTTAGAGGTTGGTTTTTGTTTGGAGTAAATTTTTGCTTTAAAACCTGAATGAATCAATGTGGGGCAGCTTTGTGTTTATACCAGTGGAAGTCCTTACTAAACAGTGAATGATTTGAAACAAAACGAGGGCATTTCTATTTTCTTCTGTCTTTCTCCTACCCGCAATTTAGTGCTCACACTTTGCACCTTCCTTTTCATTTCTTTTTAACATTCATTTCCAGTTTTCATCAGCAGTTCTGTAGGTCATGTTTTTCATTGCAGGCAGACAGAAATGGGAGGTGAGACAGAAGTGTGGCAGCATAAATTAGGCTGGGACTTGATCCCAGTGAATCACAGCAGAACGCTGATGACCTCCCAGACACTATGGGAGCGTGCCCTGCTCAATCCTTTCATTAGGGAGCATGGGATAGCCATTAATTTTTGCCTGCTCTGTCCCCGGTAAGCTGCAACATCTGGTCAGATGGGATTTGAGCTTAAGGATTAGTGTGTGTTCTACCCACGGAGGATGTTTGTATACAACAGAAATGTCTGGATATCGTCAGGAACTCCCACGACCAAAGAGTGGGTCAGTCCGGGAAGGGTTTTTTTCTCTGCAAGAAATGGCTAATGTAGCAAATGATCTGGCATTCACACCTAATTAGTAATATTTAAGATTATTTAAGTCCGAGGATATTTTAATTGGTGCATAATTGCATCCTAATCAAGAAATCAACCAGTCCTTAGACAAAACCATTAATATGTTAATCTTGCATTAGGTATTGTAGGGAAAACTAATTATATTGGTTCACAGGGAAGATTAAGTTGTCTGATGCTAACAGACCAGTGTTTAGCAGGTACATTTAACCAGGCAATGGCCTGACCTGAGAAGAAAGGAACTTATCTAGGGACCATGAATATATATGTTGTAAATTTCATGGCAATCCATTGAATAGTTGATATTTCCCTCAAAACCAAAAATATCAACCTCATGGTGGCACTAGAGGAAAACTCAGGAGATCAACAAAGTCATTAGAATCCATCCACTGGAGACAATTTGTGTCTGGACATAATTTCATGACAATCCATCCTATAGTTGTTGAGACAGTTGCCCTGTGAAATACAAACTTGGACTTGGCGCTAAATGAAAAATCAGGGGATCACCAAATTAAGAGACACATTGCCAACCTCAGAGATTCGCCACTTGCATAGCTTAAAAAGATTATCCTCTGTAGCATTATATTCCCTCCTAAACATCTTTACTAATGCTATATTACTGTACTGTATATGAATAAATGATTTAGGGGACAGTGTGTGGACACAGCATACACACGAAGCTTCAGCTACACCAGATCTTTGCTGGTCTATCTGACCTGATACTGTTCTTAGTGCAGAGAGTGAGCAGTGTGCAGCACAGTGGATTGTCGTTGTTGTTTTTTTCTCTGGCTGTTACTTTGGCCTCGAAACATATTCAAAAGCTAATGTAAACCTGACCTGACCTGGCCCTTTGTGTTGCTGTTCCCAATGCAGTAGTGACAAAAGCAGGATAGATTGAGGAAAGATGCCTGTTGGTGGAAGTTTGCCACTGTTACATCTGAACCCAAAAGAGAAGAGTGGTCATGCCTCATTGTTCATTAAGCATTTATTTTTATAAATAGCCCTGTTCCCTGATGAGTCAGTAGGTGTGTGTATGTGTGTGTGTGCGTGCTTACTGTGTGCATAGTTAATTATTGTAATTGATTTTGCTGATTGGCTGACAGCCCTAGGCCAATACTGTGCTTCATGACACATCACAATACATTATGTGCTTGAGAACACATTTACAAAGATATGACACTTTTGTGTCTCTAGATGTGTGTGTGTGTGTGTGAATGCGAGTGTGTGAGGTCAGCCTGGTAAATTAGTATGTGTGAAAGTGTTAGCCAATAATTTCAGTTATAATGAACAGGGAGAGAAGCCAATGATGAGAAATCATTTATTCATAAACAAAAGAGAAGATGAGATGGAACAACCTGTTTAGAATTTAAAAACTGCTAAATTATCCAAACCCAGACTGCTGTCACCACGCGACTCTGCTGCTGTTGATGGTAATCCAGCTTGTCATAATGATCAGCCACTTTGGACTAAATGGGGCACTGAATCGTTGGAAATGTGAGTTGCAGGAGGGTCTCTAATTGTGCCCTGTTATTGTGAGAGCATGTAGATAATATCCTGTGATTGTAAATAAACAAAATTAACTTTAATTAATGCGAAAATGAGCTGATGAAGATTTTTTGTGGAAATATGAGGCCTGATACAAACAAAAGGGCCGCACAATGTATAATATCACTCTATCCACTGTGGATATCCAGTTCACTCTACATCCAATATGCATGGATATGCCACATTACACAGTATGGGTACCACAGTGTGGAACAGTGAGCGTCTGGTGAAGTAGTGGTCTGAAAACCATGAAATAGGCTATGAGCGTTTTGCAACATAGCCATGCTTCCCAGAATCACAGAGTGGAGCAGTGTGCAGAGCCTGAAGTGACTCGAGGTTAAGCAGATATTGTATTACAAGGTTGTGAATCGGCTACTTGGGTCCTGGTTGTCCTGAAACAACCAATAGAAATTGCCATAGTGGTAAGAAAATGACACTTGTTTAAACTGAAACTTAACTTGTTGCTGCAGTTTTCTGGAATCATGTAATCTGAGTTTATAACATATTGGGTAATCATAATGTCTTCCATATTTGATCCCAAGCTTAAAGAAACTAAATACTATAATAAACTATGTCTGTATATAAATATCAGGCTTTAAAGGATAACTTTATTTGAAAATGGGCTGTAGCAGAATAAGAGACTAGTGAATTTAATATTTAATTATTGCTTAAAGTCAATCATCTCCGGCTGAATTAACCTAGTATTTTATGGTGATATTTTTTTCACCGTTGGCAGGCAGGCAGAATGTTATGGCTTCCCTCACCAGACTGCACGACTGGACGGATCATCCAACACACTCTTCATATTCAACCAGTCTTTAAGAGAGATTTCACACTCACATACTCGCAGACACACTCACACGCAATGCAGCACAGAGATAAGGGGAGAGAGAAAAAAAAAGCAGTGGCATCTAAGCATCTGGCAGCGCGTCTCAAGAGCTAATATGAAGCCACTACAGGAGTGGAGTTTAGGGGTGCAGAAGAGGAGAAGATAGGAGAGAAGAGTGAAGAGTGTTTAAACCTAAGGATGAGAAGACGAGACGTGATGAAAGAGTGGAGTGTTCCACAAGAGCAGCAGAGGCAATAAAGAAAGAGCGGAGAGGTGGAAAGAAAAATGCCAGAGTGGATTTGAGTTAAGTGCTATCTCGGTGAGCAGAGTAGTTCTTGTACCGACAAGACGCCGGCCACATCAAATGACGCGTGCTGTAGCGCTGAATTGGCACCAAACACACACACTTCCTCCATCTCCCTCATGTACAGTATAGTAGCTATCTTGTGGTGACAGTGCAAGCCAGCAGTTGTCATCCATACTCCGTATTAGTGGAGCTACTGAAGCCTGAGTAGTAATTGTGGAGTCAGTACGGGGCTAATCTGCAGAGAGGGGGAGGAAAACTGGGAATTAAAACGATGGAAGAATGAACCGGATGTGTAGGACAGAAGATGAAGGCAGAGGAAGAATCAAAGTAGAGAGAAATACAGTGTAGGAAAAAAGTGGAAAAGAGATGACTAAATAAAGGAGACAATGGGAGGAGAAAATGGATGGGAAGAGGAGGATGAGGGCATGAGAAAGATAATGGGAATGAGAAGATAGAAAGAAGTGAGAAAGGGCTAGAGAGGTGAGGAAAGAGGCAACTGGCAAAGAAAAGAGAGTTCGAGAAAAGCCAGAAAGCTCAGAAGAGACAAAGGAAATACATGAGGCGAAACAGAGCAAGAAAAGACAGAGAGTTGAATAGAAGTTGAATAGAGATGTTGTTGAGTTTGGAACAAGGAAGAAAGAAGGAGACGTGAAAAAAAGAAGAAGAGAAAGGATAGCCAGTGAGAGAGATGAAAAGAAGCCAATGCACAGCAGGACAGTTGAGCCAAATCAGGAGATGGGAAGAGGACGCTTGCAGAAGAAGTTGAAACGGAGACATGGAACGAGGGGAGGGATGGAGAGAGGAGATGAGGTGAAGCACACGATGGGACAGCGAGCATTTACTCATCCACCAGGAATCCTTGCTAGCTTTCACCGCTGTTAATCCTGGGAAGAGTCATCCCTTCTCAAACAGGGGCGTCAAGCTGTGCCTGTATCACACTAACCCAGATAACTCCAGTTCATACTGGGCCTTGAGTTAAAAGACTCTTCTACTTCACGCTCCCTATCAGGTGATACTTCAAATTAGACCCTTTTCAAAGGATCGTTGAATTAAGATTCGGCTGCACATGTGACAACACGATGTTTTGAACTGATTTCTATAATTTTCTGGCTCTGGGGTGATTTTTTTCATTGAGGCTTCAGTGACTCAGACTATTTACTTGAGCTAAATTTTGTTGCTAAGCAGTAGTCGCCAAAGTTCTGCCAAATGGCTTGGCTTGCATTCACAACCTGGCAAGAAGCTTATGCAAAGAGCTGTTGGGGGGCTCGCTGATTCCAGTGGTGTAACCCTTTTAGATAAATGGCTCTGGTTTGTGTGATATACTGTCGCGTTGTACATGGGTATAAGCTCTGTAAACCACCTAGCCAGGGTTTCTACAATATTTACGCAAAGTATCTTGAGATACAGAGTAGTCTGATGCGTTTCACAAAAGCATCTTGGCACTTTGATTCAGAGCGAGAGTGTGAAATGTTGAGCTCTTGGATAATATTTATGGTTGTATGGTGGTAAACAAGAATAGACGTGACAGTTTGTGAAGGGTAATTTATATCAGAGACCCTCATGTTCTGTCAGCATCCATAGCTATTGGAGCTATTATGTCCGTATTCATTAATCATAGTTGCTGTCTCTGTAATAGCCTCCAACTTATAGACCTTGACATGCATTCACAGACTAAAAGAGGGTCATAGATGGCTCATTCCTTTTAAACACAAGTTTTTAAAATTACAATTCAGTGCGCGCTTGTGTGTGTGTGCATTGACATGCAAAGCAAAGATCAGGGTATTCAAGGCAATTTTCACCCAGTTATTAGTACCCTGTCTGCCGACTCAAATCACCTACTATCAAGCACACACGAAATGATACCGGCGTAATAACCTACCAGCTCTGTCACAGACTTAAATTATTCATAGATTTGTATTGTGTGGTGTAATTATACCGTTTCATCCTATGCATTTTGAGTGTTTGATCGGTGGCGTGGTGATTACTTAAGAAAAGGAGTGAGCAAAATGTAAAACTGCAACGTGCTGAAATGGGGTTCTGCAAAATGATCAAACGGCATCTTAAGGTCTGGTGATGAAAAGTTGTCCTTGTTTGACAACCTGAGACTGGATTTTGCTCTCAGGGACTTGACTTTAAGCTGTGAGGTAATGCCATGACTAAAATCTTAAGGATGTTTGGCAGGAAATTCAGAGCTGAAAATATTTTATGGGAAAGAGATGAACTTTTCTCTTTACTTGGATAATTGATTTTAGAGAAAAAATCTGTACACTTCAATTATATATTTTAGAATATAAACATATCAGCATATTAATAAATTTAAAGTAAATTGAATTTACAGTTTTATTACAGTTTTTTGACCCATGTTCACCTGATTTGCTTCATTTTGTGTTATATTTCGTAGTCGTTCAAGTAAGTTCAAGACCTTTATTTGTCCCCGATTAGATTAATGTGGCATATCCCGATTAGTTTTGCCGCAGTAGCAAAGAATTTGACGTACAATACGAGACAACAATGACAACAATACCGATTAAAAATACAGGGTCAGACAGATGGGTAAAATAAATACCAGTTCAAGTGTGCCTTATGTGCAGACGTTACCTATTCTTTACAGAGTTAAGCAGAGAGATAGCAGAGGGTAGTTAGAGCCTAAAAAGAAATGTTGTCAGTCAGCTGACACACTGAGTGTTAAAAAACTCAAACAGCCATTTCTTACTTTTCTATCTACACCATAACAATACTATGACGCAATTTGTGAAAATGCCCTCTGATTATGGCCTGAATGGGATTTTCCATTGAGAAAGATGTCCGTTCTCCTCAGCGAGTGAAAATCCTGCACAGTTCCCCTCAGGTTTGTCAACATCATATCACCCATTTTTTCTCGACACCGCTTCTCCATAATGGCTCATGTACAGTCTTTACATGTCAGCACTCTATAAACATTCATCGGCTGCCATTAATTGACATATAAGCATCAATTTTTGTTTTAGGATTACGAATGTGGATCAGCAGTTAAGGTGAGGAGTCTTTTAAAGTTTATTACAGTTTAAGGGGATTATTTTAAATTGTAGTTAATTAATATTATTCCTTGATTCCTCCAGGCACGGAGTAATTGGAACTTATACTCTCGTTCTTTAATTAGACGCATAGATTGCTGCAAAGTTAGCCTACTAACTGACATGTATCCAGAGAAGAAAATTATTTGATTTTGTGTCCCATTCAATAAATCTACTCTATTATTTTTTTATTAACAAAGTACAAACAAAAAAACTATATTCTTTGATATCTTGTGCGACCCCATCTTCTTGTGGTATCCTGACCCCAAAGTTAGTTTCTGTAAGTCTAAGTATCGCTGAGTCATTACAGTTGAAGCATCTTTTAAGACGACATGTTTTTAAAGAGTGTTGACAGGTAAAATGACTTTACGTTGG
Source organism: Micropterus dolomieu (assembly GCF_021292245.1). Taxonomy (NCBI): domain Eukaryota; kingdom Metazoa; phylum Chordata; class Actinopteri; order Centrarchiformes; family Centrarchidae; genus Micropterus; species Micropterus dolomieu. Next base: position 20,439,774 of record NC_060152.1, read on the forward strand.
CGGTGTCATCAGATTTATGGATGGCAATGTCAACTCTTTTGTAGAAACATATTAGAAATGAGTGGTTTGTGGTGAACTAATATAGCAAAATGGTGATATGTGTCGGAGACATAAAGGTTATGTCAGCGACTTTTGTTTTCATCTGAGGTGAATTTGTGGTATTCCTTAACACTACACCACCATGTTTGCGCTATCTGTTCTTTTCTTTCATTGTCTGCCTCTCTGTCTGTAGATTAAAAACAGTCAAATTCTCTTTTGCTTTTCTGCCACCTTTTCATGCAAAATATGCTGTCTAAGTGTGTTTTTAAGATGCCACAGTCTGCCCACACACACAAGAACAAACACAGAGATTAGTGCAGAGAATGGCTGCTGTCACCATTTTTGACAGTGAGCTAAAAAGTATAGTCAGCCGCTGAGGATGCTAAACCATTAATTTCTCTTTGATTTGGTATAGATCAGAAATGTACACTCATGCATTGGCATGGGCAAGACATTTTCACAGAACAGAAATCCTCCCTCCTCGTGTTACTTTTCCTTGGCGTGAATTCTATTTTTGTTTTGAGAATTTGACTGGAAATAGTTTCTTCTAAACCTGGGCCTTTTTAAACCTTTTTCATGCGCTTTTGAGCTGAAGCAAACTGAAGTTGAGCTGTATGCCATGCTGACTGGCTTTATGTGTTGCTCTCATGGATACAAGAACTTCAAAATTCTCTCTTTCTTCTATTCTGTCCATCTATTTATTCTGTTTCACCTGATTTTTTGGGGGGTATTTCTGGATTTAACCACTGGCTTGTTGTCATGTTAACAAATGTTGAGTGGTGGCAGGGAACTTTTATAATTCATAAAATGTTCATTCTTCAACACATTATTCATTTCTAATCATTTCTTAGCTTTATTGAAGCTTTTTAATTGTTTTTTAGTTCCAGCCCCGAGGAGACTGCGTTTCAAAGTCCTGAGCTCAAGCAAGCTTCTCATTTCATGGAAGGAGCCCAAAGGAGACTTTGACAGCTATCTATTCCTCTACAACAGTATACCAGGTAGGATAATTTTTCTGTGTAGACACACACACACACACACACACACACACACACACACACACACACATAGAGATGCTAGAAGTGGCTCTTAACTTTTGGGGGAAGGATCCCATTATGACTTGGATTTTCTGTCTGTCAGGAAGGATTATGTAATTTGCTTCTTATCAGAGCTCCTTTGAAGGGATCACACTCCTGAGAGATGTGGAGGACTCAAAGTTTGTCCTGCACCTCTGCCAAGTTTAAGACAAAGGAATGCTTATGCTGCGTTCGTGGAGCCTGTCAGCAGATTTGAAAATGGGACTGATAGGTACACAGGACAGTAGGACTAACAGTGACTCATGATGAAGTTCAGTCCAGGACAGGCGAAAGACAACGGCGGCCATAGTCGTAATTTATGCAGTATTAAACTGCCTTTTCACAATGTGTAGTTGTGGGCATGATGGGCGCCTGGCATCCTGCTTTCATCCTGCATAAGTCAGTAGTAGATCATCGAACAGACACAGGGCATGACCTCGTCTCTTTCTGGGTATGCACAGTATAGTCAGTAATCACCCTAATTGCCATTGACGTCGCTCTTCATCATGTACACCTTCCGTACCAGCCATAAATATCCTTCACATCAATTCCTTAACTATTGCCGCACCGCTGCCTGCATTTGTTCTTTATTAATGCTGTGCTGAACACTGCAGACAATTCTTTCGCAGCCGTTGTTAAAATGAATAAGTAGGACTGAATAAGCACTCTGTAACATAAAACTTGTGTCTTGCAAACAACCATTTGTGAGAAATGCCTCGCCTGACAATTTCTTGCTGCCTCCGACAGCTGAAAAGAGAAGAAAAAGTGAAATTTATGGCCACTTCCTCTCAGGGAGTGAGTGCAGCAGTAGCTTACTGGCATTCGGCAAATGCAGTAAAAATTGGACTTTCACAGTGTCCTTACTGTATCCATACACTAATATAGCTTTCTTTGATAATGTGGAGGATGAGGACACAAATACCTGTCCTCTGTCCTGATTCCCAGTCTCATCTGTCTCTTAGTCTTTAGTCTCTGAGTCCGACGAGGTGAACAACATGCTTGGTAAAGCTTGTTAACACTGTCCTTTTGTTGAGAATAAAATACAATTTTAGATCACAAAAGGGGCTGTCAGAGTGGCAGCTAACCTTTTGGCTCAACATAATATCCCCTTTCTCCTCTGAGCTTTTCTAAAAAGGAGCAACTAAAGTGCAACTGGATAAGTATTCAGGTTTTAGTTTGAAGTAGATGGCTCATTTTTGCCAACAAAAATGACTAGCAGAGTTTTTTCTCAATGCTAATATTCCTTAAAACATTGTCCCCTGTCAATAATAACTCCTTTATCAGCTTGTATCGTTGAAGATAATGTAAATCATTTCGCATTACATCAAAAGCGTTTACCTTAAGCCTGTGCTTCTCTGTCCAGTGGCTTCATTCCCTGTTCTATGACAGTGCATGAATTTAACTAAAATAAGCACTTATTGGAAGTCTGTTCAATTGCCTGCCAACAGTTCAGAAATTCAAATAGTGTGGGTTGGTGTCTGTGTGCACTTGCATATCTGTGTGTTAGTTATCAGGGCCAGATGTCTATATTTACTCACTCAAATCTCAGTGGAGATTAAGCCAAACCCAGCAAAAAAAAAAATAGATAATTTTTTATATATGCAACTGCAACTTATTGTTACACTGTCGCTGCAACCAATTAACAGAATAATTTGGGAATAGAAAGTACATTGGAAGGTCTCTAAGGTTTTAAATAGGTTGTAATATTTATGGCCGCAGTAGAGGAGAATGTGAATTAGACAGTGGATGCACATGTTGTTTTGAGCAGTCCACGCCAAGCAATGTAGTTCACCTTGATAAAAAATATCCAATCAGAATGAGGTGTTGCCATGACATACGGGGTTAGTGGGGTCAGTGTTGGTGGTAGCTCTAGTTAACCGTTAATTATGAATGGATCCAGAAAAAGCCAACATTTGTGACTCCTTGAAGCACAGGGAACCAATATTATTTAACTGCAGTACCGGAGGCTGCAGTTTCAGGACCTCCACAACCCTGGGACCGCAGTTCTAGAGCCGTAGTTCTTTTGCGACAGCGCCATCTAGTGGAGTGGTGGTGGTAATACACAGTAACAAAAAGGTTAAGGTTTCGGGGGCTTATAAGAGTAACATAGCTAGCTAGCTAGCTAACTACCCCCAGCTAGCTGGCAGTGTCAAAGTAAACAAGGGTCCTACAAATGCAGTTCCCATCCTAGGATTGCGGTCCTGAAACTGCAGCCTCCGGTACCGCATACTACTCGAGAGAAAGTGCACTACACTTTAAAGGAGGTGGGGCAGTTAACCAGATGTACATTTAAAAATCAACCAGTCCTCATCGATTAACCCCAGTAACCAAAAAATATTGTTTGAAAATACCTCAGAGAAAGGACATATCTGTGTTGTTTGTCCAAGTAGGTTTTCGAGTGCAGCGGGTTTTTTTCGCTGTGATGTGCAAAACTGCAATGGGCTCAGTACTGCCCCCTGAGGCCGGTGGGCACAACACAACCACTGGGACCGTTGGAGAGAACTGCACTGGCTGTTCTTTCCCCCTACGGCCACAAGGGGCAACAATGGGCCCATTCTTCACGTAAAAAAAAATTCGACTTGTGACACAAGGGTGAGATTTGTGCGTCAATGTTGGAAAAAAGATTTTTTGGTTTTATAATACAAAAGATTTCAAGCATAAAGACTACATGGTTTTTGTTGTGGGACGTGTGTGCGCACTGTGTTAAAAAGCACTTTCTGCGCAGTTTCATAAGTGAGGCCCCTGGTCTTATTATACATCCATGGTGTTAGTGGACTACTGGAAGGTCTTATTTTGAAGCATTTAGAGATCATGCCAATAAGAAATATCACATTTTGAAATAAGTCAGGAGGGTGAAGCTGATGAAATATCAATAAAGTTTAACTCTGAAAAGTGTTAAAGAAAGCAGGAAAAAATGAGGAGTGTAACTGAAATGATATTTGATGGCTGAGACGTTTTCGGTAAGATAAAACGATGGAAACTGGGCAGTGCTATCAGGTCGACGTATAGAGGCTATAATCATTATTCTGTCTGTATGACTGCATTTATTGTTTAATTGATCAGACTAGCGAAGCCACATTGTGTTCTGTGTATGTGATAGATTATGGCCTTGGTTTAATTTTAACTTACTTGTGGCTTTTTTATACATTATTTTAAATTAACTACATTTGTTTATCCCCTATAAAGAAAAACAACAGGGTTGTGTGCTCTTTGATGACGGTCGCAGGCCTGTTTTGCATTTATGATAAAGCATTCTTAAGCTGAATGCCATGGAATTCAAAACCAACTTATATTTATTCTGGTTTAAAATTAATATGACAACAATTTTAAAAGAAAACAGGCATCAGTTGTTGTGATGTAATTTTCCCAAATCTTCTTAATTAAAGTTAATATGCAGAGATGATTAATTTAATGGGTTTTCCACAATTGAGTCATCCGACGAACTGCATGCTGTTGTGGATACAATGGAAACAAATCTGATCAACCTTCATGTGGTTTGAACTTCATTCTTTGGAAAGTAAATTTGACTGATTAAAATAAATAGTTCAACGTTTTGGGAAATCTGCTTATTTGTTTTCTTGTCAAGAGTTAGATGAAAGATTGATGCCAAGTTTGGAGCCAGGGTGTGGAGTCGATAAGCTTAGCATAAAAACTAAAAGTGGGGGAACCAGCTAGCCTGACTCTGTCCAAAGTTCAACTCTGAAGCTCACTAATTGACACATTGTATCTCATTTGTTTAATCTGTACACAAACAGAAATGTAAAAATGGTGATTTGTGGTTTTATGGGGAGTTTCTTGCTTTAACAACTTTGTGGCTTGCTTCCCAGCATTTACTTGTCACTGCAAGTTTGCAAAGCGAATGACAAAACCTTGTTCGCCAAGAAATAGCCACAAGCCCTTCTAAAATGACAAACAGTAATTTTTACATTTGTTTTTGTGTACATATTATACAAATAAGATACAACTTTTATTACTGAGCTTTTTTTGTGGTGCTGGTAGGTGTGTTTTTGATCTTTGGAGAGAGTCAAGCTCCCCTGTTTCCAGTCTTTTTGCTAAGCTAAGCTAACTGCCCGCTGGCTATGTACTTCATATTTAGGGCACAGACACAAGGAGTAGTACTGATCTCATCTAATTCACAGCAAGAAAGTGAAAAAAAAATTCTCCAAAATGTCAAACTTAAGTCTTTAACCCTTCATAGTCGACATTAGGTGCTTCTCAACAATTTCAGCCTGAGACGGAAATGAGAGAGAAGGATTCACGCACCAAGTGTAGAAAATACTGAGGCCCAGTTCTTTTAATTAAAAAGACGGAACGGGTGATTGCAGATGAACCCTTTGATCCCTTGCTGTTGTCACCTAATAAATCCAGCCTCCATTCAGTCAAGAAGGAGACATCTGTGTAGGTAAGGAAAGGACTGTAAACAAGTTTAAAGAAGGGTGTTTAGCCCTGAGACATGTACTTCCAGTGCCACAGTTATCATATGGTGATGCAGTGAATGCCTACCTTTCCTTTTGACCCTAGATATTTGGTGGCTTGTGGTGTGAACACTGATCCATGCAGTCACCTCACCTGACGCGTTGTCCTCTTCAGCAGGATTTATCTTCCTCCCCTAAAGGTGTCTTTAGTCATCACTGCAGGCACAGGGGACAGAAGAGCTGAGGAAGCACACATTATTGATGGCTGAATTGATTGCAGGGTCAAAATTGAAAGGGGGTGATAATGTGACCTGCTGGCCTGATGGGGATTAACTGCTAAGGAAAGAAAACAAGCACACACACGCTTGTTTCTTTGTGAGGATCGACAGTTTATTTTAAGGACACATTTTATTTTCCTAACCTCCAAACTTAAAACTCTGAACTTTATTGTCACCCACTTGCCCTGGAAATAACAACATCAAAAGCAGAATTAACTTAGGACCCAAAAAACGTCTTGTTTTAGGAGCTTTTTATTTTTTTTATTTCTGTATTTTTGTGAAGATTTATGTACCCCACAAACACATGCACACATAAAACAATCTACAATAAAATATGTATTTCATCCTTGACCGTAATGTTTGCCTGCCTTCAGAATAGTTGCCTGCCTTCAGAATGAATATCGGCTCATCTGCTGAATTAAATTGGTCAGGAGAATACTAATATTTTGCAACCAAGGAACTGACTATAGCAACAACGAATAAAAAACACTGGATCAAATATATCTGTGGGCCTAACCTTTGCCCCTTTGCTTCTTCTTCCTCTTCTCTCTCTCTGTCAGGTGGTCAGCAGAGGGAGATCATAGTATCGAAATCTGACACTAAGGTGTTGATAACAGACTTCAACCCCTCTAAGGACTATACTGTCACTGTCATCGCTGTCAGTGGCAGTGAGCAGAGCAGACCACTACAGGGCAGACATAAAGGTGCATTCATGTGTTTTACTTTTTTGCTTCTATTCTATTCTCTTGCTGTACTGTAATGTATAGATCCCACATACTCTGCTCTACTCTTGTACAAAACGGTTCTCGCTCCCCGACACATCACACATGGACGCATGGTCAAGACCCATCGACATCAGTTTGTAACCCACTGGGGATCCCTATGGCGTCATAGTTCAACACGGGTTTCGTGTCCTGTGTAGAACAAATAGTAAACATTAAATATTTTTATTTAAGTTAAGCGAGTTACGTGTATTGCATAAGTTACGCAAGTGACGTAAGTTAACTTACGTGTTAACTGACCAACATAGTTATTGTAACGCAAACAATGATCTTTTTCTAACCTTAACCAAATAGTTTTGTTGTCTAAACCTAACCAAGTCCTTTTTGTGCCTAAACCTAACCAATTTGCTGTTTCATGACTTTAATAACGTGCCGTTTCAAAACACTAACGTTCTATTTTGAAAGTCTAACCGGACATTGCCTATTTATTGTTGCTAACTTTGCTAAACGTTTTAACTTGACCGTGGAGCCTTAAACTACAAATGACGCAAAAGGGGTACCCAGGGTATTAAAAAGCAACACCAAAGTCGCCAAAGGGCCTTGACCAAGCATCAATAAGAGACGAGTTGGGAGTGAGAGTGTGTTGGTACTATACTCTGCTACTCTGTTTTACTTGACACTCCCCTTGTATACTCTCAAATATATTTCTTCTTGTTTCATTGCCTTTCCTCTCCTCTCTAATTTGCTATACTGTACTTTTATCTACATTTACTCATAGTTGACACTTATATACAAAGCGACTTACAATTGTCATAATATGTCAGAGGTCGCAGGCCTCTGGAGCAACTAGTGGTTAAGTGTCTTGCTCAGGGACACATTGTGTCACAGTGGGAATCAAACCCAGGTTTCCCACACCAAGGAATGTGTCTTATCCACTGTACCATTGCCACCCCCATAGAATATTTACCATATTCTGTTCTGCTCTAATCAGTGTCGATGTTTCTGCTTTCCTTATTGGCATATGTAGATCCAGATAAAGAAAGGACTCTAAAAAAGATGTTTATTCAATGGGATTCTGCTAACTTGTGATTAATCTCTGCAGCTGAAAGAGGTGAGAGTGGCGGGAGAGACAAGACTGAGCCCCAGAGGCAGACTGATTCAGTTGTACCTCCTGAGGATGCCAACGAGATCTCTGGAGGTAGGACAACTGCACACAAACACTGTTTCCAGGAGAGGAGGCCATATACAAATCCTGCGCTCACATGAACGTAAATAAAATTAATTGCGCTGAGCAGGATTCTGCTTAAAGAGTCCTTCTGTCAGTTGCCATAGTGATGTTTGGAAGTAAGAAAAACAGCTGTTGGTGCTGTATTTAACACCAGTGAAAAAATATGGGTCTGGTGTCTGTCCATGTTCAGTTGGATCCTACTGTGAAGCCTTCCCTCCGTGCAGAGTTTGTGTGCAACTGGTTAACAGCAAAATCCACCTTTTAAAGCAATACCCAGACATACATCAGCCTGGTGGTCTACTTACCCAACAAGTAAGAGTAAAAATGTCAAAACCATCTATGCTTCAATGGTGATTCATCCACAGTGGTGCTTTGTGGAAACTCTTTAGCATATGCAACGCTAAGTGATATTAGGTGGCTGTGACTCACCCTGTTCACTTGTGGCTGTTCAAGTGCCTGTCCTCCCTAACAAGAAATTTTGTTTTTGAAACCAAGATGTTCTTTCAGTTGGCAACATTAATGTCATATGTAAATTCCTAATATTCCAACCTCTATTAAAATGTGAGAGAACAAAGGAACGCTTTCATTTTCATCTTTAGTGTTCTTTAGTGTATGTCTCTGCTTACGTGGAAACTGCCTTCTGTTGATTTCTTTACCATAACCGTGAGCTCAGCAGGGAATCTTTGGCTGTAGGATAATTGATCGTTTGTAATATGATGTTCTGTGTGTGCTTCTGTGTGTGTTAGAAGAAAGATGAAGCTGGTAATTTGCAGTCTCAGACATGAACGATGCTTGTGGCTGAAAGTGAGACGCTAACTGCCGCTGATGTGTGAATGGGATTGTTTATACAAGATTTAAACTCACTTTCCATCATTGTTTTAAAGCCTAAAGTGTGCACAAAGACGTAATCTCATTATGTAGTAGGGTGTTTATTATTTAAGCACACTTTTTTTAGGCTGGTTTATTTGTGCTTTTGCGTTCACTGGGCACTATAAGAAAGATAGTCAGGAAGTTGCCATTAATGAATATGGTTTAAATAAGTCCAGCCTCCATCTAACTGTATACAATGTGTCATAATTTTTATAGACTATAACCCTTATATACTATTTGCACAATGTAATTTTACTCTGCAATGCTACACTTCATTTTTGCTGATGGAGCAAGAGAGGGATACACACACACTCACAGAGAGAGAGAGAGAGAGAGAGAGAGAGAGAGAGCATCACTGAGAAATTAACCATATTATAAAGCTTATTTATAGGCACTTTGCATCTGTGAATACATAATAAATTTGCTCTGGGGTGGAGATGAAAACATATTGATAGTAAATCAAACCAAATATCATATTGACTGCAATCTCTGGTAACACTTAAAGTGCTCTTATCACAATGTATTAACCTGCATATTGAGCTATGGACAAGTATTGGATTCACAATAGATAATGTGTGATTGTCATGCCTATATTGTGCTCCCACAGTTATTGTTCTGGATCGTAGGGGACAGGTAGTGGCTAGAGTTCTGCTTATTTAGCTAGTTAAGGTGAAAGTGATTTATTTCTATTTCTGTTATTTCTTTTTTAGAACCACATACACGTGCAGAAAACTTGTTGGGAATAAATTTAAATCCAGGTCCATGTGCATTCTTGTCGATGCCTCACAGCGATCACAACCTAATTAACCAGGTATCCCAGACAAGATTAAAGCCCACATAACAGTTATACAAAAAGAAGATATGTTTAGATTCTTCATGGCAAAAAGATATTCTTTCTGGAAAATACTGTGCTGTCATTCTTAAGTATTAAAATAAGATCTGAAACACAATAAAAACTACAACTACATTGTAAATAAAATAAGTGTTGTTGTTTTACCAGTGATATCAGTGGATTTGTTTTCAGCTCCCACCGATTGATTTTGTGTCTCATCGTGACAATTAAAATCAGCCAGCGCAGAAAAATCTCTACAATTTAAATTGTGTGGTGACCTTAAGACCTTTTCGTTTTGGAAAGCCAAATTAAATTGTTGTGCACTCCTCAACCGTAAAGAACAACATGGTGTTAGAGCAGAATTTAGCTGTTTTTGTTTTTGGTAAAATTCACAGCTGTTCTTCTGGTTTAACACATCAGGTTACAAACTTACCAAAAATCTTTTATGTAAGCTTACATGGTGAACCTGCCTGCACTGCACTTATTCAAAAAATAGAAACTTAACTACCATTGAACCCCAGACTGAAACTGTAAATAAAGAAAAAAAACGAATGAAAAACCATTAAACTGTATTGACTGTCTCTCTCTCTCTCAAACACACACACGGGTTAAGATCTTTGATTGTTCTTTTCTTGTTCTTTGTTTCTCTCTTGCTCTCCTCCTTCCCTTCACCCTGTCAGTAGATGAAAAGCTGGATTTCCTTCTGTCTGCTGTTATCAGAACCACTCACCAGTCACTGCAGCAGAGGTGACCTTGATTGGTGTTCTGCCTCGTACCTGTTGGGGATTATGATAATATCCTGCTGTGCTTCAATAGAATTTGTGAAGTACAGTGTGTGTGTGTGTGTGTGTGTTTGTGCGCGCGCATGTGGATGCAGCTTTGTGTACAGTAGTGATGATGATAAAGTCTCATTTTGGATCAACAGAGGTTGCTCTTTTATGTTGTACTGTAATGTGCTTCCCTTGCTCTCCCTCTCTATTAAGCTGCTCTGTGTATTTAACACCAATGGCCCACAGTTGTGTGAAGTCTGTGTGTATGTGTGTGTGTGTGTTTGTGTGTGTATTAGCAATGCTAACCCAGTTCATCACCACTTTGTTCCAGAGTAGTAATCAGCTCGCTTTTATGTCAGGCTGGGCTGTTTGCGAAACCTTTCATTAACAGCAGGCTCATATTCTCATCTCCTCCCTGATGTGTGTGACTCGTCTGATGTCTGCAACACACACAAACACACAGACATCTATTTACACTCTAGCCAGCTGTGTGCAATACACGACTAAATATGTATGCGTCACACCTCAGTCATAAAGTATATAATATACATAAAGAAACTGCAGGTTTTTTTCACTCTAAAGCAGTTTTATTATTATGACAAATTAGTTGTGATGGCCATAGAGTAAAAAAATTATGTCAAAAACAGTAATAATGTGAATTTTCCAGCATGAAATTCATTCAGCACAGTTTTGCATCTCAACTTGGCAAGTCAAGGTAAAAAAAAATGCTGAAAATTCAGAAAAGAAAGAAAAATATGCAGTAAACCTAAGCTTGTTATCGTTGACGGCCTATATCAAAAGCTTCCTGGCTGGTGTGAGTGTGGGTGTTTGTGAGCATCTAAGTAAGTTGGTTTGAAGTTGCTTGCAAGTGCGAGTAGAGCGGAGAGGACAATCAGCCAAAGGAAGATTCATGAATCTTCCTCCGTTCTCACTAATATCTACCTTAGCCCTCCCACTTTTCTACAAATTACTAAACTGTATTTTGCTGCCACTCTGAACTAAATACAGACTGTCCATTCCAGGAGCTTAAAATGAAACAAATTGTCTGCTCTCGGGGTGGCATTGACTGAGTTGGGCTCTGAGCAAACAGGAAAGGGATATTTTACCTTGATTTGTAGTTTGTACTCTTGTCCAATTTCCACATATTTGATGTCAGTCATTTGTAGGTCTGCACCTTAAAAGTCACTGATTCAAATCATCGGTTAGGGACACCCGAGTCAAATCTCAGTTTGGACAGAGGACTGAAGCATTTTTTACAGCCTCTAAATCAATCAGTGATCTGAGCACCGGATTCAGCTGCTCACTGCTGGAAGACGTGATGCCAATTCCTTTTCTCCTTAAATATCAATTTCTGAGTCAAAGTGTGTGACTATTTTTTCTTTTTGCTGTGTCATTGTCTTCAGAGAGAAGCAGGATAAATACCCAGGAATGCTTCAATGAATAAAGAAAACTACAAAGACTACTGTGCAGGGAATCAGTAACACTCAAATTATAAAAGACAAAAACTGCAAATCAGGATAATCTTGGAAATTTTTGAGTCAGATTGAGACTTAGTTATTTAGTGCTGTTAAAAAAAGGGCACTCTTTTTCCTTTTACAAGTTGAATTGAAAACTTAAATACAGCACGCATTTTCAGCCCCCCCTCCCCCCTTCATGAACCTGAAGACAAGAAGAGAGGCGGGAGGGAGAAATATACTGGGTGAATCCTAAAGCAACAGAGATGGAGGCAGTGAGAAAATATCAATGTCCTTTGTGAAATTGTATATGTGTGTGAATCAGTCATAGGTCTATAATGATATCGCAGCAGGTTAGAGACTGAAAAAGAGATGTTGCTTCAATGAGACACACTGTGAGTGTGTGTGTGTGCGCGGTTAGGTTACACTGATCTAGTCATAAATATTTTCAGTTTCATTTCTCAAAGAAAACTTAATTTATGGACATTGTTGTAAATCTGCTTGTAATAAAATCACGGCAGATCGATTCTAAACTGAGCCTCATAACCACGACATTGTGAAAAATTAAACATAATACTGAATGAAAAAAAAACATTTTCAGCTACTTGCCAGCTGGAGTGCCAGCAACGTTTGTCATTTTCCACTTATTTCTTTCAGTTGGATCTCAGCCAACAAAAGACTCTCTCTGGGCTCCTTAATAAAAAAAAAATGATGGCTTCAGTGTTTGACATTCATATTTAATTATCACAGTCTTAAGTGTCAAAACATCAACATCTACTCTATCCAGTTTGGACTGAGACACGGGGGACAGAGCAAATACTGTGTAATGCTTAGCTGTTACACATGGAGCCACATTACGTCAGTTCAGGAGGTTGCCATCTTTGTTCGCTTGATTCAGTGGTTTATCTTTATAAATATATATATATATCATTGTTAGCATGTTGACATTTGTATGTAGCTCAAAGGACAGAGTTGCTAGCATGGCTGTAGACTCTTTTCTTGTTTCTATGATAAAGATGATTTTCATTTCCCTAACCTCAACCGAGGGCTTTCAGTTGCCTTAACCTAACCTTAACAGTAGCAGTGGCAGGTCAGAAAACCCTCGCATGAAGCATTTTTGTACAACATATATTATATATATATATATATATATATATTATATATATATTTCTCCCCACTCTGTTCTTTACTATAAACTGTCCAATAAAAGAAGTATTGGTAACACTTTCTATGAAGGTCATCGCTATAATGACTTATGCATATATTTATAACAGGATATAATGCGTCCATAAGACATTATAACAGTTGTTATAATCACTTACAAACATGCATTAGGCGCTATAGCGAAGTTCATAATGTATTATGACCTTTTGATTTAACATCATAGAAAGTGTTACCGAAGTATTTGGCAAATAATCTTTTGCCCTTCACATAATAGATTTAAAAACCATACATTTTTGTTCCATTATCTACTCTATTAACAGTAAACCATTGCTGCTGGTTTCATCCATTTTTTGTCCAACATAAAGCCAGTAAGGAATTCAGCAGCCAATAAAAATAAATCTCTCTGTTTTGCTTATCAAAGCAAAAACAAATCCATTAGTGGTCCCTTGTGCATGACAGTAATTTATTTTCATTGGAAATTGGCCCTAAATAATGTTTTCTCAAAAATAATAGCTGTTATTTGGACAGCTGAGTGATATTAGATCAGAACACATCTGTGTGTGTGTGTGTGTGTGTGTGTGTGTGTGTGTGTGTGTACTGTAGGTGTGTCCATGACTGTATTTGTTACAAATATGGGTCAGTAGCCTCCAGTAGTAAAACAGAGGGCCATCGCCCTGCGGATCTAACAGATAGTGTAAGTCAGCACTGGTCTAATCAAAGTTTTTCTCAATTGCTTAAACACATTCCTTAAAATGATGCCTCTTTTTCTCAAAACTCTAAACACAAATCAAAGTGCAATTATTAGAAATATTGCTTGTGGTTCTCCCCCTCAAAAACCTTTTCACATGATGAACACAACAAAAGGAATAACAAATGTAAATATTTGCATTTTTATTCCTTATATATAAACCACTATACTGTCTGGTACAACACACCAAACAACTAATTATTCTGCCCCAGCGTCCTGTCTTTGGTCTGAGACAAGCTAGAGATTCTCTCCACCTCCTTCTCCACCTCCTTCTCCCTCCTCCTCCCTCCTCCGCTCTACTCCTGCTCCGCGTCCTCCACCTCCTCATCTTCCTCCTATCCCATCTCTCTTTCTTCACCTCTTTCTCCTTTCCATACTGCTCTTCCTCCTCCTCCTTTCTGGTGTTCTACACCTTTTTCTTCAGATTTCTCTGAATCCATTATTCCAAAACTGAGTGAACTTACTCCGGCCCTTTTATCTATCTATTGAAGCTTCTGATTGGTGTGTTATCAATTTTGACTGTTTGTGTTTCCACATGGGTAGCTGTGTGCTAATTGAGCTCAACCTGTGCTGACTTGAGTGAACAATATTTAATGTAAGGCAATGAGACATGAAGGGATTTGTGTGTATATTTTAGGGAAATGGGTGTGCTTTTTGAAAAATGGAGTTATGGTTTTGAAATTTTTGTTTAAGCAATTGAGAAAAACTGTAATGCTGCATTGTTGGATGGAGAGCAATATAATAGCAAATTCCAGTTGCTATTATAAAAATAGCAACCCACCACTGACAGTGACTTATCACCTGGCTGACTTTTGAAGAAGCTTTGATTTGTGTTAAATTAGCCAGATATTTCTAAACAAACTATATTGCAAGATGTTTTAACATTTGCACTCTGTTTTGATATTTCATTACCCATGTTGTACTTGCCTTCCCCTAAATTAAAGTTACAGATATCAATAAAAAGGCATTGATGCCTTTCAGAACTCTTCAGTTACTTAACTAGGTGGACTTTGATATCGATACCAATCTACTCATTAAACGGTTGACTTGCTTTCTTTTAGCGTTTGTATGTAAAGCAATCAGAATGTCAGGCCAAATGCATACACAAACAAGTGAAAATCACTGAGCACTAAAGGGCAAAAGCTTCTCCTTCCCTCCATGCTACGGTGCCTTTTTCCAATACATATTACCTAATAGGATGTGAGAGGAGTGTTGCCTTCTTCACTCCCTGACTGAAGCTCGTACAGACAGACACACACGGATTGAACCCAAGGGACAGGCATTGCTGAAGTTGAACTGGAGGCCAATGAGATTCCGTTGGCATTCACCACTCTGATAGTGAAAAGGAGTGAAAGAGTCCTCTCTAGTATCCATCACATGTGCAGAGGGTAACAAACACACACCTGGAGAGCAAGGTCTCTATATTTATAGCCAACCTTAATCCCTAACATTATCATTTATTTCAGCTTTGGCACTCTCTAGCTGGGTGTGTGCATGTGTGTGTACTGTATATGTGTGTTAATCTCTCTATATTTATCACCTTGTTAATTCCCAGCTTTAACATTCATTTAGTCTAAATCTCCCCATCTCGATGTGCCTGTGTTCTATGTGTGCATATCTGTATGCATGCCTGTGTGTCTCGCTTTATTTATTGCCCTATTAGTTTCCAGAATTACCAGTTATACACTTCCTCTGCAGTTGTGCATTTTGCCCTATATTTAATTTAATTCGTAACCATTAACTCAGTGTGATGCTCAGTGGCTACACAGTATGTCAAAGGTTTGTGGCACGAGGCTGACAAATATCTAGAGAGGCTGAGTGAGGAGGCCAAACCCGACCACAAATGAAAGGAGACAAATACAGCGAATACATGCAGCCCGTTTAAGTTTGTGCAGGATGTATGTCTCAGCTTAAAGGCATTAAAAGGCTCCAATAAATTTAAAATTGATGTTATAGATGTGATTCAAAAATGGCTTGAAAATGAGCCGTTTCAATGTGAGCTGGCATGTAGTGTGAAGGGCAAAGTAAGGAGAGTGTTAAAGATAAGTATTTAAAGAGAAAGTGTTAAAATAAACTGAAAAGAAAAGTGAGTGCGACTTCAAGTGAACTCAGGTAAATGTCCTCCAGAAATGCACATTTCGTCTCCATTTGTCTCGTCTCACTTGGCACATCTTTCAAGTTGTGTTTTACATTTTGTTTTGGACACTTGCCAGGTACTGAACTATTCCTGCTGAGAGGAACTAAATAAATATCATCCCTTCACACGTTGGATGCGCGCTCAGAGGCTTGGGAGTAGATCAGCCATTGCTCACTTGGACACACACACTTCACCCACACAGTTTAACAATTGTGTGTGTGTGTGTGTGTGTGTGTGTGTGTGCGTGGTCTCTGTACTAGCCAGCCCTCTGTCCTTGTCCTTGGTTAAGTGAGAGGGGTTCATGGCTGAGTTGAGCTAATTGTTTGACAGTGGTTAACATGTGTGTGTGTGTGTGTGTGTGTGTGTGTGTGTGTGTGTGTGTGTGTGTGTACTAATTGCATTGCAGTCATTAGTAGCAAAAGCCTTCTTAAGTGCAGAGGTCTATTAGAATAATTAGCGACCACTTCTTCCCTGATTTTCTCCCTCCCCATGGTCACAAATAGAAGTTATGTCACATTGCAAAATCCTGTGGCTGTGGTGTGAGCATTTAACCAGAAATGAGATATTTGGAAAACAATGTGTTTGTGAGGAGGCAAAAAGCAACATGCATGCAACAGCAGATGAAAATACACATACAAATGTATTGTAACATTACATACATTGACTACAATAGGAAAAGTTTAATGTAGAAGAAACTGCTTGGCGTAAAGCAATGCCTAGCTTGACTGTTGATACAGTTAGAAATGACAGTTATTGCTTTTTGCCTCCTCTCCTGTATACCTTTACCATTACCATTTACCCCCACTTCCTTCATTCCCTATTCATGGCCTTTTATGCTCTTTCTATCTCTCCCCTTTGTTTTACTGTCTCACCTTTCTCAACCTCTTTTGTCCCCTAAGCTCATTTTCCTATCTTGTCAATCTTGTCCTCCTTCTCCCTCAATCTCCCCCCTCTTATGACCTCAGTGGTTTGACAATTGTGGTTGACAAGGCACATCAGACCTGGAACCAAATTCTCCTAGGTTGGTAAAATGAACCACATCCCCCTTTTAAAGAGAGGCTCATTCAGAACATTGTGGTTTTACAACTGATATTGTATCATTATGAAAGACAGGCAAATCATAGCTCTGTTTTGCATACATTTTACATGATTTTTCAGTGGCTAATAATTACAAGTTTAGCTGGAGTAAATCCTCCTTACACAATTTCCTGACTTCTCCACAGAAGTGCTTACAGTTACTGTACCTTCCCTTGGCTTGATGAATGTATACATCCATTAAACAAATAGTTGTTTGTGCTTGACTAAGACAAACTAAAAGATATAAATGCAAGAGGGAGAGATTAAAAAGGGGGGTGGGCTGGCAGGCAAACTGTCCTTCTGCAGAATTAATAAGTAACCAGTATTATATTGAGCAGTGACACAAAAATGCCTAGTTTGAGAGCCACACCTATTTCTTAAGGTTCTTACAATGTGTGCATGAAGCTAAAAAATAACCAGACATGATAAGAGAGACCCAACTTACCAAATAGAAACCCACACAGTTTAACAATTGTGTGTGTGTGTGTGTGTGTGTGTGTGTGTGTGTGTGTAGTGCATACCAGACAGAGAGATTAGAGGGAGACAAACACGAAGAAAAGAGCAAGGCAGGGCAAACAGACACAGGTAGAGATGAAGCGATAGACTCAGAATGATATAGTTTAGAATCCATGTGTTGCATTCAGCATACATATAGTGTCTGTTTGTTGTCATGTGTTGCATTCAGCATACATATAGTGTCTGTTTTTGTCAGAAGGTCTGTGTATTCTGTGAAGTGGAATGAAACAAGACAGTGGATTAAATATCAGGAGGGCAAAATGTCTGGTGGAACAATACAAACCATCTAAAAACAGCTGTCGGATTACGCCTTAAAAACCCACTGGATCACACTACTCACACACACACACACACACACACACACACACACACACACACAAACAGCCTTGTGGCACTATCTTCGTAAGGACCTTTTATTGAGATAATGCATTCCCTAGCCCCTAACCTAATTCTAACTTGAACCCTTAAACCATGTCTTGACCCTCAAAAACCCTTTGAGCTTGTGGGGTCCCGGATTTTGGCCCCAACAAAGCTGTCAGACCCCACAAATATAATGGAACCTCAGTTTTTGGACCTCATGAACATAGTAAAACTAGACACACACTCTCACATAAGCCTGCAGGTCTCACAGATGAATATAAATGTTTGTGCCTGGCTGAGTTTGTCTGAGTTGCTTTGAGGGCCACTGAGCAAACGACAGGTGTATCAATCTGCTGCATGTCTCTTGATTGAATAAACCAGCCAATAAAACAAAGTAAATCTTGTTGTGAAACAAGATGTTGTGGGAAGGCTAAGGCTGAATTCAGACCAAATTTAGACGATGCTGCAAAAACCTCCCATTCGTTTTGAATGGAGGTGATCGGTTTAGGCTGTGGCCGTGGGGGCTGCAGGGGATGCCAGAAAAAGACGCAGCAACCTTAGGCTACAAAATCTATTTTTGCAGAAACGGAACCGCTACGGTGGCCACACTGAATGAAGAGAGGGAGCACAGGTAGTGAGAAAGCTGGTGAATCAGATAAATAAAGCTTTATTTTGTGACACAGCAGTTATAAAAAGCAGAAATAACCCACAACCCCCAGTGCCACCACACAACCCTGCAACTAATAGCAGAAAAGCTGGATGTAGTCTGAACACAGCCTATAAATTGGTTGTAATTTTTAACTTAATGTTCCGTACATCTGCAGGTGAAGAACCTATTAGAAGTATATTATCTTCTGGAATATGAGAATAATTACATTTTGGAATAAGATTACAAGAAATGTCTCTTATTTGATGAGTGTTTAAACAGGTGTACACTAAGTTATGATATGGAAAACTGGCCAGCGAGGTCAGATTTTCAGTTCATCATGACGTCATTCATTGGGGCTGTCTCTTTAAATGCTATCCACATTTTCATCTCAGTTTGGTAGAGCACTTTGCATGCACACCTACACATGAGCAGATGAGGTGGAGAGGGACCAGACTGTATTGATTTAAAGTGGACATTTTCTCCACAACATACAGGGATTGCTTGTTAGGTTCCACATGATAAACAGCAGGCAGGATAAATGGGTCTTATTACTATTCATCCTGGAAAGATATTGAGAAAACATCTTTCAAAGGGGACCATAAAAGAGGCAGTTCACCTATTCTATCATATTATTTCCATTGAATAATTTCACTGAAGTGTATTAAAATACTGATTGGATTAATAATCAAAATCAAACATATCAACTTGTGTTAAACCTTCCAATTTCTTTGTAATAAATTGGCCTTATCTTGGAGGTGAATGGCTCTTCTGAAAGCAGGTTAACTCAGGAATCAAACCTCCTGCTAAGAGAATAAGGGAGATGTTCTCGCTGACGTGGGGCCTGTCGCTGCTACTATCCATCTATTGGCATGTCTGTCACTGTTCTCAATGTTAATTCCAGACACTGAAACACAATCACAGCAGCAGGGGAAATAAAGCTCAACTAGAGAGAGATTGAAATGACAGCACACTCCACTGATCCCTGGCTAAATAGAGGTCAGCAATAAATCAAGGCCGGCTCGGAAGAGCTACTGTTAATGAGAACAAAGAGCGACAAAGAGAAGGAAGAAATAGAGGGTGGAAAAATTTTCAAAACTAGATACGTGTGTGCGTTTGAAGATGTGTGAGTCTCTGTGTTTATTAGTGTGTGTATTGTGCATACATTACTCTCCCAACTACATCCGTATGATGTGTTGAAGTGTGTGTGTGTTGCCTTCTGGGAGTGAGAGATTACAAAGCAATCTGCTATGCTTTAATTAATCTGGTCTGCTTTGCGGATAACATGTAGCCTCTATATGTATGTGTTTAAACCTCAATGTGCTTTATTTGTTTGCTACAATTGTTACCACTACTAACTGTACGTTTACTACATGTCTATAACATTTCTCTCTTCTAGTTTACAGCTCTTGTCCCCGGCTGAGTCACTGTCTTTGTCGTTGCATGTCAGTCTTTGTTCTGCTAGAAGTTGCAGCCAGCCAACAGTGGCTTCCATTGTTGTGCTCACATTTTTAATACCCATTTCTCCACTCCCACACAAGTTAATTCAATTGTCTGGGAGCCACATAATTTTTCCCACAGCACTGCAGACTGCATTGTGGGTGAGTTGTAAAATGTGGTTGCTTCCTCTCTCATGGACACCAGGTGGACAGTCTGTCTAATTACATGCAGGCATGCCAGTAACGGTTGGTGCCTGTCCAATTGTGTACTCGCATGTAAATAGGTTCAAGGATGGCAGCGCCTTTTCTAATCATGTCCTTCTATGCAAATAAGGTTCAGATGTAGTTCAGCCAACCTCATGGTTCACAATTAGTGAATATAGAGACATAGACACAAATCTGCGAATTCAGCTTGATCACAAAAAATGTTTGAGCAGTAGCTGCTTCATTTACAGAGTCCTGTGTATGCTGTCTCACTGTCACAGTGTCTCCCTGTCTTTTCTTACTGGGACACTTGAATAGAACAGAACCATTGTTAATGTTATTAGTAAAACTTGTGCTTTTCCTATAATGACAAGTAAATGTCTGCTGCTGTTTTGAACCTAAATGTTTTATGTCTGCAACTAAAACCAAGTGTTTCTGGTTAAAAAAAAGAGACTGCATTTTTGCATTTGCTAATATGACAACATTGCTGTGCCACTGCCACTAGTTACGGTTAGCGGCTACATTAGCCATATTTATCTACCATAACCACAGTACATTATTACTACTAAGGCACATACCAGCACAGCTTTTGGATACTTTTGCTCTGTCGACAGCCGCTGTCCTGCTCACGTTGGCTCTGGTTGTTTTCTTGCTTGATTTTTGAACAATGTATAAATTAAGCCAAACACAATTTCTGATGACTTTCAAGTCATAGATGAAAGTTAACACGACTTCAACATAAGTCAAGCTCAAATATTGGTTACTGCATACCAAGAACTCCTTTTGGTTGACTGATGCGGTTTCGGCTCCAAAAGCTGGCTGAGGTATAATATGCTCTCCAGCAGATTGATGAAATCTAGTCAAGCTCTACTGCTCTATAATCATAGAAAAAACTCATATTGCCACAAAGGAAACCTGTTAGTAAGAGACCACAGTAGTAGTACTTCTGCCATTCATGACGTTAGAAACCGTCAGTGGACAGTGGAAGTTTAAAGAAACAGAGATTTGGCAAATTATTCAGGTACATCATCCCATGACTAATACACAATGTGCACATACATTTAAACTTTGGCAAGCATCAACGTAATTCAAATCTTTATCCTATCAGATCTGACTGAAATTGTGACCTCTCTACTGTTAAAAGAACTGAAATTAAGGACCATGTCAGCACTACATGTAAACCTTTGACCCCCATATAAACAGAAATACAAGAACACACACACAATAGTAAAGACTATCTTGTGCTCTGCCATGGCAGTTTGTTTTAGTTAAAGAAAGATTTTGGTGCCAAACAAAGCCTTTTTCTTATTAGTTAGCCACAGAGATGGACAGAGAGAGACATTTTGCCCTCTCACGTTTTTCTCCCTCTCTCCTTCACTTGTTCCCATTCCTCCCTTTCACACTTTCTTATCCCTCATATGCGCACACGGAAACAGTTCCCCACTGTTCCCCAGTAACTGCACTTTGACCAGCAGCAAAGGCGTTAGATGGGAAGAGAAAAAGGGAGAAGGAGGAGAAAGACGAAAGGCAGATGTGGCTTAGAAGGAGCAGAGGGACATTTTACAAGCCTGCTATTGTCTGGCAGAGAAGAGAGATTCAATAGAAACTACAGTAGTTAGATACTGGAAGCATTCTCCATGTCACCCATTGTTGGGAGGGACACATTTATGATTGCATATTTATGTGTGAGACCATGTATGGCTTTGATTTCCTATCCCTTGATTACCAAATTAAATTCAGATATATACTACAGATTGGTGAAATCGTTTCATCACTTTCTGCACCCCTAGAATGTTTGCAAACAAGACCCTGATTAGCTATTTCTAAATCCTTCATAAATTCTTAATGACTTCTAGCTAGTTTCAAAGTAGTGATGTTCTAAATCAGGTATAGAGCTTAAGAAATGACAGTAAAGACAGCAGACTTTAGGGGTAGAAACATTTGTAGCCAAATAAAATATTAATGTGAACTGCCTTTGTAAAGCCCCACGACCCTGTACGCAGGATAAGCGGTTGATGATGGATGGATGCCTTTGTAAAGGACTTTATTCATATAATCTATGGTCAAAAATCTGTGTATTGTAAGAGTTAGTTGGAACTAACCTAACTTAGTCAACGTTATTAAAGTCTAATGTTTTATAATTTGAGCCATATTTTTTATGTGAAATGTAATTTAAAGTGTTCCCAGTTTACATCATTATTTTAAACAAATGTGTGGTCAAGTGTCTTGAACATATTAGTTATTTTACTCTTCAGTCTAAATGCGTCACATATTGGTAGGCTAACGCTAGTTCTATCAGTAAGTTAGCTAGACAGTAGACAGACAGACAGTGCTGGATCAGTGTCTAAGATAGAGGTGCATGACACATGCATGAACAAATCATGAGCGTAATTTTGAAAAAGTTAGTTTGAAAAAAAAAACACACTGATGTATTATTAGCGCACATTTAGGCAAAATCAAGTAAATGCAACAAAAACATGAATTATTTTCAAATTTAAAAAAGAAAGTGGCGTGAGATTTGTGCAATGGGAAGATTTGCAATGTTGCTCAAACTACCTTTCAATAGAAGACTGTAGGAAAGCAAAGCAGATTTAACTAAATAATTGAAAAAATGAACAACACATTCAGTATTCATGAATAATATGTGCAGCAAGACAAATTTCCAATGAGTTTCTGCTGTCAGAGCGGGAACTTCACTGCTATTGGATAGTCTTGATTGATTATCAGTGTTAATAAATCAAAATAACATTAATTAAAGCTTATTTGATGAAAAAAAAATTTCACCCCTCCTGTTTTCAGAGTGTAGATCTTGATCAAGTACACTTCAGCAGAATAGTTGCTTTATGATCTTGGAGCAGATTAGTGTCCTGTAGAGTCACATCCCCTGAACAACTACTGTAGGTAACACAACCCAATAAAATTAGCAAAGCATGCAATTTGAACGTAATTAGATTTGTTAGTATTTCATTACTTAACACAAACCTTAAATCTACTGTTGCTTGAAATGAACTTCTACCCAGTTAACAAAGTCCTACAAAAAATACATTAAAGTTTGTAAAGCTTAGCGGGAACTGGTGACAGAAAACTGAGCATAATGTAGTGCACACACTAATGTGAGAAATCATAACCTGGGCAAAATGAAATAACAGTAAAACACATCGTTGACTCAGGCTTTCATGTTTACTGAGATGGATTATCTACCTTATAGAAGGTGTTTCTCAAACTATATACGAATGAATTGCATCTAATGATTTCTTCTAGGAAAATCGCCCCTTGATAACCAGCTATACTGACTGTTTACAGACGTCAGCAGGGATAATGTGAAGGCAACCTTGATTATTGGTTCAGATGTGAACCGCCAGTGTTAAGGACATTCTCACCAACCTGGCAACAATAGGCTAGAGTAAGGCCAGCGAGCTGTAATTAGCTGTAATTACGACCATCTAATCCTCTGTTTACTCGCCTTCGTCTGTGTTGATGGCTCTTAACATTGTACTGTACCCCTCTCTCCCTCTTTGACTCTTTCTTTTCTTAACCATAAGATTCCTCGTCTCTCTATTTACCCACATTGTGAGCAGCAGTTCCTATAGATACTAACACCCCCTGAACGTGTCTCATTTTTTATTATAGAATAGCTCCTCAGGTGATCTGAGTCTCTGTGTGTGTCTTCAGTCGTTTTTAAAGTAGCCTTTCTGGTGCGTAGTTATGGTTCTTTCTTTCTATTTCTTAGAGTTTCTTTAAAGGCCACTTTTGTTTGTTTTGTAAGAAGGAAAGCTCTAAGAATTATCTTTTCACTCTTTGGCCTCTTAGCCTTTTGCCATTTTGCTGAAACTCTCAAACTGAGCTGCACCTTCTCTTCTCTTTTCAATAGGATAGTAGAATAATTAAAATAATTTGCTTGGCTAGTTTATTCCACTCTAAAAGAGTGCTCCTTAAAAAACTTTTGGGGAAATGTGACCATTATGTGCCTGAACTCTGAAGGATATATTCATTATCAAATGTGATGCATTTGCAAACCAAAGATTGTCATCAGCATCTTTCAACCTTGTTGTCTTCCCTTCTCGTTTCTGTCTGCCGCCTGTAGCAGATGGATGGTTCAAACAGTCAGACAGACACAGACAGCAGACAGAAGGCTCTGTCTGGAAAATAATTTCTTGAAACAGATACCTGCGCTATACAATTGTACATCGTTACATAAGGTGTCTTTCATGAATTTATAATCTTGAGACAAATCGAAGCACAATATATAAATAATACTAAATACAGGTAAAAAAGGAGCTCAAAACAAAAGGCTAATTGCACAGAGGGTATAGGTCAATGTGTCACGTTGGTATCATTTGTACAAATAGAAAGAGAGAGAATAATTACATACATATTTTTTTAGAAACAAAATAGATTGCTTGCGAAAATACAATTTACAGTCTCAGCACTTTCTATGTTCCATCTATTCCATGTGTTGCTACTCAAGGCCACCAGCCACCTGTTAATGTTAAGTTCAGAGTCATTCATGCAAGTGTGGTTTTCTGAAAAATATCCATGAGACTAGGAAGGAAAATGTGATTTTGCCACCACCAAACAACAACTTAATTTAGCTTATTGTGCATTACTTTACAGTTGATAGTTGCCAGTGTACAGAGAGAAGAACACAGGGGGAAACTAAGTTGTAACAAAGGTAACAAAGACTAACCCAGGATATTATAATTAGCCTTATGCACCTGAGCCACTAATCTAACATCTGTTGTTGGTGATAAATGTAACCTTTAACTGTGCTGTCCTAATGGAAATGTTAAAAAACTACTCCCCCAATCATGCAGCAGTTGAATTATCTACATTGACTCATATGGTATCGCTCCACTCTCCAACGGCACTGTAACAAAATGCAAAGTAATAATTCACATTTCCTACAGTCAGCACTCTTTTATTGCCTGTCTTCATTTAGTCCAACCTTATCAGCATGTTCTGGTTTGTTCACTATTACTTTTGTAGACAGCTAAGGGATTGTATGATGCAACTTTAAGTGGATGTATTCATTTGTAGGATATCATACAGGGCAGGATGACAAGACAAGCAGTTATTGAATTATGATAAATGAAACAATAAAAGTGTGTGTGTGTGTGTGTGTGAGCGTGTGTGTGTTTGTGTGTGTGACAGCTTCCAAGCCTCACTGTTATTTTCAGGTGGGAGGTTTCACGTGTGAGATTTCCTTTTGAAACTGTCCTTCAAATGAAGAGTGAGTCAGTTTTCAAATAACTTGTTTTGAGAGTAATTCCAAGAAGAGGAGGTTAGGAGATATTATGGGGGAAAGAAACCACAGAGTTCAAAAGAAGCATTATTTTTCTATTTTTACATCATGTATTGTACATGTTTTTAGAGCAAGATAAGAAGAGGAGATGTAGGATATGTGTTACAGATTTAAAGTTTGTATTTGTGTCATTGGAATTGTACAAAAATGCAATGAAAATTGTCTGTCTATTTTACATGTTTGCTAAATTTCTTACTTCTGCTTCTGGATATTTGGTGAACAGAATGTTTTGAAATACAAAAGACTGAAACCTGCACACTTAAGGTGTGAATTTTCTGAGTTTTGGCTGAGAAACCTGCACATCAAAAGTAAAACATATTGTTTTTAATGGGAGTTATCTTTTCAATTACCTATTATAAGTCCTTTATTCTGTCTGTTTTTCTCTGGTTGCGGTCAGTTTTAGTCCATTCAGTTTGCCTTCTGTCCTTTTAGTTGATCAGTTTGTGTGCCACACTGAGGCCATTGCTGACATTGTGATTCTGGTGGACGGCTCCTGGAGTATTGGCCGGCTCAACTTCCGGTTGGTCCGCATGTTCTTGGAAAACCTTGTCAATGCCTTTGATGTTGGCTTCGATAAGACAAGGATAGGTGGGTCTCTGCTCCCTGATCTGTCTGTCAATATTTTAATGGCCTTAATACAGGTATTTTACTCATATCTGTAAGGAAATATTGGTGCTTTTTATATCAGCTATCGTATGAGAGAACAATAAAAATGAAAGTTGTGCTTGTTTAAATGTGTGTTTCTAGGTCTGGCTCAGTACAGCGGTGATCCCAGGATAGAGTGGCATCTAAATGCTTTCTCCACTAAAGATGCTGTCATTGATGCTGTCAAGAACCTGCCCTACAAGGGAGGAAACACTCTCACAGGTGCTGAATTTCACTGATACTACCTGTCTTTTTTTTTACTGTTAACCAATACTGGATATTATTTTAGCTTGTTTGTTGTTTACCTTTTTCTTTTCTCCCTTTTGGCTTTGTCCTCTCTTGTTTTTCTGTACAATCCTGGTACTATCACTGTATACTCCTTCCCCATTCTTCTCCTGTTCCTGTTCTTTATTGCCTACTTTTATCTCTTGAATATTTTTTCTCTCTTTATCTCCTTTTCCGTTATTCTTTCATCCACCCTGCTCCCTCTCCCTGTGTCTTCCTTCCTCATCCCTCTCCTCCTTCTCTTTCTCTGTCCTCGTTTCTCCAGGCCTTGCGTTGACATATATCTTGGAGAACAGTTTCAAGCCCGAATCTGGCTCGCGGGTCAGTATTCCCAAAATCGGGATCCTCATCACAGATGGGAAGTCTCAGGACGATGTCATACCACCTGCGGAGAGCCTGCGAAATGCTGGTGTTGAGCTGTTTGCTATTGGTGAGAATCGACACACACACACACACACACACACACACACGCACACACACAAACATACTGATGCAGAAGAGAAGAAGTCTTAGGAAGAGTTCCATCTGTTCTAAATCCTTGCCAGTGATGTTTCTTTGAACTGAACTTACTCCATACTTTAATGCCCTATTGTGCTCTTTTTGCATTTACTGTATATGGAGAATGGTGACACAAGTGTTGTCTCTAAATGTTATGAAATAATCATGTATTTGCCCTTACCTTCCCAGGTGTGAAGAATGCCGATGAGAATGAGTTGTACTCCATCGCCTCAGAGCCGGCCAACACTCACGTCTATAATGTGGCTGACTTCAACATCATGAGCTCCATAGTAGAGGGACTGACCAAAAAAGTGTGTGAACAAGTGGAGCAACAAGACAAGGACATCAAGCAGAGTAAGGAAACAACGGGACAGAGAGCGAGAAAGAGAAAGTCATGCATACTCAGACAAGCATTTTTATGCATTAACATGGAAACTAGAGTAGTAACTACACTCTGCAATCTCTACACTCTCGTAATTTTATAGTAGTAGTCAAGTCAATAATGTGCAGTGTAATTACTTTTTAATGTAAATGACTGAAGGATAGAAATAGTCATGATCATAGTCACAAGCTAGGTTTTGTTTGGTGTGAATCTAACCCTGTATATTTAGATAAAGCTTGAGTGGCCAGAGATGGTCGTATTTAATGCAAAGTTTCTCAATTGGGAGGGAGGTGTCATATAACAGCTAAATAGAAATGATATCTCGCTATAAAATGGTGATTATTTTAGGACACTATGTCTTCTTTCTTCCTCCTGCTCCTATTTCTCAGTTTTTCCTCTAATAAGTTTCCATCGCGGGTAGATATAAAGAGATGGAAAAACAAAAAAGAGGACGTCTATGAAGGGACACCATAAATCCTGTGTTATATGTTTTGATTGTATTTCAACACTATCTCCTTTGCTCTGATCCACAGTGGATGTGAGTTTTTCTACTTAAAAGTTCCTCACTGGGAGGAGATGTAATGTAATCTGATGCAGTCTCTTATCCTTCTTTTTTGTCTGCTTGTATTTCTTCAGAACAGACACCAGAGATGATAGGGGCACCACTAGACCTGGTGACATCAGAAGTGGGGGCCAGAAGCTTTCGGGTTTCATGGAGCCACGCCCCCGGAAGTGTAGAGAAATACAGAGTGGTTTATTACCCTGCTCAGGGAGGAGAACCACAGGAGGTATAATTGTTTGGTTTTTTTTACTAAGAACATCACTAAATTTACTCTATTGATTTTTTTTAAATAGAAGGAAAAAAATGTGAGGGAAAAGCTGAGGGAGTGAACAACCATACAAGCAAATTTTGCACCACATAAAATAAAAATAATATCCACGCCATTGTAAGCACACATCTCAAAAATTCTGATGACGTTCACTGTTATCTGAATGCTATATAGACATAGAAACATAAGCAAGACCCAAAAGAGACTGAGGTCAAGATGCTCAGTAGCAGCTCAGAGAGGTGGGTTTAGGCCGGAGTACGCTCTGTCTTTCCATCATATTTACTGCTTTACCAGTGGGAGTTGCTGTATCTGGGGTCTTCGAGCAGGTGTATGGATTGAGCTAAGTTTTTCCCTGAGACGCTGGTGGTATCATTCATCATACTTCTAGCTCTCATCCCTCCATTCACAACTCCCCTGAACATTTATGCAGGTAATGAAGGCTCGCTAGAAATGATAGTCTGGCTGATCCAGGCACCTGCTTGATTTTTCCAGAACATTTGACCAAAGAAACCATTAAATCTTTCGCTTAGCTGGGTTTTACAGGGACCAGATGGTCTGGAGCAGCATGTGAGGAGACCTTTCCAGCTGGCTCAGCCCAGACCTAATCTGTATCACAACTGTCTTCCATTCAGATCAGAATGAAAAAATATTTTTTTTCTGTTTGTGCTTTATCTCATTCAATAAATCGATTGTGTTTTCCTCCTCCTCTACTGTTTTCTTTCGGTCTCTTTTTCGTGCCCTGCCTTCGTCTCTCTTTCCTCTTCATTTGTCATTTTCATCTTCCCCTAATTTATTGCCCCACTTTCCCCTTTACCTGCCATTCTTTGTATCTTCCATCCATCTTTCATGCCACCCCTCCACACACGTGCACCCCAGGCTGTAGTGGATGGTAGTGAGACTTCAGTGGTGTTGCAGCACCTCAGCTCTTTCACCAAGTACCAGCTGGCTGTGTTTGCTGTGTACGCAAATGAGGCAAGTGAGGCTCTGAGAGGATCAGAAACAACCCGTAAGTTTATTCTTACACTCAAACACACATCCAGAATTATACTTACAAAACCTTACACCAATGCCTCAGTCATCACGAGATCGCAAGTTAATTACAATGGCTTAAAGGTCTGACAGCCGTGAAAGCCAGATATATTTTTTTTTAATGCAGGACGATGAAAGCACAGTCAAGATTTTTTTCACTTCCACTAAAATGAAAATCCTGGCAAAAACTATGTGTTGTGATATTATGACAATTTATAAAACTCAAACCACGTAATCAAGACCAACTCACAATACTTGGTTTATTAGTCCTCCTCAATTGATCTTTGCTGTGTGTTTGTGTACATAGTGGCCCTGCCCACAGTGACGGGGCTCGAGCTGTTTGATGTGACTCATAACACTATGAAAGCAAGATGGGACAGGATTGATGGAGTCTCCGGGTACATGCTACTGTATGCACCGCTTACAGAGGGAGGAGACTTGGATGAGAAGGAGGTATTTAAAAAAAGATAAAGAGAAAAAAAGATGTCTTGAATAGATAAATGCTTATAGTAACTTAGCAACTTCGCAGCTAAGAGCCCTAAGTTTTGTTTCAAACATTGTAATTTGTACATTTGTGCGTCCCCAGGTCAGGGTATCGGATGCAGTGACAGAGCTGGAGCTTGAGAGGTTGATCCCTCACACTGAATACACCGTCACTGTTTATGCCATGTACGGGGAGGAAGCCGGTGATCCTGTTTCAAACCAGGAAACTACATGTAAGTTATGCACATGCACACGCGTACCATTTTTTAACTGTAAGCCTTAACCCTCAAACGGCCCTTTGGGGAGGGGAGGATAGGACAGAATGTCCTCTTCTTCCAAAAAAGTCTGCACCCTCAGACTGGTTACCGCAAAGCTAGAAGTGCAAGAGAATATAAACACACATCAAAGGCTTACTCTTTCTCTCTCTCTCCCCTCTCAGTACCACTGAGTCCTCCAAGCAACCTCCAGTTCTCTGATGTCACTCACAACTCCGCCCACATCAGCTGGGACCCTGTGCCCAGAGAAGTTAAAGGTTACCGCATCGTGTGGATCAAGACAGACGGACTAGTCGCAAAGGAGGTGTGACTTCATCCTTATTTCAAAATTTTTTTGTGTGATTTTTAAAATATGATTATATTTGACAGCAGCTGGAGGAGACAAGATGAGAAAAAGTGAAAAAACAAGCTGGAAGGCTAGAACAAAGAGGAGATGAATTGTATTGATTGTTCTTTCTAGTATGAAAAGGTCAGACTAAAATGAGTATTGAGCACTGATTTAAACCATCTTTGAAAATAAACTGGTATTGCAGTTGCACTGGAGTGATGATGTGAGTGTGCATGTGAATAAGCGCAAATTGGAAAAACTCCAAAAACTTTCACATACAGTTGAAATTAGTCCCTGTGTCCAATGTGTTCATAGAATACTAGCAGCACATGTTACTCCTACAGAGAAAGTTTTTTCTTTCTGAAAGGCTGATCAACTTCCAATGTACTGGATTGGTGTTTTTTTTTAGCTTCTTGTGATTGAACTATTGTATTTTTGTATAGACATATCTGTGGATTTCTGGGAGGATATGTCATTGTATGTGTCTGTGTGTGTTGTGCAGGTGGTGGTGAGTGGTGGGAACTCCTATGACCTTTATGACTTGTCGCCTCTGATGGAGTACTCAGTGGCCATCTATACCGTGTACGACGAGGACCAATCAGAGCCACTCACAGACAGATTCACTACCAGTAAGAAACTGTTGCTTTTAAACTGTGAGGATACATTGTAAGATGCAGTAGTTAGTTAGTTTGCTTTTGGGCCTCATTGCAAACCCTGAATTCCAGTATAGTCCAGTAGATGACCAGTGTTGCCACCAGTGGTAATTATAAAGTGCATTTGTTCATTTGCTTTCTTTTATTATACTCCATTTTTTCTTCCACATTGGTGTTTCCCTATCATCATCTCTGCTGAGGACAATTTTGTCTCAATTTCTTGAAAATAGTTGAGTCATTACCATTAGAAGGCAAAGCATTTCTCTCTTTGTGCCAAACAGTGTTGAATTGTATTACCCCTACTGGTCATTCTGCTATTTTGGCGGTTTGCCCATCTCATTTATATCTCGGCATAATAGTCCAGTCACATTAAAAGGTCATTTCACTGTCCTTTACTATTCCGTCACGCTAACAGATATTGATTTGTCGGAATATCCCTTTAAGCAACAAGCTGTTGGGATCCAGTGCTGAGTCAGCAGAAAGAAAGGTATTTCTGGCAAGCAACTATTGTACTACTTACTCTAAAGGGCCATGTTCATTTGTATTTATCTCGGGCAAACTTTGCTCAGTGGAGCAAGTTTATAGAAAGCGAGCTTCATGAACTAAATGTCTTGCCACTTTTAAAATTTTTAAGTGGGGAATAGGAAATAGAGGGAATCTTGGGAACCTGCATGATTACAGTTACAGTACTACAGTGTTAAGAAGAAGTTAAGATATTGCTGAACAAGCAGTTTAAACTTAATACATTCCTGGTCAGTGATTGTACAGTGTCCCAAACTGGCATTAAAAAAATGTGCATTGTGCAAATGACAATTAAGGTGAAACAAAAAGAAAAGACAGAATAAAATGCAAAAAGGTAATCTCTCCTTGACTCTCAGCTCCAGTTCCTGGTCCTATGAATCTGAACTCCAATGATGTCAGCACAGACAGCTTCCAGGTCAGCTGGGATCACTCTGCCAATGACATCGTTCTCTACAGACTCTCCTGGGCACCGTTGGCAGGTGGCGACACAAAGGAGGTCAGTACCAGTAACATAATGTTATGTAAAGACACCGTTTTCTTGAAGAAGAAAGAAGAAGTGAAATGTGACAGTGGCAATCATCCCCATAGATCATGTTGATAACACTAAAGGCATGAGTCTGAGTCCTTGGCACAAACATGTATTTTCTATTCTTCATGCTGGCACCAATTTATAATATAGCATCAAATGATAAATAACCTGCACGGTTTGAGAATTCTTCCTTTAGCCAGGGGTCTACTTATTATCTCTATTTCCAGAGGAAGGAGTGGCTGCACTCCCTGTGCCCAGATAAAGAGGAGCCTGTACTCTACAGACTTGCATATAAGCTTAACTACGCTACTGGTCGCTGGTAAAAGCCCTGGCATGACTGAATATAAATAAAGGCTGAATAAATCTAGAAATTAATGGCTTGGGTGTTATTACCATGATCTGGGGTTTAGAGACAGCTGGGCGGCAGCGATAGAGCCCTTAGGTCTGTAAGAGTGTATTTGTGTTTGTGTGTGTTTTGCTAAGAGTCATCAGAGCTGAAAATAACACTCTGGGGAGTTGGAGAGGTGGGCTGGTTATTCCGCCAGCGTAGAGAAAGGCATACACGCAGCTTTTCTCTGTCTTTCACCCACACACTCTACACATATGCACACACATAAACACTCATTTACATCCTCCACCGACAGCTCTGTATTGTTATATCTGAAAGGAGATAAACATAATACAATCAAACAGCCATGCAGACACCAAAAGTGAAAGATTACCCAAAACTTTAAGATAACCTAGACAGCCATGAGAAGAGTAAAATTATATAATTGTTGATTATATGATTTACTGACATTTTTGGCTCAAATTGTGCTCTTTGTTAATCAATAAAATATCTGATTGACTCCACTCTTTTATCAAATAAATACTACACAGGGCAGGGCTATAAAATATGGACATATATCTCACTAACTGCAAGGCAATGAAGAGAGAAAGAATCACTAAAGATGCACTTGGTCCAAGGAAAATGGCTGGCCCCACTGGTGAAATTTATGTTTTGTTATTAATGTAGCTGTGCCTCAAAGGGCTCGATAAGGACACATATTCCTGTGCACAATATGGTTATTGAGTCATCTACAGTAAATTCCACTTTCGGTGTTGCTCTCAATGGAAGTGAGCTGCACTCTTGATGACCTCTTTGTGTTTACCTTGCGGTCTAAATCGTTTCTGTGTCGTACAAATTGTAGTTGTCCTGCAGCAGTAGTTGATCCAACTGGCTTTGCCGTTGTATTCAGGGGGAAACTTACAAGGGGAAGTCTTTCAATGGCTTTACTCAAATTTTTGTTTTTGTTTAACATAACATAGTACATGTATATGTACCTGATTACACAGTATTACAACCGAATCCCCATACAGTTTATTTTCATAGACACCAGCTTTTTAGAACATGCGCCACCACCACTGAGGCAATTTGTTATTTTATGTTTTTTGCAGCTTTCTCCACTAAAACTTAGTGATGACCTTGGTTTTGAAAGTCTGGTGTTGTACTTAAGAATATAAATATTCTTGTCAGACTGTTGGTTAATGCCCAAACTTTAACACATCTTGAGGGTAACTTAGGAAGCTCTTCCTATTTATTTTCTTCTAGCAAATATAGTAACAACAAATGAAGGTACGAAACAGATGAAGGTGACCTCAAATGTTAACAGCATTGCTTGTTTTTATACTTTTTTACTAAGGCCCAGGCAAGTTCAGATGGAAATACAGAGACCATTACATGCAATAGTATCATTAGTCAAAGATCAGATTAAAAATTTAATGAAAGTATTCAGTTTGGACCAAAGTGAATTGTTAATAAATATAGAAAATAGGTTATAAAACAGCAGTGTGCACATGGTTGACATTTTTTAAAACATCAGCCAACAACTTGAGAAGTGGATTATTTGGAAACAGGATGTTGTTGGAACTCTAATGTAATATGAGATGTGTATGTGTTTTTCTCTTCTGTAGGTGGTCTTGAGTGGAAGTGATAACAGATACATCCTGAACGGTCTGAGTCCATCTACTGAGTACGAAGTTATGTTGACAGCTGTATTCAAAGATGAATCTGAGAGTGACACCGTCTCTGTTACAGAGACCACATGTAAGTAACATGAGACTGACTGGAAATATGCTCGGCTGTTATATTACTAACCCAGGCAGTTCTGATATTTACTTTATCTAATCAACACAAAACTTGACAAAAGGCAGAATCCAGGGATGAGAGAAAGAGACATGTGTAATGTCATAGATTAATATCCCTTTGGTTGCCCTGATGTTGAAATTAGCATGTGACCAGACCAGTCCAATCACATATACCTTTTAGGATCAAAAAAGCTCTGCATGAACACATTTGCATTGATTTGTTTGTCACACCTTGCCTCAGAGAAAAGAAAGAAAGAAAGAAAGAAAGAAAGAAAGAAAATCTATTTTCCCATCAATGTTGATTTATGTATTTCTGTCTAATTGCCTTAGTTATTGATACAGAGAGTTGTTGAGGAGAGTTTCTAATTATCTGGTTCATGCTCTCTCTATTTCCCTCAGTGGCCAAGACAACAACGATTGCTACCACAACCACAGGTACAAAGTGTCCAATTTGCTTTTGTGTAAAATTCTAAAATGTCAGAAGTGCTTGAAGCATCACACTCAATATTGTACATGTATAATAATGGCCAAGCGTTAACTTGAGAAGATTGGACACGTCATGTTGGATGCAAATTTTGTCATGAAATGTATTTTTTCGTAACATTAGTAACATTAAAAACCTTAAGAGTGTTGCTTTACATAATTTTGCTTGCTTGTGTCTAGCGGGCTGCAGACTAAGTTCAAGCGCTACTTGCTTTAGAAAACTATCCTGGCAGAGAAACTGGCCATCATGATTCAAGCCAAAGCATCTGTCTAGAAAGTCTACTGCCATTGAAATGTGAAAAGCTCTACGAGTTGCCAATGCATGCTGATGTTGCCAGAGTGCAACCACAGTTCTAGCAAGTTCCTGTTGCAGAGTTTTGGTCTTTGTTGCTCAAAATGTTTCAGGAAGCAAAGCCACAATTACTGAGTGCTTAGGAAAGCTCAGCACTATCTGCTGGGACTAAGGCTGATGAATGCAAAACCAAACCACTGATAACATTCTCAAGGAAGGATGCAGCTTATGAAAAATGTTTGGAAGATCTCTTGTGTTTTTATAAGTGTGTTTACCAAGTTGGCTTCACCCAGAGACTGTAGTTCAAACTTCATTATCTTGGAGGCGACCCAGAGGCCATCTGGATTGTGTTTTGCATAAGGGGCAGGTTACAGCTAATAGAGTCAGAGGAGTTTCTCCCCTCACGGCTCTAAAAACTTAAAATGCAACACGTCTCCTTTACTTAAGTCGCTGCACTCTACCCTAGAAACTTTAAAACAGCAAATCTGCTTTGTTTAGAACTTTTAAGTGCTTGTGGTTTCTCAAAAGTGGCCAACTAAAAGACAGCGAGTCGCCTCTGCTTTTAATAATCAAGGCTTGTATTTTAAGGCTGCATTATGTGTGGAAGCCTCACATTGATTTTTATCCTCTCCGGACTGCATAGATTTAAAAACGTGTGTACTTGGTTTAAAGCCATTATCAAGACTGATGAAGCAAAAAAACAAACAAAAACACTTTCAAACTCCAAGAAGTGTTCCTGAGAGAAAAAAAAGCTCCATCTGGACCAGATATTACTTCATTACCATCCAGCACATCACAGCTGTCTGAGCACCTTGGCACTCTGACAGCAGCCATGATTTTCTTTTAGCATACCGGCAATTTGACTGACATTTTTTTGAATCCACAGTTTACCAAATCCACATTAAAAGAAAACAAAGCTTTAGCCAAGATTTGGTGTACATTTTTGATATATAAATCCTACAGTAACTCGGTACACTAACTTTTGTCTGCGATGTGTTGTCACAGTGGCGCGCCAGGCTGTGAGGAACCTTCAGCTGAGTGACGAGACCACCCAGAGCTTAGAGGCATCATGGGAGCTGGACGACCCTCACGTGGAGAGTTACAGGGTCTCCTATGCCGGCCTCAGGGGCGACCGCGAAGAGGAGTCTGTGAGTTGATGAAGTTGTGTGCTGTTACTGTAAAAGCAAAGTCATTTACAAATAATTAAGTACACATTCCTCTATTCTAGCTATTTTTATATCCTTATTACATGACTATAGTGTCACTAAGTGTCTCTCCTTATAGTCCACTGTCACTTTGGGAATTGTAGCTCTCAAACACATGCACGTAAACAAACAAACTTCTCCCCTGGTGAGTTGTGAATACTGATTATACAGTATAGAGAAAAGTGTAGTTGTGTTTGGAGGAAGATCCTAGTTATTTCATACCTCCAGCAAACTGGATGGCACTGTAGCGGTCAGTGTCGGGTCGTCTGCTCCAATCAAAAAACTGATTACACTTTTAGTCCCCT
The DNA here is from genome assembly GCF_021292245.1 of Micropterus dolomieu. Taxonomy (NCBI): domain Eukaryota; kingdom Metazoa; phylum Chordata; class Actinopteri; order Centrarchiformes; family Centrarchidae; genus Micropterus; species Micropterus dolomieu. The sequence goes on from NC_060152.1 coordinate 20,475,919, forward strand.
GTCCACTCGGCCTCTCCTCCTGATTCCTCTATCTGTGGTAAGAGCCCTAGAGCTCAGTGCCATGTACTGACCCTGATTGCTGATGCGCACACACACACACACACGCACACACACACACACGCGCGCGCACACACACACACACACACACACACACACACACACACACACACACAAACACTCTCCGTCTGTCCCTCTATCTCTCTGTTTTCCCTCCCTCTTGTCTTCTGCCACCTCTGCTTGCTTTCCTCTCCTCTCGCTCTCTCTCCCTCCCTCCTGTTTTAATTTCCCAATGTGGTGTCAGAGCCGTAGAAGATGGAGAGGCCAGGCCAAGCCAGAAGACATTCCATTATCTTTTCAGCAGCCATTTACCTCACTGGGAGCGGCGATGGAGGGCAGCAGAGAAAAGAGCAAAAGAAACAAAGAGAGGTGGAAAAAGAAACAATGGCTAAACAAAAGTGGAGAAAGGATTAAACCTGTCCACCGGCTGATAGAGGGGGTTGTTTCAGGTCGTGCCTCTTTTGTGAAAGTTTGGATGTGTTTTGATGTGGATGTGTGAGAGATAGATAGGGGGCAAAAGTGACAGCATCAAGGGTGTAGGTTTCATTTGGAGGGGACTCATATTATATGGGGGGATCCTCCTCCAGAAAATTTTGAGTAATAAACACTTAATTTCTGCATTCTGGTGATTTTTTCTGTACCAGTGTCAGTGATAAATTAATTCATTTTAATTTATTTATAAACCCCTGAACTTTAATAGCTCCTGTGTTTCAGTTTTCTGCTCATGTTCAAAACTTTCTGCACATTCAAAATCTATCCCACATATCTGTGTTCTCTGACATATCGAGAATCGTCATAAATATTTCAGATAAAAGAAAACAAAGTCAAATTTTAATGAGAACTAAGTAATGATATTTTAAAATAATCTACCTGCCCTGTAGTCCTACTCTGCTGAGCATTCACCTATGTTATTGTTCTGCTGATATGGTAGTATCCTCTTCAGACTGCCAGTCACAAACGCAGAACCCTGTTTGGTACTGTACTGGACGAGACAAGTATGCTGCTCTTCATCAGGGGTGAAGAACTGCAAACACTTCTGATCAGGCATGAACCACCAATCCACACAAATGTTAACTTCGTCACCTCTGATAAAGTGCAGCTGACAGCTGCTTCAGCAGGAAGCATCCTGGAGCAGTGAAGCACTCCCAAACAGAGCAAAGGTGTCAAAGGTGTCATAAGCGCAGAGACAGCAGCGCTACAGAGGAGCTACAGAGGAAAGACAACACGGTGCAGTCCAAACTGTTTACAAGTCTAAATATGTGGAGACTGAAAATACTAAAACATGCACATATGACTCAAAGCAACCAAAATCAGGAACAGGTTATTAGTTATTAGGTGCTGATGTGTTAATGTGTTAATGTATATAAAATGTATTTTAAACCTATGTGTTTAAAAATGTTTGTGTGTGTGTGCCTTCCTGCTTTGATGCTGTCAGGTGTTTCAGCACTGCAGTCAGAGTGGACAGCTCCTCCCAGTTATGACAGATTTACACTGAACAAAATTATAAATGCAACACTTTTGTTTTTGCCCCCATTCATCATGAGCTGAACTGAAAGATCTAAGACTTTCTCTGTGTACACAAAAGGCCTATTTCTCTCAAATATTGTTCACAAATCTGTCAAAATCTGTGTTAGTGAGCACTTCTCCTTGCCGAGATAATCCATCCACCTTACAGGTGTGGCATATCAAGATGCTGATCATACGGCATGGGTGTTGCACAGGTGTGCCTTAGGCTGGCCACAATAAAAGGCCACTCGAAAATGTGCAGTTTCACTGTATTGGGAAGGTCCGGGTGGGTCCGGAAACCAGTCAATCTCTGGTGTGACCACCATTTGCCTCACGTAGTGCAACTCATCTCCTTTGCATAGAGTTGATTAGGTTGTTGATTGTGGCCTGGGGAATGTTGGTCCACTCCTCTTCAATGGCTGTGCGAAGTTGCAGTCAGGACGAGACCCCGATGAGGACGAGGAGCATGCAGATGAGCTTCCCTGAGACAGTTCCTGACAGTTTGTGCAGAAATTCTTTGGCAAACCGATTGTTGCAGTAGCTGTCTGGGTGGCTGATCTCAGACGATCTTGGAGGTGAAGATGCTGGATGTGGAGATCCTGGGCTGATGTGGTTACATGTGGTCTGTGTGTGAGGCTGTTTGGATGTACTTCCAAATTCTCTGAAATGCCTTTGGAGACGGCTTATGGTAGAGAAATGAACATTCAATTCATGGGCAACAGCTCTGGTAGACATTCCTGCAGTCAGCATGCCACTTGCACACTCCCTCAAAACTTGCGATATCTGTGGCATTGTGCTGTGTGATGGAACTGCACATTTTTGAGTGGCCTTTTATTGTGGCAAGCCTAGGGCACACCTGTGCAACATCCATGCTGTCTGATCAGCATCTTGATATGCCACACCTGTGAGGTGGATGGATTATCTCGGCAAAGAAGAAGTGCTCACTAACACAGATTGTGAACAATATTTAGAAATAGGCCTTTTGTGTACATAGAGAAAGTCTTAGATCTTTGAGTTCAGCTCATGATGAATGGGGGCAAAAACAAAAGTGTTGCGTTTATAATTTTGTTAAGTGTACCTGGCCTTCCCTTAAAGCGCCTTTATCTCTCTTTCTCTGACGAACACACACACACATAGGCAAACATTTGGCAGGGGATCTCTCTCCTGTTGTTTATGTTAAAGTCTTGTTTTGGCAAGCAGACACTTTGTTAAGAACAGACAGAAGCCTTTCTGATGTGCATATCAAATAATGTTTTGGTTTACAAACAAGAAAGTTCATGAAATCAGGAGCAGGAGAAACTTTTATTTTGGACAGCTGACAATTTGTGTGAGAAACTCTTATTTTAAATAATAATAAGAATGAACTGGAAAGCTCAACAAGGACTTTAATTCCTGAAAGTGCTCAGAATAATGTATGTTTAGACATCTACAGTTCCATGACAACTTAGCAAACTTCATCTCCTTGGGGGAGGTAAAAAGCAGGAAAACAAACTATGAAGTAATCTGCAGCAAGTACTCTGGATTTATTCAAATTATAAAATGGTGTCATGAGATTTCTTTTTTTTTGTGTCAGTGTACCAAATATTATTTTTGTATGGTAGTTTGATACAGTGGTGCCTTGTTTATACAAAGGAATACTTTTAGAACTTAAAGGGGCTGTATGAAGTTTTTGAATAAATCACTTTTTTACTTCCTATTTGTCAGAGAGTTGTAACCTTAAGTAAAAATGAACCATGGCGTATTTTCTCTGTAGCCACTATTCTGCTTCTAATGTGAAGGAATCAGGTCAGGTTCTCTGCCCGTGCGCTTCCGAGCCTCTTGCCTACTATAGCGACAACACAGCAGCTAACAAAATGTAGTACACTAACACCACAAAACGCCGGGCTCCCAGCACAACACAAAATCCAACACAAACTTCACGTAAGGATAAAAAACAACAACCAAGTTTTATATACCGGAGACCGAAGAATCAAATGTCAGAAATGTCGATGTCAGATGGAAACACAGTCAACATCAGAAGGCAAAGCATGCGAAATATATTGAGATTTTGTGCTTTAGTTGGCTCAAGTTAAATAACGTTAGCTCGCCGACTAACGCTGAGCTGTTGCTAACCTTATCCAGTGCAAAATAATGCAAGAATTGTATGACTTTCCACATTATTTCACCAGCTAACGAGATCTACATTACTGTCCTGTGTACCACCGGTATTATGTCAAAGTGCTGATTTAGCCAGCAAGAAATTATCTAACAAAGGAAATGTGGAGCGATTTGTCCAGAGGCTAACTTACAGACAGGGGCAGCCAGTAACGTTACTTACAGAGGTCTAACTGTTATAAAGTGTGGCAACAATCCCATTTATAATATTCAGTCCAACTCACTAACCATTTTAATCCAGTACATTTAACTGTGCTGACATTGCTGAGCCTCCTTGTGAAAGACACACAAATAACATTAGTTACTGAAAAGCGGGCAGGTGAGCTAACGCAGTTAATGTAACATTACCATGTAATGAGCATGGATTACTTCAACCTCAAGTTAACCTGAGTTTCCAGCATGTTGTGTGAAGCTGTCTCCCAGTGAGTCTGTCTGTGTGTGTCCAATTATGCTCGCTCATGAGTTCATGCACACGTACAAGCACACACCAGGTTGCAATCTAAAAACTGCACCGTTAGTGGCCGCTGAAAACCGCATATAGACCCTTTAAAGAAAGATGTAGAGTACAAACTTTAACACTGATAAATGAAAACATAGCAGCAATGGGTTTTTCTCGCCCCTTTTCTGCCTCTCTGACTTTATTGACTAAACTGAGGTGAGCAGAATTCTTGAACAGTTGCAGTTCAGATCCCTTAAGGTATATGTAGCATTTTGCAAACACTTTCTGTTTCACTGGCCTTTTTCTTTGCCTCCAAATGTCACTATTAGCCAGCAGAGAACATCAACCAAATCTGTAGTCTGCTGGTGCATGTATCCTTGTGTTTGTGTTTGCATGCATGTGTGTGGATCTGATTTGTATGTCCCTTGTCTTTTTTCCTATGGGCAGGTTAGTCCCAAGTGAGCAGAAGTCATCATTGCTTTAAAACTCTGTGTACTCTCTTACTCCTTCAAATGTGCCCTGAATGTTTATGTGTGTGTCTGTGTGTCTGTGTGTAGGTGTTAGTTCCCGGTGGTCAGAGGAGAGCAGTGCTTGAGCCTTTACTATCAGACACCCAGTACAAAGTGACAGTCACACCAGTGTACAACGACAGACAAGACGGCATCAGTGTCTCAGCCCTGGGTTCCACATGTAAGCTCCAACACACACACACACACACACATACACACACACCTCTGAATTATTAACCACTGGGGTCAACTCTCGGTTCCTCAATTTTCATTATACAAAGATGCAGCTCCTAGTTTGGGAACACATCTGACGAAACTGAAAGCTAATGAAAATGAATTTTATTGCAGCAAGCAGCATGTTCATTTGCATCACATTAATTTCATGTTCATTCACGTTCCTGAAGGAGAATGTAAATTAAAGTGATGACAAATACTGATGCTTTCTTAATTGTCTTAATGAAAGCCGTTCATAATTACAGCAGCTCCTTTCATTAATGAGGCGATTAAATTATTTTGCACAGCTCTAATTGATTTTCTCAACCATTTTCTTGATTACCTCTTATGAGTGGTAGTGACTGTCTCCTCGTGCAATGAATTGACATGTCAGCCGAAATATGTCATCTTTTTTGATGAGGGTACTATAGCTCGCCATATTGCAAATACAAGCCTCCTCTCAGCCTGGAAAGCAGCATAGTAATAAATCAGAGCTCCGGCATACTTGATGTACAGAAAGACATGAATTTCTTTATTTTTTTTACTTTGTCTTCACTCCAAAATCAGGATCTGTAGGAATTTACAATCTTGTGATAATTCAAATTGATCCACTCCTGGCAATGTTTAGGAAGAAAATCTTTACAGTGTTACCATCATTTCTCTTCCACTGTTTATTGTAATGGATATAATTAAACCATATATGAACAACTGACATAGAGTGCTGTGCCTAGCTTAAAACAATCCCAACAACAACAAGGAACAAAAGTCATAAGTCATATTTAGGCGAGTATCAACGCTTAATATTTTTGTGCTACTGACCGAAATGTGTCTGTAGGACAGAATCAAAAACTATCAAGTACCAAAAGCTGTCCAGTCAGAATGATACTCTTCTTAAGAGCTGCAACAATTAGTTGACCGAAAATGATACTATTTTTATAATAGATTAATTGAAAATCATTACCAGATTATTCAAAGATTATAACTAATAATGATTCTTAATAATTTTGATTTAGTCAAATGTCTTGTATGGCTGCTTGTGTTTGGATAACATTTAACATTTGAGGAGTTTGGCCTTTTTTGTTAAATGTGAAAAAATGTTTTGTTGAAAAACAAAGCAAGGTATTAAAAAAGGTATGAATGTGTGCAACTTTGTGGGCGTGTTAAGGTCGAGGGCTTGGTTTGCAGTGAAACCTCCTTTGGTATTGGTACCAAAACTCAGGCATTGTCTCAGCACTAGTATCATGTATTCGTGAGGAAGGAAATGCGCCAGGCACGTTTGTTACACCTCAAAGATACACACAATGCGTTTTGTTGTTTAACATTCTGATAGTGTTCTAATTTTGCAGTGCCACTCATGTCTCCTGGAAACCTACGTGTGTCAGAGGAGTGGTACAACCGCTTCAGGGTGACCTGGGATCCACCTCAGTCTCCTACAGTTGGTTACAGGATCGTCTACCAGCCCATCTATGGTACACACACACACAAATCTGTGAGCTCATATTTTATTTGCTCTGGCAGATGCGCCTGTACCATTCAGACAGATATCAAGCTGACCTGGCCTGGGTCGGGCCAGTCACAACTGTTGTCTAAGATTCGGTGGGTTTAATTTGTTGAGGCAATTTTGTAAACAACCAAGATGGCTGCTGCTGAGGTGGAACATTGCTACACCATCATCTCATCTCTGCATGCTGTAGTCACATGTTTCGTTGCCCTGATTGGTTGTAGGCCTTTTGGTCTGCACTGGTTGATAACGCACCTTGGAAATCGAAAATGAGAAGTTGCAGACTATTCACATTTGTGCAGTTACTAAATTTTAGTAAGTGCAGCGATCCAGAGATGAAATAAGACATTACCCTTCACAATTTATTTATTGTCTTGAAGTATCATCAAAAGCCCATTTTCACTGCTTTGCTGCTTCTCTGGTACTAATTGTTTCATCCTTACAAGACAAGGCTCCAGTCTTTATAGTTTCCATGTCTGTTTTTAGTCATCTAAACACAATTACCATGTCTCTGAAAATCCAGCGTGAAGCAGACTAGCTGCATTAATCTGATTTTCAGAATTAAGTTGAAGAGAAATAAATTTCACCAGGCGGCTGTGAGAATTCAATATGTTTGTTCAAGATTACTCCTAACTGGATAGTTTTGAAATAAGAAATCAAGATTTATGGATTTGGAGCTCCGCCAATCACGCAAGGATTTCCATAAGTTTTGGATCATGTCACAAGCATAACAGATGTTGTTTCTTCATTTGTGTTGCATTATCTACATCAAATTTAAATCTTTTTCTCATAGCCAATATTTCAGTTTTTCTATAGTTTTTCAGATTAAGTGTCCTCCTTGTTAAACCAGGGTACAGTGTATTTACTAAATATTGCCTCTGAAAAGTATTACACCTTTTGTGTGCAAAAAAAATCCACATAGTCTATATTTAAAAATTGTAATTTAGGTGTTGGCATGTTACCTATATAGTTTTTAATTATGGAATAAGTACCATTGGAATGTTTTGTGTCACCTTAATATAGTTTTTAATAGAGCAATCCAAGTCTCATTTATTTTAAGTATGCTACCATTTCCCTCCATCACATGCACAATTGACCATATTCTTTTTTCATTCAGTCTTTCATAAATATAGATGTACTTTTACTTAATATCACTCAGTGGGACATTGTGAGGGTAGAAATTATTTAATAAATCATTTTCCAGAGTGACAGGACTTGTTGATAGAAGGCAGAGAGTCTAACAGGCAATTTTGATGTTTCAAAATCACATCACATCACAAAATTTCAATACCCTCAATTTATTGAACACAAGGGAAGTTAATGAGAACCACACCTCTTTACCATTCCTTAGAAGAAAAAAAAAGGAAAAAAAATATAATAATAATAATAATAATAATAATAAAATACTGTTGTTTAACAGTCACAGGTGGCGTTGGGCAGGCGGCAGCTAAAATGTGGGAGGCACTGAATGAGACTAGATCTCTCACAGGACACGAAAATCTGAAGCACAACCAAAAACAGGATCAGGCAAAGTCAGGCACAAAAACACTAACGTGATTCAGCGGTTTGGCCACAGCATGAGTACCACTTGAATGGACAATCTGACAAAGAATGGAGTGAAGAGCCGGGGTTTAAATACTGCAGGGCTTCATTTCTGGAATTAATCTCAGGTGTGCAGGAGATAGGACAGCCAAAGAGGACAACCAGAGCGCCATGCCCAGACAACACACACACACACGCACACAATGGGCACAGCCAACTACAACAAATATTCATTCATGATTTCAAAATGAATTGCTTTTATCAAAAACTGACCAACACAAACAACAAGAGTTTCAGTTTTGGCCCAAGCCGTCAGGCGTCAGGCCCCCACGGCGGACACATCAAACAGGATCTACTGTCTGTCTTGGTCCAGTTGGACTGGACCCCATTCCTGACCGGTCACGGGAGAAGCTTTACTCCCCATTATCAAATGTACCCCCATTCCAGCCTGTCAACAAGCTGAATGAACATGGACCGGTTTGTGTTCCCACACAAATGCTCACACTCACAGGGCAAAGCTGTGTAAATACAAATGGGCTTACCTTATTCTTGATAATCTTTTGACAGTGATCATGACTGTCCTGGTCTATGACTGGTAGGTGTTAAAAGGCACTAGCACCATATAAGTATCAAGAACAAAACATTGTTCAGCACTCTAGTTTCATTCTCATCTAGTTACCTATTAAGTTTAGACAGAAAAGTTGGGCAGGCCGTTATCTTGGCCCATATCAGCTTATGGCAGAAATATCAGTATCAATAATTAGTATTGGCTGATTTATCGTACGTAACCGTATTTTTTTTAGTCTATTGATTAATCCACCTGCTGATTCTCAGTATATGTTTTGGCGTGCGATGTGTTGTGAATTTCAGCCAGGAAACATTTAGACTGTAGGCAGACCTCTGGTCTTTAGCAGTCCTCAAAAGTCTAAGGCTTGGGAATTATTAGAGCATCTGATAACAACAGTGGCGTTTTAGTCAATTTAAACCTATTTATTTGGATTATAACCTTTATTTCAATGGCATTTCAATCATATTTTTAACATGTAGCAGGTTCTACAGGATGTCACTGCAGTAATGGCTGCATGTTAATCCGCCTACAACCTGGAACACTGGATAGAGAGTTTCATTCTGAGCCTTAGTGGTAAAAATATTGATGCAACATGGAAAAAGTTGATATTAAAGAATTTTGTAACTCCTACTAATATTTTTTGTCTAACTGCTGTATTTTTGGAAGTAAATTTACCGTAATTTGTGGCATATATCATTGTTACATTCCTTAGTCATTGCTTGTTGTGCCTGCTCCAGCACTGTTACCCATTTTTTTGGTAGTTTCTGGCTGCTTTTGCATGCGCTGACTGCTAGCTAGCTTGCTTGTCATGTATAGCAAGTATGTCCACCTTTTGTTTCTGTGGTGTATAACATATGTGCTTCATATCCGCACTTAGCGAGGATGTGTCTGTCTTAATTTCATTAAATGATGTCAATATCTCAGACTTTATCTGAACCAGCACCGCTTCTCTGGATGTCTGTAGTTCCACTCTTAACATCTGTAGTGTGGTCTTCAGCGTGGACTCAGTTTCGTTGTCCTCCATCTTTGAACTGCCAACTGTGAAGGAAGTTATAATTTTCTGAATTTGTTTCACTTTCCCTTGTGTGACGTTTTCCTCATTTCAGAAGTTTTTTGTTAGGTGACTTATTTTCAGTTTGAGCCCTGTTGTATCATTTATGGAAGGTTCAAATGTTTATCGTAGGAAATGTCTATGTTAACTAATTATTTTGTCAGAGCTTGTTTCTTCTACTGTCAAGGAAGTCCAAAAGTCATGTTCCTTTTAACCCTTATCATGTAAGTGTCCAGTAAACTACCAGAACCATCGATACAGCAAACAATGTTAAAACACAGTAAAATATTTAAAAATGTTTATTAATGTTAAACAATAAAGGAGGTAGAGAGACATGGGGGGAGGGGGGGGGGGGGGAG
>NC_060152.1:20485837-20492694 GCF_021292245.1 Micropterus dolomieu
GTAATAAGGGGGCAAAAAGGTGGGGGTGGGGGAGGGTTGGGGCGTTGAGAAAATGGGGGGGATATAGTGGCACAAAGTTGGGGGGGGGGCCTTCGGCGTCTTGACTGCCGCGTCTTGACGGCCTCAGTGGAATGTGGTGTCGTGATAGCTTCAGTGGACTGCAGTGTCTTTACAGTCTCATCAATCTCATGGGAGACGAGCATTTTGCTTGCCTCAGAGATGGCAGTGTTGGTAGACGAAGAAGAGACACAGGAGGCAGATCTCAGGCTTTTCTCTGACCTGATGGAAAGTCAGGAGGTTGATCCTGTCTCTGTGGTCCAGACTTTTCGAAAATCCTCAGCCTCTGTCTCCTGGTTCTCTGAATTACATTTAAAGCTATTTAGAGGTTTAGGTGAAAAGGTTGAGAGAAAGAAGGGGGGAGTGGAGGGACATGGAGGAGGCAGGTGGGTTTGTGGGGTGAGAAAATGGGGGTGGTGTGGATATAAGGGGCAAGAAGGTGCAGGTTGGGTTGGGATTGGGGGTTGAGAAAATAGGGGGATATAGGGGGCAAGAAGGTGTGGGTTGGGTTGGGATTGGGGGTTGAGAAAACAGGAGGGATATAGGGGCAAGAAGGTGGGGATGCGGGGTGGGGGGTTAGGAGAAAGAGAAATGGGGTGACGTTATTATCAAGCCAGTTTCTGAAACTGGTCTTGATCTTTGACTTGATGTCAAGTCAACAGTTGTCAGTACAACAGCTGCTTCCAAAAAGGACACTGCTTCATCTTTTTCTCCTCCTCTTCCTCCTTCATCCTCATCTTCTGATTCTTTTTGGGAAAGGGATAAAAAACACAAATAAGCAACAACAGTTCAACAAACAGCTAATATGTGTTCAAGTCAGAAATAACTGGATAAAGAAGCACAACATTTTGGGATTCAAATGCTTAGTTGGAAGTTAAGCAAGTTAGTTAGAAAATGAAGGGAAGGAAAGAATGCAGCAGAGATGTTGAGCTGCCTGAGACAGTTCATCATCAATCCTTCATAGTGTCCTGTTTTGTCCGGTCGGATCTGGTCCAATCTATTCCTGTGTACTTTTAACGTGGTCACACTTATTAGAATTCCCATGTAAGTACATCCTTACCTTTGAGAAGATTTTGCGGAAGGAGCATAAGAAACTGTTGATCTTCTTTGCCTTGGTCTCTGCAACAGGCCGAGACCGGTCCAAAGAGCTCTGGCTGAAGGTTTTTTCATCCTCATCACCAGAGTTGATGGACTGATCTTCTCTTTCTAAAGAACTGCACATCTCTTCCTGATCAAAATCTTCAAGTGGAGCTGCCTGAACCTTATTCCTCAGCCATCCACTGAAACACACCTTCCACTGTGACTTCTTCTTCTCAGAGGACTGCAGTGTCTTTACAGCGTCAGAGGACTGCGGTGTCTTGATGGCCTCAGCGGATTGCAGTGTCTTTACAGCCTCAGAGCACTGCAGTGTCTTGATGGCCTCAGCGGACTGCGGTGTCTTTACAGCCACAGAGGACTGCGGTGTCTTGACAGCCTCAGTGCACTGCGGTGTCTTTACAGCCTCAGCTGACTTTGGTGTCTTGACAGCCTCAGTGGACTGCGGTGTCTTTACAGCCACAGAGGGCTGCGGTGTTTTTACAGCCTCAGTGGACTGTGGTGTCTTGATGGACTCAGCGGATTGCAGTGTCTTTATAGCCTCAGAGCACTGCAGCGTCTTGATGGCCTCAGGGGACTGCGGTGTCTTTACAGCCACAGAGGACTGCGGTGTCTTTACAGCCTCAGAGGACTGCGGTGTCTTGACAGCCTCAATGGACTGCGGTGTCTTTACAGCCTCAGCTGACTTTGGTGTCTTGACAGCCTCAGCGGACTGCGGTGTCTTTACAGCCACAGAGGGCTGCGGTGTTTTTACAGCCTCAGTGGACTGTGGTGTCTTGATGGACTCAGCGGATTGCAGTGTCTTTACAGCCTCAGAGCACTGCAGCGTCTTGATGGCCTCAGGGGACTGCGGTGTCTTTACAGCCACAGAGGACTGCGGTGTCTTTACAGCCTCAGAGGACTGCGGTGTCTTTACAGCCTCAGTGGACTGCAGTGTCTTGATGGCCTCAGCGGACTGCAGTGTCTTTACAGCCTCAGAGGAATGCAGTGTCTTTACAGCCTCAGTTGACTGTGGTGTCTTGACGGCTTCAATGGACTGCGGTGTCTTTACAGCCTCAGCTGACTTTGGTGTCTTGACGGCCTCAGCGGACTGCAGTGTCTTTACAGCCTCAGTTGACTGTGGTGTCTTTACAGCCTCAGCTGACTTTGGTGTCTTGACAGCCTCAGCGGACTTCGGTGTCTTGACGGCCTCAATGGACTGCGGTGTCTTGATGGCCTCAATGCACTGCGGTGTCTTTACAGCCTCAGTGGACTTCAGCGTGTTGACGGCCTCAGTGGACTGCAGTGTCTTTACAGCCACAGTGGATTGCGGTGTGTTGACGGCCACAGTGGACTGCGGTGTCTTTACAGCCTCAGTAGACTGCAGTGTGTTGATGGCCTCAGTGGACTGCAGTGTCTTTACAGCCTCAGTGGACTGCAGTATCTTGACAGCCTCATCAATCACGTGGGAGACGAGCATTTTGCCTGCCTGAGAGATGGCAGTGTTGGTGGAGGAAGGAGAGACACAGGAGGCAGATCTCATGCTCTCCTCTGACCTATGTAGGGAGCTTGATCCTGTCTCTGTGGTCCGGTCTTCTCCAAAATCATCTGCCTCTGTCTCCATGTTCTCTGGATTCCAGAAGCTTTGGCATACTTTTGTAATCTCCTCATCGATATTCTGATCAAATGATGTGATCATGTCTGAGATAGCAGAGTCAGGGGAGGAACACCAAGAAGAGTCTGTCATCCTGCCGTCCTCACTCATGGAACACCAAGAAGAGGAACTTGTCGAGATGTTGTCCCCATCCATGGAAGACCAAGCAGAAGAACATGTTGATGTGCTCTCCTCTCTGATGATGGGATGATGGGTACAAGGGCGAGTGAATTCTTGGTCATCACAATGCATCAGATCATTAAGATCCTTAGCAGGCTTATCGATGGTTCCTGATACAGGGATGTTGGTAATCTCAGTGGACTCTGAGTTTATGGAGACAGCAGGAGACCTGGAGATTTTGTCCATGTTCTCTGCTTCTTTATCCGTGTTACTTGAATCAGAAATCTGGAGGAGAAACACATTTTGTTATTCTAATGCTTTCGTTAGTTACAAAATGAAGGGAAGGAAAGAACGCAGCAGAGATGTTGAGCTGCCCGAGACAGTTCATCATCAATCCTTCATAGGTTCTCTGCTGGTCTGTTCCACCTGTTATATCTGGTCGGATCTAATCCAATCTATTCCTATGTACTTTTAAAGTGGTCGCACTTATTAGAATTTCCATGTAAAAACATCCTCACCTTTGAGATGATATTGCGGAATAAGCGTAATAAATGTTTGCTCTTCTTTGCCTTGGTCTCCGCAACAGGCCGAGACCAGTCCACAGAGCTCTGGCTGAAGGTTTTTTCATCCTTATGACCAGAGTTGATGGACTGATGAGTTAAGGAGTTGCTCTTCTCTTCCTGATCCAAATCTTCAAGTGGAGCTGCCTGAATCTTGTTCCTCGGCCATCCACTGAAACACCTCTTGAACTTTGACTTCTTCTTCTTCTTCAGTGTATTGACAGTAATCTCAGTGGTGTTTGAGTTTAAGGAGAACGTAGGAGAACTGGAGATTTTGTCCGTGTTCTCCATTTCTTTGTCCATGTTACCTGAATCAGAGAAGAATCACAAACATTGGAAAACTGTGAGCTGTGTTAAAAGAGGAGTCTATCTATCTATCTATCTATCTATCTATCTATCCAGTCAATGTGTTACACATTCACACTCATAGTGATTTTATCTATATTCATGCCTCTGAAATGATTCTTTATCAAGATCAATTCTTGTCATTATCCTTTTTATATTTCTTTCTTATTTTTTGTCTGTTATGGGTGTTATCCCTTAATAATTATACTATATATCACACAGCCCCCTTTCAAATGTAATGAACTGACTCAAGATTTATAACATTGTCACATTATATGTACCGCATTTGCATATCATCAATTTACTTGTAAACATACTGGATTAAATATGGATACATCAACACAAGTTATCTGTTGATCGTTCAGATGTCTTGCAAGTAAAGTTTTCATCAAGTCTGTGACAGATGAGCAGACGCTGCCTCTCACACTGAAACTCACTGCTGATGTTTCACAGAATTTCCTTCACAAAAAACGTCTTCATCACCTTTTTATGTGTTAAATTGTGAAAATTCTCTAAATCTCTAAACTCTAAACCAATTTAGTGCTTAAGCTTCTGTAAAGTGCATTTACTTACCGGTCTCTGGTGAGCTGGTTTTACTGATTTGCAGATTTTATTATATATTTTTTGTTATATATTTTATTATATTTTTTCTTCTTCTGAGCTTTCTGGCTTCAGGTTTTCTCAGTTGGAGTAGTGTGTTATTGTCTAGTGGTTAAATGTTTGAATTTCAGGTAATCTCTGTAGTGTTCGCTGTGGAGAGTAGGTCTTGACTGAACTTCTGGGTCAGTCGGCAGGACAGAACACTGACACACCGTGAGGTCACAGAACTCTGGGTGTTCAAGTAGAACTTGTGTTTGCACTAGTGACTGTATTATTTACATTTGCACTTACAAATGAATATAAACAACAACAAAATATATATATATATGTTTATATTCTATATATATAAGAAAGAAGAAAGAGAGACACCAAAATCAGTTCACCACAAGTGATGCAAGTACTTATTATCTATAGATAGCAGTCAACCACAGATCACAGATGTACTGGCATCCCCCACCATTTTGTGGGGAGTACCGTGTAACAGTACCATTCCTGGTTAGATTTTCAGATGCTATTCCCCCTCTTTCATCCCCACGTTTCCTGTCTCCTCTGTTTAATTAAAAAATATATATTTTGTCATGTAACACTTTTCATAAAGAGGGTACTAAACAAATACAATCTAGATTAACGAAAACTATGGGTCAGGAGAAAAAACAAAATATTTGTGATTCAATAAGAGGAAAGAAGTAGAGATACCAGGTTTATAACTACAAGCGCTCACTCTGGAGTGTTAGTTACTTTACGCTTTAATTACTTGTTTAATGAAATGTATGGGGTTGATTGTTCTTATGTAGTTTGTATGATGCCTTGTATGATGCCAATATTGTTGTTATACATTCATGCCAATAAAGCTAATTTGAATTGAATTGAACTGAGTGCAGATCTTGGCTGGGTCTGGCTGGGCATGTGTGGATAGTGCAGGACAGGGTAGGGCACTACAGGGCAGGGCGTGTGGAATGAAGGTGTAATAATCAGACAGGCGATATTGAGACATACCTTGGACAATTCAAAAACACCAGTGATGTAAAATGTCAGTTTCAAAGTGAAAATGGCAACAAATGAATCTGCCATCACTAACGTGACTGTCAGTTGTCCCTAGCAGAAACAAGACTCCAAACTAAAGCATACTATAACACATTTCAAGTTAGTTTAACTTGGAAATGCAATTTCATCTGCCTCCTTAAAAAAGGCTGGTCAACTCAACATGAAGAATGCCTTTGTTTCAACTCACAAATTAAGGTTCATAAAGTTGATATAACTATAGTGTTCTAGTTGTCTCAACGTTGTTTTTTTACAACTTGTTTCAACTTCATACTTTGAGTTTAAACAAATAATTATTTTAATTTATTAATGCAGAATAACTTCTCTTAACTAGTCTTACCGACATACATTTCTGCATTATTCCAGCTCACAGTTAGAGTTAAAACAACGTAACTACATTTATACTTCTTTCCATTTCAAGTTAAAAGGATTTAAATTCCAAATTTGTTTCAATTTACATGTAAAAGGCCATTGTCAGGTACACACTCTAATGGTGGCACTACTTTTTCCTTGTTTACCACAAAAGTATTTTGGTTGGAATTTGAATATATGAGGTATCTGCAGTGTAAAAAAATATAGTAGAGATGAGCGAGTACACCACTATCTGTATCTGTAAAATTATTTGTATCTATAGCCGGAATGGGCAGAGCTTAACCTGGATGTGGGGGGACTAACTGGATGTTAGTTATTTAAGCCTGAAATTGGTATGGGTTAATCAAAAGTTCTTATATTTATTAGAAAAGTATTTACAGAATATCCTTAGAATTCAGCTTCAAAGCAATATGTTTGATTATAATAGTAAGTGAACGATAATCTGATGATACTCATACTTGTAAAAAAGTATCTGCAGCAGATACTCGTTTCAATTGAGTACTCACTCAACCCTGATAAATAGTCGATAATGTCCATGTTTTAACTTTGCCATGGTTTAAAGAGGTTTCTAATAAACTGAAAAGACACAGCAACTAGGCTATTTTTTTCTCTTGCTCCCATCCTCACACACCCGCCATTTTTTTCAACTGATAACTTACATACTCAAGTTCGATCAACACATATCTGACAAAAGTCTACTAAAACTTGTCAAAGCCCTTTAAGTTAAAAAGAAAAAGTAAGTGGACATTACTAAATGGGGCTGTAATGATTTACAGCGCAGCTGTTGATGTGCAATGTCAGCAGTCAATGGCAGTATAAAATAGAGTAGTCAGTAAAAAAGAGTTTTCAAACAATCTAAATCACAGAGGTCCTTGAACATACAGTCAGAAATGTACACAAATATTAGGCTGATGGTTCCAGTAGAATGCGAAATTAGCTGAAGATTGATAGTCACACAATATACAGCTACAATATATTAAAAGGAAACTTAAAGGGGCTATATGTAGTTTTTCAATAAATCACTTAATACATCA
>NC_060152.1:20492714-20548303 GCF_021292245.1 Micropterus dolomieu
TTTAATTACTTGTTTAATGAAATGTATGGGGTTGATTGTTCTTATGTAGTTTGTATGATGCCTTGTATGATGCCAATATTGTTGTTATACATTCATGCCAATAAAGCTAATTTGAATTGAATTGAACTGAGTGCAGATCTTGGCTGGGTCTGGCTGGGCATGTGTGGATAGTGCAGGACAGGGTAGGGCACTACAGGGCAGGGCGTGTGGAATGAAGGTGTAATAATCAGACAGGCGATATTGAGACATACCTTGGACAATTCAAAAACACCAGTGATGTAAAATGTCAGTTTCAAAGTGAAAATGGCAACAAATGAATCTGCCATCACTAACGTGACTGTCAGTTGTCCCTAGCAGAAACAAGACTCCAAACTAAAGCATACTATAACACATTTCAAGTTAGTTTCTCTTGCTCCCATCCTCACACACCCGCCATTTTTTTCAACTGATAACTTACATACTCAAGTTCGATCAACACATATCTGACAAAAGTCTACTAAAACTTGTCAAAGCCCTTTAAGTTAAAAAGAAAAAGTAAGTGGACATTACTAAATGGGGCTGTAATGATTTACAGCGCAGCTGTTGATGTGCAATGTCAGCAGTCAATGGCAGTATAAAATAGAGTAGTCAGTAAAAAAGAGTTTTCAAACAATCTAAATCACAGAGGTCCTTGAACATACAGTCAGAAATGTACACAAATATTAGGCTGATGGTTCCAGTAGAATGCGAAATTAGCTGAAGATTGATAGTCACACAATATACAGCTACAATATATTAAAAGGAAACTTAAAGGGGCTATATGTAGTTTTTCAATAAATCACTTAATACATCAAATTTTTACTTCCTTTTTGTCAATGGGCTCAAACCTCTCTTAGAAATGAAGCACACATCTGTTTTCTCTGTTGCTTGCATCAGCCATTGTTCTGCTTTTAATGTGAGGAGACTGGGTCCGGATGTAGCCCTGTGCGCGCTCCCGAGCCTCTCTCAGACTACAGCGACAACACCGCAGCTAACAACATGCTGTCCACTAACACCATAAAACAACCGGCTCCCAGCACAACATAAACTCCACATAAGGATAGAAAACAACAATAAAGTTTTACGTGCTGAAGCCCATCAGACCAAACAAAATTCACATGATGTCCGTGAAAAGAGTGAACATCAGAAAGGCTGGAAAAATACAGAGAGATCCACATTACTTCACCAACTAACACAACCCACATTACTATCCTGTGTACCACCAGTATTATGTCAAAGTATTGACTTAACCTGCAAGAAAGGATGTAACAGTAAAAAGCAAATGTGGAGCGATTTGTTTATAACGTTAGCCTACAGTGATATAAGGCAGGAGCAGCCAGCTAACGCTACATTAGCTCGGACCTGCCGCTGCTTCATAACGTTAAATTTAGATTTATTGTCTTTTTACCAATACTCAGGTACACAGCTTCTCCACTGTCTCAGTCGTGTAACTAACATGACCCACATAATATACAATACTGCAACAAAACAGCGATAACAACACAGAGGAAGAGCCTTCCGCTAACGTTACAATGATGTTACTTACTGCGGTCTAACCGTTAAAAAGTGTGAACACAATCTGATTTATAATATTCAATCTATCTCACTAAACGTTTCATTATCATCCAATACATTTAGCTGTGTTGACATTTCTGAGCCTCAGAAATGATACACAGATAGTAATGTTAGCCTACTGAAAAGCAGCAAGCGAGTTAATGCCGATGTATCACATCAGCTAAATGCAGGAAAGGTAACGTTATTATGTAATGAGCATGGATTAGTTCAACCTCAAGCAGCTGATAAAAAATATTTCTGTAATGTTGCAGTGGTAGTTTACCTTAGTTTCCAGCATGTTGTGTCTCTTCCTGTCTCTGTGTAGCCGTTGTCATACTGCCTTTTTTCCCCGGAGTATTGTGCCAATAAGCTGGTGTCTCACTGTGCTGTATGAAAGGTACGAAGCCGGTGTTGATCTGCCTCTGAGCAGGGAACGTTTAAGTAACAGAGCCTGAACATGTCTGCAAATCCACAGTCAGTGCCAGTGTTTTGTGTCAGTGTTTTATTTTTATTGCATTGGCTTGGTTTCTTTTTTTAAATTTAGCCCTTTATTATATGTATGCAGGAATGTTTTTTTTTCATTTAGTAAAGCACTTTCTAATAGTTATTTGAAAAAGCTGGCTTAATAAAGCTTGTTATTTTTATAACTTGTATTTTAGTGGCCTAGTTGTGTTTGTGTTTGTGTTTGTGTTTGTGTGTGTGTGTGTGTGTGTGTGTGTGTGTGTGTGTGTATGTGTGTGTGTATGTGTGTGTGTATACTCCTGGATGTCATTGTGTAGTACAGAATGCTCCTGTAATAATGGTGACATTTACCACTCAAAATTCTTAGATATTTCTAATATATATATATAGATATTTCCTTGATTTCAGACAGAGGTGGACTAAAGCAGCTTCTCATCTCTAGCATGGTGACCGTCTGAAATGAACTCACTGGCAGGTTTTATCACTTGTAGATAGGTGGCTAATTAAGCCTGTGTTAATGTTAGCTCCATGAGTTGGCTGAAAACACAGTAATTTTTTGATGTTTCCAACTGATTTATTTTAAAACCATCTCTGGTAATGTTGGCACGATGTGCAGGATGTAACCCACCAAGTTTAAATTCTAAATGGCAATGTTTCAAACTTCTGTTAATAAAAATTACATGAAACTGAATTTGGTTTTTAGTGTTTTTTCTTAAATACAATAACTCATCTTTACATGTGTGTGTGTGTTTGTCAGTTCCAGGACCAGTTTTGGAGACAACAGTGGGTGAAGATGTGAACACCATGCTCCTCCTGAATCTACTAAGTGGGACGGAGTACAGTGTTCAAGTGACGGCTTCCTACCCGACAGGACAAAGTGAACCACTGCTAGTAAATGCAAAGACATGTAAGCATCATTATCATACACCTGCAAAGACCATTCATACATTGTTGGAAAAATGAGTAGTAAATGGTGGATATGATATCAGATTTTTATTTGCATGACTGTAAATAGAATAGGCTGTCTTACATTTAGTTTGCTGAAGTTGGTTTGTTGAAGTTAATAAGAAAAAAACAGATGCAAAACATAAAATTTTAATTGAGCTTTCCCAGATGATAACCTAATTAACTTTTGGAAAGTCATACCAAATTTCAAAATGAGTCGATCCAAAATAAGCCCTAATGCGGACTATACCTCACCTTACAGTCTAAATTTGTCACAAAAGACAGTGTGAACATCAGAAGGAGGAAGCAGCAGCTGAAAAGAAAAGAAAAAGTGTGAAAGGTGCAACACGCGTTTTAACTGCCTGCTGATAACGAATGCTTTAATTTCCATTAAGACTTTAGCAAACAGACAGATACACAGAAGCATATTAATATTTCTTAGTCAGCCAGTGTGAACAATCCTTTTTGCATATAGATTTGGTATAAGTAGGTGCAGTAAGACCTAATGCAACGTCGCTTTTATCTAAAACAAATAGACTGTCAGGAGAAAGGAGAAAGAGAGATTAACTGGTGATACAGAGAGAGAGAGAGAAAGAGAGAGAAAGAAGAAAAGTGTATGTAGTGTAGATATCTGTGTGGGTGCATGTGCATGCATCTGTTTGTGCATTCTTTCTTTGAAATACTCTCAGAATAGTGTCACTGTCAATCACCAAACAGTCATGTTGTCTTTTTGGCTTACTACCATTCAGTGTGAATGTGTGTGCGTGTGTGGTTTTAAGGAAACTGCTGTATCATCCCCTTCTTTAAAATCTACTGTTGTTTTTCGGGCCTACTGTCTGATTGGCCAGAAGGGACTCACCAAATAGGGGGTGACATCGCATGGGATGAAAACAAACATACTGTCATGAATTTCTGGTGCACATTAATGCACACAGCAAAAAGAGATTTTTGCTTTTTTCTTGAAAAGCTATTTCCCTTAACTTTAGAGGAAAATATAGAGAACCAAAATCTACGGATGGAAATTAGCTTGTAGCTACAATCTGACATGTTTACATGCATGTATTCCATGTTTGTTCATTAACATGTACTGTCCCAGTTAAATAAAATGTAAGGACTAAATGTGGAGTGATTAATAGATTTATAATCAACAATTAAAGCGGATTTCTTTTGATACACAGATTACTTATCAATTTGTGCTGCAGTAATATGCTGTCTTTCATTTGTTCATTAATCATCCCCCTGTTGGATGAGTGACAACTCCCTCATGCCTTCCTGTCACTATACAGCTCTCATCATGAAAGATCATTTCATAAGGAGAGAAAGATTAAATATGAGGCATTGACATGTAGATTTATCAGCCCTCCATATTTAAACTTTACACCCTGTCCCTGGTGTGGCACTTTAGGTTGTTGCCTCTATCTCATCTATATTTTGCTCTACATAAACTCCATTTCAAGTACAAAAAATCTGGAAATACATTTTTGGATTTTCAGTCATTTACGCACTTTTCTAGTCCTATTTGTGCCCATTATATGTTACATTTTTTTGTATTTTGGCAGGGGGACATAAAATAGGACTCATCACCAAATATTCAGCAGAAAACATATTCTCTATCAGATGCAAGTAATTCACAGTGCACTGATACATTTTAGATGTACCAGATTTTCCCATAATACACAGGGTATATTTAAGCTCATTATCCATATTTGTACTCTACAGTGGAGGAATTCTGATTTATTAAGGGGGATGCATTCAGTCATTTGTCATTTTAATAAGGGAGATGCCGTAACATATTTCCCTGGGTACACTGCATTCATTACAATCTTACCATGGGAGCCAACTGGCATGTTTGCACCAATAAATTGCACATACTAGCATATAGCATAAAAACGTAATTATTGGTACCTTGAGAACCATTGAATGAAATCAAACTGTTTCCCCCAAATGAAGTTTTATGTGGTTTGTATTGGGGTGCAGGCACTTTAGCTGTAGAGTAAAGAATTAATTTTCCTCTGAACCACTGAAGGGTGCTCAGTCAATCAGGTCTCAAGAATTAGCACAATGTTGTAAAATGGGAATGCCGTAATATGTTTTTTCAGCAACAGAAAGTAAGTGAAAGTTGGACTGTGAGACGGGAAACAGGCTGAAGTTGAAAGAAGAAAAAGTGTAGTGGAAACTAGGGTGGGGGTTTGGAGGTTGGGAAGGCAGATGGGTGCAAATATTTGGCTTCAAGTCTGGCAACCTCAACTCTCTCTCTCACACACACAGAGGTAATTTCTGACTGATTGCAGTATCTCCATATGGTTTCCCATGGTTTATATCCATAGTCCTTATCCTTTGGATAATTTAAATGATACCACCTCCTCAGTTCCCTCACCTTTTTGTACTTTTTATATTTTACTCTCCCCTTCTCTAATTATATTATCCTTCTTTGTCCAAGTTTCATGTTTTTCTTCGAAGTTTAAACCTGTCTTTGCATACTTCCACTTAAGCCTGGTAGTGTACTCCATCTCAGCAAAACGCATTTGATGTGTTCTTAGACTTGTGCTGATTATTGCAAAATATAAAAGTGTCATCAGACGTGTCTCAGACGTCCCTCAAAACAGGAAACAAAGTCAAAGTTATCCAAAAACAAATAAAATTGTGGAATAATATGCAAACGTTTCATATGGCTTTTGTTTGGAGTAAGCTGCCATCCTTATACAGTTTCTTATTGTCTGTACACGTGCGCCTAAACATAATATTAAAAACATATTCATTCATGTGACAACATGTGCGTTTGTATATGCTAGTGTGCTTTTTGCACATCTTTGTTTATGAGAGTGAGTTTGTGTGTGTCTTTGCATATTATTGAATGCAATGATGGGTTGTCATATGCATTATTCACTAGTATTTAAAACAAGGCACCTGCCATATGGTCCCAGCATAAAATATCCATTTACTATCCAAATTTATTTTTATACCGTCAGCAAATTCCGTTAACAAGGGGGAAAAACGAGAGAAAGGGTAAGAGAGAGAGAAAGAGAGAGATTGGGAGGGAGGGAGGGAGAGGAACAACGAAGAGAGTAACTCCTGGGAGGATTGCTTGCTTATGGTACACTGAAATCTCACAACCAAACAAGCTTCAGATATTTAAATTGCTCTTGGTGTTTTGCATTTTGCTGCATCATGCCTCATTGTTCCCCCACAAGACAGTTAAACACCAAGCCTGACTAATTGTGTTACTTTATGATTTGTCCTAACATATGCCCTAGAAGTGAATGTAGTAACTGGAACTGTCAGGATAGATACATTCCCACCATTTACACTTAATATTATTGGTACATTGTTAATCTCTTAAGCTATCAGAAGACAAAAACAGAGATGTGTGCTATTTGTGTATTTGATGCATAATACAGACAATGTAGCTCTAACTCTATCTTTAGCCTAAACCCAACCTTAATGCTGACTGTTCAGATTGAGCTCTACACTACTTTGTGCACTATTATTAGTCAATCAGTCAAAGTTTTGGTGATACATTATAAAATATGTATTTGATATGAAGTTGCATATAACCATTACTATTTCTCTCTGAACAACCAAAGTGACGTGTAGTTTACTTAATCATATGTGTCTGCAGCACAATGAATAAGAATCAGAGTTTACTTCATGAGTATACTGTACTTTGGTGCAGACTTAGTTGCCCACATTATTCATAGCTTGAGCAAACCCAGCCATAGTGCTATATGGATGGGTGTCTGAGTCTCTCCCGGTTGGAGTCTTGGGTGAAGTGGGTGAAGGAGCTGGGTGGTGGAGTGTTTTTACCAGACGAGAGACAATAAGGAAAAACCCTGGTTAGGTTAGAAAATGTGTTTTGTCAGAAACCAATATTTTTTTCAATACTGTAAAACATTACTTATAACTTACAATGTACATTACTGCAAGCCATTCAAAAGGATAATAATCAAAAGTGACCATTTTATCAGACTTTTACTTTGATGTTCTGCTTCATGTTTTTATTTATTTGGGAGAAAATACTTGGCTATTGATTGTAGTGCTGCTGATTGTTGCACAATGTTCATGTGTCATTTGATAGATTTTGTAATTAAATGTAATTCTCTTAGAGATGTCTTGTCTGTACAGTAATTTGTAATCAACAGATAAAGGTTTTTTTTGTGTGTGATTGCACATAGAACATCAGTGAGTCTTACATGAAAACAGGAATTTATCTATTTTCTCTCTATCTCTAGTGTTCCTCGGTGTCTCTGGCTTGTCAACCTACCAGGTGCGTCCCAACAGCATTTGTGTCCAGTGGCAGCCTCTTCTACATGCCACGTTATACAGAGTCTTCATACAGTCCACACTCAGTAAGTTAATGACAGTGTTTGGGTTTGTGTTTCTCATCTGTGTTCTCAAAGGTGGTGAAAAAGCGAGTTAATTTCTTGATTTAATGCTTTAATAAGTTTTGCCTTTGACACCAGACAGGCAGCTCAATCCAAGCAGACTGACTTATCTGTTCTGACTTCAAAATAAGTGTAACTTCATCATTGTGCTAAAATGTGGTCCGAATTGCACCTTTTAACTGCTGTTTGGAAAAAAACTACTAATGAAAAAAGTTACATTCAGACAACGTTTTCAGAAACAAGTAGAAATCCTTGAAAAAATGCATGTACACAGGCAACAGTTTTCTGTTTTCACCAACATTTCAGTGTGCACCTGCAGTCATCCCAACATGTTTCATCATGGCTTTTGCCAGTTAAGTGACTGGAATACAATTCAGTCAATAAATCAAATGTTTTACTACAGATCTGATATTTGGTTAGGTGGCTGGATTTAACTCCATATTCGGAATATGTTACCTTATAGATTTACAGTCTGTCCTCATGAAAATGTCTCCTCTGTTTATTATTAACACAAAGACGAGTCAGCTTAGGACTGGTTGGATGTGTGTGTTGGTTACATATACCTTTCACAGTCATCTGGATTCATATTGATATAAGCCTCTGTGGAAATAAGACTTATATATTTCTGTCATTGCAAAGGATATTCATAAATCTCTCTGTTTGCTGAAAGGAAGGGAGATATGATATGAATGCGTATGGGAGGAAACCGCTTGAGAATTGCCTATGTTATTGTGTCAAAAATAAAACAAATAAAGACACCGAATATGACCTAAAAGAGCTGTTTAATGCACAGCTCACTTCCGTTAATACCTGGAAAAAGGGAGACAGAGGAAGAAATGAAAGAGGGAACAAAGGAAGGAGCTCTTAAAAAAGAAAGAAGTAAACTCTCATAAATATCTACCAGAAACTAGTTTAATCAAATCACTATTCAAAACATCTATTTAAACCTCGCCTTTGTTACATTTTTCCCATTGAATCAAATGTCGAAAATATAAAACCCTTAATAAAACCACTGTACAATTTGTCCTGTCGACAAGAGAGTATTTTGGAGCTGGTCCACTCACAGTGAACAGCTTCAAGTTCAAGTTTTATTTTTATTTGTCCTCAGAGGGCCGTTGGTTGTGCAGCACAGGTTCGTATAAAATCGACAGTAAAAAATAACACAGTTGAAACAGCGACAATAAAGATATTTTTCTTTATAGCCGTATGCTCATTCTTTCGATTATTTATCTGTCCATGAGAAAATCTTTTCCTAAGTTTATTTTTTAAATGTCAGCATATGTTAAAAGGTCACATAGGAAACAGAATCAGGCACAGTGGCGATGTTTTTTTTTTTTTTTTACTTTACCTCTGAGATGATAATAATAATGAGAAAAGAGATATGGGGACATGGCAATACTTAATAAGTCTTCATAATGATAGGTCTATGGGGCCATCCTCATTTCTTACAGTGAGTCCACTGTGTTGGTGCAGTGGGAGATCATGTCATAGACAGCTCTGGAAAAAAAATGGAAGAAACCGAAAGATGGCTTGGCTCAATACTTTCTGTGGCACAATAAAATGTCATCCAATGTACTTAATAATATGCAAGTCTGACAGTTGTACAAACTGGGGTTAAAATAACCATCTGTAGGCCATCTCCCTATAAAAGAGCTTTCTTGTAATCCTTCTGTTGCCCACAAAGTAGTACTTGGTTTAAAAAGTTAAACCAGGAATAGTGACATGACACTTTCAGTCTTTACGCTAAGCTATGCTAAGCTAAGCTAAAATAAGTTAAGCTAATCATCTTCTGGCTTTAGCTTCTTAGTGTGTAGATTTAAAAAAAGGCAAAATGTTCCTTTAAAATACATTTTCTGCCTTTTCTCTTGTTGAAGTCTGCAAACTGTGAAAGATATGTACTTTCACCAGAGTTGAGCATTTTGAACAAAATATGCTATTCATAATTCGGTTGTGTCGCACAGGTGTGTCCACACTGTATTGCTTAGGCGTGTCAGTGAGGCAGCACGCACAATATTAAGGCGATGACAGAGCCACACCTGAATTGAAAATGGTTAATATGTTAGCTCTGTTTTAAAATGACTTTTCCAGACAGGGTTCCAGTAGATGGTTGGAGTTTAGGTTGATTAAAATAAATGGGAAGCTGGAGCGCTAGCTAGGAAATGTAGAGATTAGAGACATGAATAAACCTGCTTCCACTTGAAGGACCATGTACAGTAAGTGATGTGTGTGTTCACCTTTCACTGTCTTTTACTATCAGAGAAATGACAGTGAGAAATCTTCCTTCCCACCTGTACTTTTTTATTTTTGTATCTCCTGTCTGAGCAGCGACTGGAGTTGAGAGATTTGGTTTAATCCAATCAGAGCCAACCAGTAGCTAAAACATCTTCTCAGATGGAGAAGGTTTTCCTAAACTTTCTTATCTATGGCTGTTTCTTGTGTGTGTGGTGGGGAGCTAATTTCTCACTCCCCAAGATGAGAGACACATTAGGAAACAGATTTGGACTAATAAAACTGACAAATGGCAGCTATTAATATATGTGTATGTGCACTTCCAGTTTGTCCATTTTTGGTTGCCAACATTATTTCTTTTCTGTGATGCTGTCCCTCTGCCGCTTTCTAATATAAACACTAAATTGAAAGTGTTTGCAGTCTGCAATCTGGAGGAAATTGATGAAAGAAGTCAATAATGTGATTCTTCTTCGGTGGATATAATGATGGTTTCCACTGTGATTTTAACTGCAGAATTGTCTAGTTACTTTTTGGTGCACTAGTACAGCTGCAGTTTGTCACCTTGCTTTATTTTACGTTAGATTTTACATTCATTTGTGATAAATCAGCCAGAGATTGGATGAATTTGATGCACCACAGACTTTCATGTATCAAATAAGACATGAAGCTTACCAAGATGAGCTGAAAACTGATATATTTATAAATTGATATTTACCTGTATATCCTACCGTCTGTTACCCTAAGATAAGGTATTAAAATTGTTGTTATTAATAATTATTTTTACTTGTTGCAGATACTCCAATACTACAGTTGAAAGCAAGATTGTCACATCAAGTTTGAATTTCCAGACGACCTGACCGGGTCTGTGCATGGTGGTGAATGAGTGCTACTTCTGTACTTCAGCTGCTAATCTTTAATGTGCCCTTGAACATGAGACCTTGCATCCTGACTGCTCCAATAAAGCTGCTTAGTATCCAACTCTTGACATAAAGTGATTACTTAGCAGCTCCCAGGCTCGACAATAATGCCGAACATGGCTGAAAAAGAGGAAATGTGCTCCGCAAATACAGTTAATTTGAAACAGGTGCTTTAGTAGGATTTGAGCCTGTTTGGATTTTATTTCTGTCGATCTGAAACTTCATCCTTTTTTTGTTTGTTTGTTTTGTTTTTTACTTGCAGATGGTCAGAAGCAGGAAGTCAGCCTGGGAGGTGGTGCTTCCCGACAGTGCTTCTATGACCTCACTCCAAGCAGCCAATACCAGATCAGCGTTCACACCCAGCTGCAGGAAATGGAGGGACCTTCTGTTTCCATCACTGACATGACATGTATGTCTCAAATG
Organism: Micropterus dolomieu; assembly: GCF_021292245.1. NCBI lineage: Eukaryota > Metazoa > Chordata > Actinopteri > Centrarchiformes > Centrarchidae > Micropterus > Micropterus dolomieu. The sequence continues at coordinate 20,503,645 of NC_060152.1, forward strand.
TTTTATATAAGGAAGTTAACTCTCACTCAACCCTTTTTCCATTTTTTTTTACCCATGTCTTGCCCACCTTCACCCCTCCCTCCTTTCTTAGTTCCCCATTGAATCCTTAAAATCTCTCTTTACCTCTCATTCTCCATCTGTCCCGCCTGTTAGCCACCTTCTGCCATGCAACTGTCTCTCCTCTGCAACCTTCTCTTCTTCAGTTCATTGGTCAGCTGAGGAGGTGAGGTGATCCTCACAGCTGCAGGGACAAGGAGGGCTCAGCTTACAACCAGGCTTATAGATATATGGATAGATAAGTATGGTCTCAGATACAGATAGATAGATTCCCCACAAATTATGTTGTTGATCCACAGATTTTAAGTAGACACCTGTGATTAAATTCAACAGGAAGCTCAACCATTTGATTAAGCAACAGTTATGGGTCCATTGACAAGTGAGCTGAAGTGTTAAGATAAAATAAAGTAGGAAAACTACCAGACAAATATACTCACTTATGTCCAGTTTTTGAATTTTTACTTCAGTAAAAGCATTGGGAGGAAAACCAACACGTTACTGTGAAAGCCAGAGAAACATTTTTTTCATGAAGTATGTACCTCTTCTGTGGGCAGTCGCTGATGTTTCCAGGATGATTTACTTGCTGTACTTTAGGTTGACAGAACCCACTGTTTCTGCAAAGTAATTGGCTTGGCACTGAGGCATACCTTAACCCGGGGCTGTTTTGACACTAAAAAAACAGCCTCTGGTCAGACAGATACTAGACTGATGAAAATAGCCCTATTTGCTGTCCCCAACTTATAGAATGAAGGTAGAGAGATATGTAGAAAGAACAAAGAAAGATTTTTAAGTTTGATTGCTGTAATTCAGAGACGGAAAAAAAGATGGACAGAGCAAAACACAGCAGTTGGATTGTTCATGTATACGTAGATTGTAAAGACAGATTGCACTAGAAATCTTGTCTATGTAAAGGTCAAGATCTCAGGTGTAGGAGGGAAGAAGAGGATTAGGAAACTTTCAGCTTAATAGAAACAGGCCACTGCTGTCTCTCAATGGGCCAGCCTATTGACTGTGTTTGTGTATGTGTGTGGTCGGCAGATAAACCCCATGATGATGACACTTGTCACTGCCATCATGATCGATGACCTTGTCATGTTTCCCTGTGTGTGGTGTGTGTGTGTGTGTGTGTGGGTGTTGTGTGTGTCCAGTGCCAGCGCCCACTCAAGCTCCGACTGAACCCCCGACAACAGAGCCCCCTCCCACCATCCCACCTCCTAAAGAGGGTGAGCAAGAAACACAAACTCACTTTCATATCACTTTGTGTGTTGTAGTCAATTCATTACTTTTTATGGTAACTGTATTTTTTTGATTTTGAAACAGGAAACGAGGACGTAATCTAACAGTTCAGTTTTTGTTATGCAACTCTGTACTTTTCACAACTGTGAACTGTGTTTAGTTTCAAAACATCAACAGTGACCTGGAAGGAAATTTGGGAATTTGGTGGGGGTGATATACATAATCAGGGAGGGTAAATTTTAGGTAAGCAAAAAGAAAAAGTCCGAAGACACTTGAATGTCTCACACAGGAAGTCGACGACACGTTTTCTGTATTCCACAGTGACTTTACTGTGGGCTGCAGCTGATTGCTCCCTCCCAGCTTCCGCTTAACTAATTTCTGTTCAGCCCCAAAATAACAGAGCACTCAGTCCAATTACCAATCACAAACAGGCCACACTGGCTCCAACATACGGGGTGCACCTGTGAGTGACATGTGACATGTCACTTTATAACTACAGTATGTACATGTTGGCTAGTCTTTTTAAATTCCAAGCTATGTTAACAGTAACACGTTGTTTTTAATTTTCTTTACCCAGGAAGCTACGCTATCAGTTAAATAAATGAATCCTTACAAAGCACTTAAACACTTACACTAAAATGTCACAGGGAATCCAAACATTGATCATAACAACTTAATACCAGAGGGTTACCCTTTACTTTAAACCTAGATTAACTGTAATTTAAACTACAAGGGTAAACAGCTCATGAACAGGCAAGATACTCTCACTGTAGGGGATTGACAAGTCTGACAAGTCTAGCGAGATTAGGAACAAAGGGTCTCAAGTTCACAGTCCGACCCTTCACTTCCTACCCATACGATACTGCTCCTCTGTTCCTGTCTAATGGTCTCAAGTAAAAGTGCACTACAAACTCCACAGACATGAACTGACACACCTGCTGAGCCTGTCTGTAAGCATTTCTGTCGAAGTTTCTGACCTTTGTCAGACCGATGCCCTCATCTCTAATGACGGGCAACCTTTACTCAGGTCAGAACCACAAAGATGGGGGAAAGAGAAAGCAAAGGTGTGGACTTAAGTGGAAGAGAGAGACAGAAAAAACAACAAGAGGAAGAGAAACAAAGTCATAGGCAGGATGAGAAGGACAGGCTCTGCATAGAGCTGCAGACGGAAAGCAGAGGGGAGTAGACAGAAAGACAAATGGGAAAGACCGAGTGGTAGCATCAGACTGAGAAAAGTGAGAAAAAGACATGCAGTTTAAAAAAAAGGGATAGAAAGAAAATGATGTGTGGTGAGAGTGTTTAAGACAGATAACACAGACTGAGATATTAAAAAAGTGTCAGTAATATCATCATAGCTTTGATCAGAATAAGCCACATGAAACCATGTAATCAAAGCTTTCTCCAGCTGACTTTAGCATGACATTACTGACAAACATGAGAGCTCTGCTTATGAAGTTTTGTAAAAATATATGATAAAAGCCTTTATTTCTAATACCAGTAGAAAATATTTTTTTATTATTTAATGTTTTATTTTATTTCCTCATCTTCTCTTCTCTTCTCTTGCACTTTGTTGCATTTCGAATTACAACCACTTCAGGTTATCCCCCCCTGGCTTTTCTGAAAGTTGACATGCTCATGAGCAAGGTTTGGAATTCAGTGAAGAACTAGAGTTTAAAAACTTGTTAAAACCACAAAACAACTTTACGGCATAAGATAAGGCTACTGGGAGTCATTTAGAAACCTGAGAAGAATAAAAGAAGGAAAAGTCATGCTTGACCAGGAATAATGGTCGAAAAATCAGTTTTCTAACTCTGAGTTAGAGCGTGTGCATTATAATCTTATAAACTCTACAGTGTGAAAATTAATCTGAGGACGCAGCCTTTGCACATTTACCCTTTTGCAGCAGATGTATATTTGCAGTGCTTCATGCTATGCATATTTGCTCAGAGTCTGAATATATGCAGCGAGTTAACATTCAAGTTATGCTTTGTCCTCCTTTGACCTTCATTCTGTATGAAATTACTTCTTTAAATGTAGAGACAAAATGATGTGCTGACTAAATCTATATATATCTCTTGTCTGTCCTTTTATCCATCTATCCATCTAGTGTGTAAGGAGGCCAAGGCTGACCTGGCTTTCCTGGTCGACGGTTCCTGGTCCATCGGAGACGACAACTTCATGAAGATCACGCGTTTCCTCTACAGCACTATGGGATCGCTGGATCTGATTGGACCAGATGGAACCCAGGTCAGTCATGTGACTACACTCACACCTAGGACATTTTACCCCAGGGAGACTGTCTCAGAGGAAGAACTCCACAATAAAACAGCAGTGAAATCTTACTTGCATGCTTCTACTGTACCTACCTTCCCCCAAATGCGTCATTGAAAAATGTTTGAGTTCAGTCTGGACCATGTAGGTCTGAATAATGTTGCAGTGAGTCTCCTTGGAGTGCTGGTATTCACATTTAGTGGTTCTTGTGTCTGGTTTAAATGTCTGTAGTCAAAATGACTGTACAGCCAGTTTATACATAAGTTAACCAACAGTAATACAAGTGTGCCTAAGACTTTTAATTTTCATTCACTTGCTTTGTAATTTATTCTCTTTGTTATAGCATTTTCCTTCTGAAAATTGCGTGCTCATGGGAAATGTAATGTAAAGCAGATGCTGGGGATGTAGCCAAAAGTAGCCACACTGAAAACCATAAAAATAAAGAAATAAAGGAATGACATACCATAGTGTAATCTGTGGGTAAGGAGCCCTTTCACAGAAGAGGGAATGAAAAATATATATTTCTATAATGTTTTAAAAGAAACAAAAGACAAAAAAAGAAATATTACAAACCCCTGCGAGTTCTGCTGGGCTTTGTAATATTTCTAGTCATGGTGTTTTGTGAGCACAGCACAGTGTCAAACATATAATAAAATTCACATATATCCAAAAACCCATTGCTCCCCAGCTCTTCCTTTCCAGCCAACTACCTCCTTCCCTGCCTATGCATCTTTCATATACTGCAACCAGTTTCCTTCCACTACCCTGCAAAAGAAAGAGAGCAACATTTCTATAAGTAGTCTTTCATTTAGTAGGTAATGGAATAATTGAGACCAGACCCTGTACATCCATAATGAATGGAAGGAGAGTGATTTAACATGTCTGACTTTCTCAAGATCTGCAGCTTGGTTTCTGTAACCTGCTACGTATTCCTTCCTTCTGTTCTTCATTTCATTCTCTATGTTACATTTTAGACAGAAAAATAAATTAGGGACAGAACAGACATTTGCCCAAAATAATGATTCTTGAGCAGTAAGAGTTTACTCTTCGTCCTTTTGAGCCTTGTGGGCTTCGCTTTACAGTCTGAAGAAGGTTTCTGCTGTTGGCATTAATTGACTCTAGAATGATGCTTTGGAGCAGAATTTAACCCAATTTTCTTTGGCTGTCCCCTGACAAATCAATATCAATCATCATAGCCACAGCCTTGTATCTATGGGAAAAATCTGTAAAAAAAAAAAAGTGAAGAAGAACCCCTAGTGAGTCAATATTTCCTTTCTGGAAAGACTTTTTTTTTTTTTTTTGAAGTTGCTGTGCAGTATTCGATTAACTCTGCTCACGTGCTGCCACTGTGTTTTGTGTTAGAAAACATTACTTTTCTGGCAGGAATGGTGGTCTAAGTATAGATTCTTAAAAAGCTGGAATAAAGATCATATGGTTCTTGCATGGACTAATCCACTGTCAATTTGATTCTTAGTATAAAATCACATTAATGTAGTGAATATTAGTAACTCCGATGAGTTGCTCATGTATCAGGTTTACCAGTAGTAATGCCAGGCTCTTACTTGGGGCAGTGGTTCTCTATTGTCATTGTGAACTAATTTCTTAGTGCTTCTTGTCTGCATGGCCCCTCACTATGTCAGCAGAGCTCAGCTGGTTCATTTGTCACGCTGTAGAGGTGCTTGCTAAACCTTTTTCTTTCATTTGCGTGCTGCCTGCTGTTCAGCAGTTTTCTACCCTCTCTGTGCCCCATAACCCTCTGGCAAGAGGCTACCAAGAGCAAAACACTGGCTGTAATGTGAGAGAGTTGGCTGCGCAGTAAAGAGAGAGTTGGCTGCTAAATGTAGGACACCCTGAGCCAACAACAGCACCATTAACAGTCTGGAGGTAATGATAGTTGTTCGCCCCTCTTAGAGAAAGCCAATTAGATTGATTATAGCTCTGATTTGAGAGTTTGGAGCTATATATATATATATATTTTAACAGTGAATTCTCACCTAGAGACTAGCATAGAATAAGGCTGTAATATTCTTGTCTGACATCATGAACATTTACTTTATGTGCTCAGCATAAAAAATATTAAGACCACCAGCAGGTGAGAAAAAGTGAATCCTGCCACCCGTTACCCATTAAACCTCAATGTTAAACCATGAAAATGTCACATTTTTTCTTGTGTGTCAGTTGGACAGTTCCATTTGTACTAGTATTCACTTTCCTAGGTTGTTTAAGCACACCCGATTTGTATAATTACACTATTTCCCTCAGCTAACAAAGGCAGCATCTGTTTGCTACTGTTGTTGCTGTCCAGAGTAAATGCAGACATTGTCGGTGAAAATGAGGTAAGTATTAGGTTTTTGGACGCTAAGCGCAGACATTTGGCTTCATTACACTCACATAATGGTACATGAGCTGCTTGGAGTGATTTGGCGTCTTTTCATTTTGGAAGAAGCAGAAACAAACCGGCACAAACACGTACATTTCAGTGGTATGGTGACTGACATGAGTGTGAGCAGCTGATGACTGAATTTAAGTTTAAAACAGCAGGGGTGTTGATTGGACTAACTCTGTATAATTTGATTTGACATTTGATTTGAACTTATTAGGCTCCGTCTCTGCCTCTCTGCAGGTGGCCATCGCTCAGTTCAGTGACGATGCTCGGACCGAATTTAAGCTGAGTTCCCATGGCAACAAGGAAGCGCTGCTGGAAGCTATTCAAAGGATCAGATACAAGGGAGGAAACACCAAGACAGGTCTGAACGGTGTATCAGTAGGATTAATGTTGTACTAGTAGGTTTGTTCATCGAGGGAGGGACATTCAGATGTCAGTTTAATTCAAGGGGGTAAGCCAGAGATCGGACAGTGAAGCCGACCAAAGCCTGCATGGAGGGATCCATGTAGGCCAAAAATGACGTCAAAACCTTGTAACACCCCGTCGCACATGAGAGATGTAACCGTATTGCTTACATTATAAACTCTCTGCAATAAAAACAAACTATCAGAGCAATCAGAGATGCTGCTTTGTTGTTTTGCAGGTGAGCCTCGTAGGTGAGCTGATTAAACAGTAACGATCCGAGTCAGACAAACACACTGAGCCATGAGACTTTTTGTTGGCGCAGCTCTGCAGCTACCAGAATTATGGTATTTCTGCAGTTGTTCTACATCATTAAACCCCGGTTATGCTGCGCGATCATGCGCAGTAGACGCTGGTGCCAACAGGAAGTAACCCTGTAGTAGTATTTTATTGGTCCAAAACTGGCTTCACTGCTCTCCATTCAAATCAGCGAGGTGGCTTCGTCCAGTAATATACTGTCTATGATTTAATTCCTTAGTCAACCTGCTGAACAGAACAGTCTCACCACAAGGCCCATTAGTAGCTGATCTGAAGCTTTCTCACTCCCAACTCGTCACATATGGACGCTTGATCAAGACTTCTTTAACGTTGGTTTTCAACATTTAAGTGTCTGCAGACAAGTTAGCAACATTAAATATGCAACGTCCAGTTACACTTTCAAAATACAAGCACTTGTTAATGTTGTAAATGTCGCAATTTGGCTTTCTTAGGTTTAGGAAAGATCATGGTTTGAGTTATGATATACAGACCTTACATAATGAACAGTTATGTTTTAATTACCTTAGAATGAGCCATTCCTTATCTACATACACTGTGGGTTCCCTTGCATGGATGTCGCGCCACCATGTTTCTACAGCAGCCCGAAAAGATTAACGGCTCTGCAGAGTGCGTTTGGTCACTACGTTGAATACGTACGAAAAACAAGCAAGTAGTACTAGTAGTAGTTTTTGTCCGGTTTGTTAGAAGTAAGAAGAGAAGTGAAATTTGAACAAATGGAGGACCACGTGTCTTTAGCACAAGACAACACAACTGTAGCCTCTCTTCTGGGCTTGCAAAGAGAGAGGTGAACAGTGACTGATGGTGCATTAATGTGGTGTCGGAATAATCAGCCCCCCCCCACCAGGAGCAGAGATAGGTTCCAGGGTGTTTAATCCAAGGCAAGACAAACAGGCATGAACAAAAACTCACGGGTACAGGAAACTGGTACATCCAAAAACCAGAACGGGTAATGCAGCAACTTGCAGAACACACAACATACGACAACACTGAACAGCACGTATGCACACTACAATGACCGGATAGGGAATATATACAATATACAGGGACTAATGAGCAGGGCAGGAGCAACACAGGTGACCGGGATCAGGGCTAACGAGGCAGAGAGACAGCAGGGAAAAACAGAGAGGCAGGCAGGCAGAGAGAGAGACAGCAGGAGAAAACAGAGAGACAGGCAGGCAGGTGATAACTGGGGGAACAGACATAACCTAGGTTACTGGACACTAAACACAGACATAAACTAAGATAGAACTAAACCTAAGATACATGACAGACATGTACAAGGTGAGCTAAACAGAACCTGTGAATGAACAATGAAATAAACAAGGCTAAACAGAGAACACAAGACAAGGAACAAAAACAGAAAACATGGACCAACTGTTACACAGACCGGGGTAGGAAATAGAGACAGAACTAACCTGGAAACAGGACAACACTCAACAAGGAACAGAACGGAACACTAGCTGACAGATAATAACTAGATAAATAATAACCCAGACTAAATAACAGATACCAAACTGATCAATAAGTAAACTTGCAGTGAACTAAACTGAACAGAACTTATGTATGTAACGAATGTAGATGCAAAACCCAAATCTTAGAATCAAGAACACAGAGTGGATAAGGGAGACAAGATAACACGACAACACAGACAATGGAATAGGATAACAGAAGAATTTGCAATTAGTTGCAATTTGCAATCCTCACTATTAGATGCTACTAAAACTTACACTGAACCTTTAAGTAATTTTTCTTGTGTAACTTACGCAAGTTACAGAACCTACGTAACCTACGTAACTTAAATAAAAACATTAAATGTTGACTTTTCGATTCACACGGTAAAACGAATGCCTGTTTCCTGGTTAAAAGTCCGATTTCTGGCCCTCAATTTACCCTCAGACTTCTCTGTTAAATATCCTACACTTACCTTCAGTGTTCAAAAATGACGCTACAGGGCTTCCCCCAGTGTGATGAACTATGATTCTAAGAGGTTCCCCAGTGCATTAAAAACTTTCGCCAACAGGTCTTGACCATGCGTCCATATGTGACGACTTAGGAGTGAAAACGGGTCTTTGATCGTATAACACAACCTTCCTTAGCAGACTGAGTCTGCCCAATTGTCGTGGAATTGAAGATGCTTGAATTCCCATTTTTAGGGGCACTATAGCGACTTCTCATCCATGTTGGCTTGAGATCAAAACTTTATTCTTAACCTTGGGAGCAGCGGTTCACAAAACAATCTCACCACAACGTCCATGATCTGGAGATTTTGATTGTTTGTCCAAAATTTGAGCATTTAGTCAAGTCAAGTCAATTTTATTTATATATTCCAATATCACAAATTGTAGGGGCTGTACAATCTGTACAGCATATGACACTCTCTATCCTCAGACCCTCGATTTGGATTTAAAAAAAACCTTTAATGGGACAGACATGTAAATCTCATGAAGAGCAACACATCAGGGATCTCTCTCCTAGGATGGACAGACATGCAATAGACGTTGTGTGTACAGAATAGACCAAAATTGCAGTATGGGCAATCATGATGAGAAAATTATAGATAGATGGGTTGTTTCCTAAACTATGGTAAGCATGTTTGAACAAAATTTTGGATAAGCATGAGGAACATGTTTACAAACATTAAGAAACTGAATCTTTTGCCCAATCTCATCTAAAAAAAGGAAGAAAATCTCTCTGGAGCTTTATAACTTTATTATGGATTTATTAATAGCTTTGACTACATTTAAAAATGTATTTTCAAAGTGTTTGCTTGACCCAGTGGTTAGAGGGCAGAAAGTAGCCACTTACAGTAAAAACATAAAAAAGGCATTTAATCTGTGGGGATTCTTGTTGGCTAGTAGGTTTATCCAAGCAGATGTATCTGCTTGAGGCTCAGGGTTAAAGATGCAGAAATCTCCAGTCTTTTGGGGGATTTAGACACAGTGAGGGGCCCTGATGGGGTCTCTGAGGAGAAGTTGAGGTTTAAGAATGAAAAAAAGGGAATGGATCCGGGAGGATGATGAACAGCTTCAGGTGTTACCAAACAGACTTGAGCCACACAACATCCTCTCCAGACTTGGAAGAGGACAGCATCTACAATTCCATGACATTAGGATGCATAACAAGCAGTTTGGGGTTGTAACGTTCATGTGGAAGCGTCCAGCTGTGCTAGTACACACAAGGTCAATGTCAGTAACCGTGGTGCGTTAATGTGGCTTTACAGGTAATGCTGGTTGTTCAGAGGACTTAACTCTTCTAAAGTCTGGGTCATGGCTCAGTGTCTGTTCAGAGTAATTGTGTCCTTCAGCTCCAGGGTCCTCTTACTCCTCTCTCTCTTCTTCCCCCTCCTTCATCTCTTCTACTCTCACCCCCTACTATCTAGCTTCCTCTTTTCTCTCTTCATCTCTCTTCTCGTTCCTATCAGTATTCCTTCTTTTTTCCCTGTATTTCAAATTTCTTTAACTTCCTACTCTCCCTCTTTCTTTTGTCAATTTCCCTCATAACCCTTATACACCTACATCTACTGCAATTTTATAGGCTAATGTTCACAGACTCACAATTTCTCCCCCTCTCTTTTTGTGTCTCACCCACACATACAGTACCTAAGCGTAATATTAATCCTCTTCGATAGTTCTAATATAATGCCTATCCTTCAGGTTGTCCTTATTTACACCAGAGAAACCCACAAAGCTTATTGTATATGCATAATTTTGGATTATACTTTAGTTGATATGATAGTTGCTTTTTTAAACATATTTATTACATGAAAAAATTAAAATATATTGTTTATTTATTTATAAGCCAGTGCCTTTTCACTGATACTTTAGGTAGAAGTGAACATTATTTTGTGTTCTGTTTAATGAAGCTTTTCCCCTCATTTTGCTTATACGGTACTAAACTATACAAATACTATACTATACAAACACACATACACAGAGCTATATACTCCCGGAGACGGTCCCCAAACCTCTTGAATTACATCCTAAACTTTTGGTCCATTCAGAGATGGATCAGTCCTTATCTGGCTTTCCAGACTTAGGCTTGTATGGCAACATTAAAGTCTTTTTGTGCTCTCCAAGCCTAAACTATTCCCTTTTTTTCATTCTTAAACCTCAACTTCTCCTCAGAGACCCCATCAGGGCCCCTCACTGTGTCTAAATCCCCCAAAGTCCTCAAAGAAAAGACTGTAGCTTTCTGCGTCTTTAACCCTGAGCCTCAAGCAGATACATCTGTGTGGATAAAACTGCTAGCCAACAAGAATCCCCACAGATTGAATGCCTTTTTTATGTTTTTAGTAGCTAGCTTACTTTATCTATCCTATAAACATTTTAATTGCAAACTCAAAACTATGAATAGTTCCACTGTAAAGTTTCAAAGGTCCTGTCAGCTCCACTGATGATTTTCTTCCTTTTTTTTAGATGAGATTGGACGGTAGATTGGGTTTCTTAATCATGTTTATCCGAAATTTTGTTCAAACACGCTTAGCGTAGTTTAGGAACAACCTGCATCACATTTGCTCAATGTTTCACATCTGCGAAATGCCCACTAACCCCCAGTTCTCTTGTAGAGTCGGTAAGAGTACTGAGTTTGAGGGTACTGCAGAGGTTCAAGGTGGAGGGAGAGATAATAATTTTTCTATACCCATTTTATAAACAATATGTAAATTATGCCGCCTCCTTTAAGACTACAGTTTATTTTTTCCCCCACTGTCAGTACAGTCTCATACGAGTGTGAGGGAGGAGCATGTTGAGGATTCAGGGTGTTGAAGCTGATATCCTGGGATTTGGCTTTTCACTATGCATTTATTCATTATGGTATTAGTGAGCCTCTGACTGGCTTGGTGAATGATTGATTTAATGTCACTGCAGCTGTAATAGTCTTTATATACTGTATAGGCCTATATATGAGTGTGTGTGTGTGTGTGTGTGTGTGTGTGTGTCTTTTGAGATTGATTTTCATGCTCTACATGAGCAATTGTGCTAATCCCTGGCTGTTTGTACAGTATATTCAGATTGAGGGTTAGAGACATTCAAGATGTGATTGGCCTTGTTCTATGATTTTACTTTAGCCAACAGTTTGACTACTTCAACTGTTGTAATGCAGAACCTCACTCCATGTTCAAGGTTTCTGAGTACTTTATGAGTTGAGGAATGAATATATGAATGACCCATGAATGGGTTTCACTGACTATCAAAGCCAGTAAAACCCATTCAAAATTAATTGTATATTGTCAATACTGCATTTGATTATACAATTTTTCGTTTCATTTTTAAGAACCAATTGTACCTTTTGGAAGATTAGAGGATGTTATAACTCTCACTGTTCATAGTAACCCAGAGATCATATAAAGAGCTCTTCCTAGTCGGACAGATTTCACCTGAAGCCACAAAAGAACAGGGAGATAGCATCTCCTACTTTATTATGTTGCACCAAAGCTTTGGATGCTTAAAACAGGAGAGATGATTTCAACTATTTTTGTTTTCTGTTTTAGTTTCCCTTCTTAAGTGACAGCGACGAAACTGGTGAACTGACATACTTCATACACAAACTGATGCATCATTGATTGATGATGGGCTTTTGAACCAAAGATCCACTAGACGTGTTTCTGTTTTGTTTTAATTTTTATCACCCTTTTTTTTACCTGTCCTTTCCCATCTTTCTTCTTCCCTTTCCCTCTTTTCCACCTTTTCTCCCATTTTCTCTGTGAACCTCTTACCTGCCCTACCCTGTCTTTCTTCACCGTCCATCCAGCCCCTCCTCTATCTCATCCCCCCTCTCCTCTGCTCTGTCCTGTGTCTCACTTCATGCTTGGCTAGCTGCTGTAATTCTAGTCTCGCCCAGGGTGATCAGAGGACAGTGTAGAAACAGATGTATCACTGGCAGATATCTGACAACACAACATTTTAGAGGCCAAGCACTCTATCATTTGTCATCAGTGACAGCTCAGTGAAAAAAAAACAGAAGGAGGAGGAGGGGGGGAGTGGTCTGAGGATTTTAGTTTGGTTAGAAATTTGGAGACATACACATCATACACATATAGAGCCATTTACACCACACATTCTCGCATGAACAATATGTTCCCTGATACTCGGCACCTCTCTTGATAACTTTATTGATAACAAAGTGAGAGGAAAGAGTGTAAAAGGGCAGAGGGAGTTGAGAGGATTAATGGCAGTGATTGTCCATTTAATTATGAAAAGGTCAGGGGGAGATGAGTAGAGGAGATAGATGAAGTATTAATGCAAATCATGATGGATAGTATGCAAAAATTGGCATTAAATAGAAATTACCTACCTGTGTGTGGTAATGATCTCAGGACAGTGCTCATCAGCTTGCATGCACAAAATGAGTATATTTGCACACACATTGTTGCCTGTATACAGTATGTGTAAACAGTTTATATTTATACAGTCTATGGTTTAGATCAATTAAATCCAGGATATACACACTGCAGGTTTTGGCCACTATACCTTGTACTTTTTTACTCTAAATAATAATAACCATTCTTCATCTGTTCAAAATTCATGTTTCAACAGTAGTCAAGTTCGCTTCGAGGCAAATAGAATAATACAGAATGTTTTAAACTTTATTTTACAAAATGTAAATATTTTCTGAGGGGCTTGATGCACAATGATACATAAGGCATCATTAAATTCAGTGACAGTGGTAACTTTGTTATGGGCGGATCATGAAACCTTTTAAAGATGTCTAGACAGATTTTGTTGACTGATTAAGTCCTTTAGCAGTTGACCTGCACACAGTCAAAAGTTCATCTTATTTGAACTTTTTGACAGAGTAAATTGTGACATTTCCATCTTAGTTTGTCTCATTTTTAGTGTTTAGGTCTCATTGGAATATATCAGACATCGTCTGTTTTCGGGCATATTATAAATGCTCCTGGAAACTCGGCCTAAATCTGGTTTCAGGACCTTTTAGGTCACTTATTATCATGTAATAATTATGGTCTCAAAAATATATTTTATTAATGCTAGGGGAAGAATAAAAAATACTTTTTTTTTTATTAGCAAGTACATTAAAATTGTAGCAAAGGTCATAAGCATTCACATCCTTGCGGTGGGGAAGAGGACACTTTTAGATTGTTAATGACATGTTAATGATTGTTAATGTTAAAGACATCTGTGCTTCCAATGCATCTGGTTTGCCAAACTTTTACTCCTCTCTTCCAAAATGTTGAACCAATGAAGAAATGAAGCTTCATATCAGAAGAAGGTGCTAAGAGTGGTGTGGAGAAGGAATAATCACCACATGAAGAACAACACTAGGGGCTTGTTAGCCTGTTACTATATGTTATATCACTGCTGGCCAAGTTCCCAAGCATGCTGTACTGTTTCTTTTTTGTGTTTTTCCTTCAAGCAATTGTTAAATTTCATTTCACTACAATATGAAAATAATCTTGCAGAGACATGAAAATGGTTTGAGTTAGATAATCACAGTAAACATCTTTTTTTCTGACTGTATAATTCAGAGACAAATTAATAGCAAATGTTTATACAGTAAGAGTTGTCAGAAAATACTCTGCTCTTGAGGGTGCTCAATTAATCTGAGCAGCAGCAAGCCCCTACCAACCACCTATTTCCTAAAAAAAACGCCTAAAATAACATACCCAAAATTAATCAAGAATAATTCCTCAACCATTAGGCCTAGATCCATGATTACTATCTACTTTCATAGGTCAGAAGAAGAATATATATCCAATATAATAAACCTTAAATTAACCTATTTATTTTGCGATGCAATGAAGGAAAATATGAGATTTTCATCCTCGCCTGGTATAAAATCTATCTTTCAAAGGCAATATATGTCACGCTCTGCCGGTTGGCCATCCTTTGTGTTTACTTTTGAGTTTGGTATCTGCCTTGGTATGTTGAGTTTTGGGTTCTGTCCTGTCTAGTGTCCAGTATCTGTTATATAGTCTGCTTGTCATGTCTAGTCTCTCTGTTTTCCTCTGCTCTCTCTCTCTGCCTCGTTAGTCTCATGTCTGTCACCTGTGTTGCTCCCGCCCTGCTCGTTAGTCCCTGTGTATATATACCTGGTGTTTCTGTCTTGTCCTTGTCCGGTCATTGTTCATGTTACCCCCCAGTCTGTCGTGTGTACTCTCTGCCTGTAACCAGCCTTGCTTGTCTCGTCTTGTCTCGTCTTGTCTCGTCTTGTCTCGTCTCCCGGTACTTTTGGATTTCTGTTATTCAGCCACTCACCTGTAAGTGTGCTCGCTTTTGTTTGTTTATTAAAACCCTTCGTTATACCATACCTGCTCCGCTCTGTGTCCTGCGTTTGGGTTCTCCAACCTGCCTCCACACCACGATCGTGACAATATAACCATCAAAACCATCATCCTGCAGGTTATAATGCAACTGAATATCTTCTACTACACCTGGAATACAACTAACTTTAAATTTGATGAAAAGAATCTAAATGACAACAATTATTATACAATTTTTTTTTAAATATACCCAGGCAGTGTCCATGTTTTCGTCATATTTACTGTTTACATTTTGACTTTTTACTGGGAGTTTTTCTTTAAAACACAATTTTTGTCCACACAACCACGTTACAAATAACTTAAAGTTTCCAAAACATTGAAATATTGATAAATACAATGAATATTTATCAATATTCCTATGACCAAAGAACTCCCATGCTTTACAGGCCAATAACTTGAGAGCTGAAGATCTGATGATGTGTGTGGTATCAATCGATTCCTCTTGGCCAGACCTTTCAATTTGATATACAGCGTGTCTGCATAGTCCCAGAGGGTTAATCAAGTGGTTTGTTTTTGTCCTCCGACAGGTCGGGCCATCAAACATGTGAAGGAGTCTATTTTCACAGCAGAGGCCGGGGCTAGAAGGGGCATTCCAAAGGTCCTGGTTGTTCTCACTGACGGACGATCACAAGATGATGTCAACAAAGTGTCCAAAGAGATGCAGATGGATGGTTTGTATTTTATAGACTAAACACAGTAATAAAATATTTGGTAGTTTGTTTAAGTTCTGAAAAAAATCTGGGAATGATATTCATTGACATCTGAAGTCTTCGTTATAGGATATTTAGATTCTTCAAATCCAACACTGTAAAATCACTCTACTTCCTACATACTGTTGACTTTATACTTGCAATCAATTCTCTTGTTTGATTCCATTCTCAGGCTATATCATCTTTGCCATTGGCTTTGCGGACGCAGACTACGGGGAGCTGGTGAATATTGCCAGTAAGCCCAGTGACAGACATGTCTTCTTTGTGGACGATTTGGATGCTGTGAAGAAAATAGAAGAGCAGCTCATTACTTTTGTCTGTGAGGCTGCCACTGCCAGTGAGTAACGCCACCTTATGTTTAAAACAAAGACAGGGTAAGAGACCAGGAGGGAAAAGAGTTCAGAAAAGTCAGGGGGAGATACGGACAGAGTAAAAAAGATAGAAAGCAGATTGAGAAAGGACTCTGGCTGAAGAAAAAAGGGGAGGAAAGGGGGATTTGTTTGCTGGTTGAAGGATGAACTAACAGACTCTTTTCTATATTTCAGCTTGTCCGTCTGTTTTGATGAGTGGTAACACAATGACAGGTAAGAGGCGCAAATGACAGGGAGAATGCATAATATACTGTACAACATTCGCACAGGTCCAACCACTGTGTCAAACCTGGATCGAAAGCTAATGATGATGATGGTAAGGATGCTGATCTCGATGACGATCAAGGTGGGGGTGATTTGTATCTTGCAGGTTTCCGTATGATGGAGAAGTTTAGCCTAGTAGAAAAGGAGTACAGCACCATACCTGGAGTTTCTCTGGAGCCGGGCTCATTCAATAGCTTCCCCTGTTACAGATTACACCGTGACGCCTTGGTGTCACAGCCCACCAAGTGAGTAAGGACATGTCCACACTAAAGGGGGAGACATCTGAAAAAGCAGTTTAAATTACATGTTAAACTGACCTCTGTTTACAAAAACATTGTTGAGATTGTTTTCTAGTAATTCTGTTTCTGTTTCACCTGATAATGAAATGTAGCAGCCAGTGTTAATGCTTGTTTAAACCTCCTACTCTTGATAGTCACTTGTGTTCTAGCTTAACACACAATTTTGCTGTTCTCACTGACGTATTATCTTGTTTAAACAGTAATAACTAACAGTAATCCTCGTCTGACAGCTTATGCATCAGCACAGATCAATGTGTACTGTGTGATCGGTTACATTGTCATACGAAATGAGTGATAGCAGGCAGAGTTGGGGGTGACAGTTTGTTCAGTGAAAGTTTTATTTGTTGAGATCAATCTTATTTTTTATTTGACGAGATCAGTGTCATTGAGATCAAGATCTCTTTCACAAGAGACACCTGAGAACAAATTACAAAATACACAAGGTTCAGATTCAGTCTCACAAAATGATCACCATGACACATGGACAAAAATACAGAAATAACTGCTTTTTAAAAATATTCCTCTGAGAGGTGAGTATCTCTAAGTTGTGGTGTGTCATTATATCAGTAGGAACACACATCGTACCAGAAACCAGTCATCCTTTGTTCCTTTTTTAAGTTTCTTCTATGTTTCATTGAGTTAGTTTGATCCTACTCCATCCTGTTTATCCATCAATGTTTGCCTGCTAAGTAACTCTCCCCTCTTCTCCTGGACATGGGGAGTGGTGGCTGTATGTGGTCAGCGGGACACAAACACCAGAGGACTTTGAATTATCAGCCAGCAGTACACACAGAGTCCTAGAACTATTAAACAGTCCTGCCAGTGAAATTGACTCAACTTCCTGTGGCAATAGCAAACCACCGGGGAACCAACATAAAAGCTAATGTGTCCAAGAATTTCCCATTATCTTTGTTTGGATTATCTTTTAGGACATAGGGGTTCAAGTTCCACTGACACCTGGCCCGTGTTATACTTGCCTGTTAAAAACCGCACCTCCTGTGTCAAATATAAAAGCTGTCATAGCATTTGACCAACAACTGGTGTGGTCTACAGTATATACAAAATGCTAAACACATAGATAGATACATACACTTTTCACTAACATTTACTGCACATGTCGCCATTGTTTCTAGTGTAGTGAACAATTATCAGTGTTAATTATTCTCTCAGGCTGCACTTCATTCTCTGCTTTCCACATATGGATATACTACTGTATATCTACTACTATTTAGTTTTCATGGCTCACCCAGGAAATTGTTAGGACCTATTATAGCATCTAGTTTGATGAGGCCATGCCCAATCTGTTCTTGATAAAGTATCAATAAAAGATTGAAGGTGTTAAGATCATTCTTCAGGTTTCATTGAAGGTTCACTATGTGCACTTCAGCTGGGTTTGAAAATTGCAGATGTAGACCATGATCACCAGTAACTCACAGCATTAAGAGACGCTGGAGACAAATGACTGAAATAATTTCTCTGAGATGCTCGTAGGCGCAGGTTAGAAGCGTTAATGTTTGCCTTGCACTGTACCACAGGGAGATGTTCAAGTCTAAAACCCAGCCATGCAAACACTTAACAGGAGCATTCAATGGCTTCAAATGTGCTCTTGCAGTGCCTTTCTTTCTGTGATGTTGTCATTTTGGAGCTTTTTTTCTTCTTCTTTTTTCTTTTACCCTCAACCAGCTTTAACTTTAGCTTCTTGTTCTGCGACTGTTCGGTTTGTGAAAAGTGAAATTGATGAGCGCTCTGAAAAGTTGAAGCTGAGAAAATTTGAACCTGAAGTGCTCGAAGGCAGCTGCACAAAAAAAGGCCAGGCTCTGGAATCAACAATAGGCTGGCACTCAAAGACAGTCTCAGGCAACCAAAAGCACTCTAAAAAGTATTCACAACAGCTACAAAGAGATGGTGGCACTTTCAAAAGGACACCCAGTGGATTCATGCCTTTAGGGCACAGCTCACCTACTGCTGGTGTGTGTGTGTGTGTGTGTGTGTGTGTGTGTGTGTGTTTGCCTGTTCTTTCATTTGTGTACCAGGTACCTTCACCCGGAAGGTTTACCCTCTGACTACACCATTTCTATGATGCTCCGCCTACTTCCTGAGACCCCGCAGGAGCCCTTTGCATTGTGGGAAATCCTCAACAAGGACAACGAGCCATTGGTGGGACTGATCCTGGACAGTAAGTTTGAATCACATTTTCTTTGTCTCATCCACATCATAACACATCACAGTTTGACAAGTACAAACTCTAACATCCCCTGCAGTCACAACGTCTCCAAAACCGTTAAAAGTCGGGCTGAACGATTTGGTGAAAAAATCTAATTATGATTTTTCTGCCAGATATTACGATTAGGATTCGATATGTGATTTTATTTATATCGAAGTTTTGCTCAAGTTCAATATTCACTGCCACTCTATTTTTGACTGAAGCTGGGTCAAGCAGCACAGAGCAGATGAACCAGGCAGGAAGTCAGACACAGAACGGCATACAGAATCCGGTCGATTTTCCAAATTAAAACACCTTTTGCACTTAACCATAGTAGAAGCACAAAAATCAAGGACAACTGAACAAATAAGCAGAATCTGAATAACTCAGCAAAATCAGACAGGCAAAACGCTCTTATTCTGAAATGGAACGGGCTCACAGAGAGCTGTTATCCCAAGTTGAAACACACAAAATGACAAATTCACTTCATGTTAACAACGTAGGGCAGGCTAAACGCTCCGCTGCTGAAACACTTCAGTGTGAGCTGACGCCGGACAAAATCGCAGCACAGTCGCTCCGGTTTTTCCGGTTGACCCTGATACAGCCAAGCAGTAAGAAAAAGGTGAAAATTAAATATATAATGAGAATAATGAGGAGGGCGTTATAGTCTTGCTCTCTGCTGTCCAGTGCTTGGTGAAAAACTTTTCAATAAAGAACTTGATACAAAATGATATTACAGGGTTTTGCACGTTAAGAATGTTTCAATAGTAAAATTAATCTTGATTTTCTATGCAGACAAACAGCAAAGCAGCACAAAGATTAAGTTGTTTGTTGCAAACCAGTTCTTTATTGGAGTCTAATAGCAGGAGACAGAGCCAATAGTGTGCACAGGATAGCTTTGTACCTGATGTGAACATCAACCTTTACTATCCTCTGTGCCCTGACAGACTCTGGAAAGACCTTGACATTCTTCAATAACGACTACAAAGGAGACTTCCAGACCATCACTTTTGAAGGAACTGAAATAAAAAAACTCTTCCATGGCAGCTTCCACAAGGTTAGTCTTTATTAACCTTGTTAAAAAATGTGTGTGCTGAAAAAAAAAAATGCTGGTTATAGTTTTATGGTAGTGTCCTGGTGTCTTTTTCATATCATTATAATATGGTAAGATTTTTTGAGCAGTTCAAAATATATAAGAACATTTTAAGGACACAAAATGAAGTGTAAAGTTTGCATGTCTAGTCTGTGCTACTGGGTTGTTAGTCATTACAGTCCATTACAACTAAAACCATGTAACATTACATATGGTTCACACTGACAAACCGTCATTACAGTGGTTAGGTGGTAGTTTTCTGATGAATGTCCAGATCTGCTGCAGTGAAACTCTGCAGAGCATGAGGGGACAGAGAGAGCATGAAGCTCTCTGGCAAACCGTTGAGGGACAAAAATAAAGAAGATGTTTTTGAAGTTGTGGTGGTTTTTCAGTGGCTCTGGGGCTGGATTTTTCTCTTGACCTGTCAACACCGCTGTGATGTGTGTGTGTGTGTGTGTGTGTGTGTGTGTGTGTGTGTGTGCAGGTGGTGATAGCCTCCCTCCCTGTTCTCTCTCTCTCCCACTCTCCACTGCTTTTCTACATCAATTTGATTTTATTTTAAAAGTAGTGGAATGTACAGAGTGGGAGTGAATCTGCAGATTTCATCACTCCCTCTCTGTGGTCTCCCATGATGAAATTAGTGGGCATTTTTCATTATGTTTGACATTTACAGCCTCAATTGTTAAAAAAATCAGTAGATGAATTAATAATCCCAGTACCCTTTTGCCACAATATACCTTATGCTACATGCAATACCTCCAAAGTACATTTAATGTCAACACAATATAGACCCTGTTTTCGTTGCCACAGAAGTTAGTGCACCTACAAATACACACTGTACAAACATCATTATATTTCATAGCAGTAGTTTCGCAGTAGTTTCCATGATTTTGTTGTTATTACTATTCCCTGGTGACCTCAGACTTGACCACCTTAGACTATATTTGTTTGTCCTTCCAGCTGATTCTCTGAAAAAGACATTTCACATTTCCCTCAATCATTGCGATTCTATCCACATATTTTTATGTAAAGTACGTTGTATCAAATTAGTCAGACTGAATGGAGATTGCAAATCTTGATGACATTCCCCCAATAAAAGACAATTTTCTGCTCACTTGAGACGAGAAAGTGTTTTGTAAAAAAATAAATTACAGAATAAATAATAATGCAAATGCCACTTCTGAATAAATAATGACATTGATTTGGCCTCGACAGATTCACATTGCCAAACACTTTGGCATGAAATATCAACAGCATTAGCTGAAACAAAATAATAACAGCTTGCTGAATAATAATCAATTCTTTTGTCTTTGTGGACATGTTCTTTGAATTAACCTCACTGTTCAGGAGGTATATTTACTTCAGCAGGGCTGATGGGAACAGGCAAGTATTGTTTTGTTACAGTTTAAGAGAGTGGTAACATTTACTTTACAAATGGAAGGAAACATAACTTAAAAATGAATGCAATTCAAGCAAAGTCGTTATTGTTTTTTGCTGTAGAGCTGCTGCTTCATACTTTCTTCCCGCAAACTCTCTGAGGATTTCTACTGAAAACAAACCAGCCCACAAACTCTCTGTCTGTCTTTCTTTATCTCACTTCTCAAAATGTCAGGGAGTAGCTGTCCATCATTCTCTTTGCCCTTTGTCTTCTCTATTGTTTTCTCTATTTCTGTTGGAGAACATGACAATGTTGAGAGAAGGAACAGAGAACAGGAGACTGCCTGGCAAGAGGAAGTGTTCGTCTCCATTTAGACAGGATGACAAGTGAATAAGAGGAGTGTCCGTGTGCGTGTGCATGTTTGTGTGTTTGTTATAAAGGGATTACCATATGAAGACACCTCATGTGAAAGCAGGAATACCCAGCAGCATCTGTCAATGCTCAGCAAAGCACACGCACACAAACTGAGAGAAACACAGAAAACAGAAGCTGGTGAAGGAGGAGGAAATAGATATGACTGTGAGCGTGAGACACAAAGTACAGGCAGGAAAATATAGAGACATAGGAGACATGAGACTTTTCTTCAGTATAACACAAATATTGCTCAGAAAGATATTATACTATATATATAAGTGTATGAATTTCTATATCTCCCAAGATGATGAAATGCCTCACATTAAAACTGTTTGAGAGCCCTTAAAGCAGACCTTGTGCTCTGTAAAAATGTAACCTCAGTCAGGAAGTAATTTACACCAGTGCTTTTGGAGCTTACAGTAATTCACAATATCTCACAGAGTGAAATTCAAAAATCACGGTTAATTCGTTCGCCCATGAACGATTGGTGTTTCCATAAATGTAGGAAGCTTATACATTTATCTTCTACAAAGAAGAAAAAGGAATTATAACGGAGAAACAAAAGCAGTCGTTGGAAGGACATATTTGGGATGACAGGACCTGTGTTTTTTGCAGAAGGAAAAGAAGAGACAGTGGAACAGTATGTTACTGACAAAGTGCTATGGGGATCTGTTTTCCGTACGATTAACAACTTGATGATTAATCCAGATAGAAGCAAGAATGTCAACACTGCAAACTTGTGTTAACTTTTAAAGGTTTTCACATTTTTATCTCTGAGCAATTTGTATTCAGCTTTAGTCCTTCAGAACATGTTTATTTTTTGTGATAGGGCAAGAAAGTGCAGTAAGCTTGTCCAGCGCATCTGGATTTGGACTTTAGGAGACTGATGAGGGGGGAGGAATTAGACAGTGGGAAAATAATAAAGGGAATTACTGGGTTACCGGAAGGGAAATACCGTACATGAGCTAAATTAACATTTTCTTGTAAGTGACGTGGGCACTTTGAAGGCAGTTACTGAATGGCAAGACTCAAACACACCTCAGCTATTTGAATTCTTTAAAATAACATCAAGTCTATTTTTGCCTGCATCTGGAAGGGCAGTATTAGTGTCACATGCGCAAGTATGTGTAAAGCAAGATTTGATTATAAAACGTATAAACTGTATACTTACTACTGTACTTGAGTCTGAATAACCTGAATAACTCGGGAACAACTCTCTCTGAAAGCAAAATTTCAAAGAATTAAAAGTGTAATCTGAAGCAACACCTGGAATATTTCAATAGCTACCATGTCAGATAATTGTGGTTCATGTACACATATATTACATTTTAATACTAGGTGCAAGCTAGACCAAAAAGAATTGCCTGTTTAATGTCAACATGCTGCAATGGGCTCAAAAGTACTTTAATGACCTTTGAGCTGCCTGTCAGCACCTCAGATGTTTCTTGTTTAAAAAAACTATTAATCATTAAAATTGTTTCCACAAAAATCAGAGCTAACCTTATTTCTGCTGTGACTGTTGTTTTAAAAAATCCACATGTAACAGTTGGCAAGTTCGTCATTAAACACTGTCAAATGTCTGCAGCTGTAATGAAACTTTAGTTTATATTTCTCTTTTTTTCTCCCCAACAATACATCTGTGCCTGAGGAGTGCTCATCTCTGGACTTAACAGGAAGTCAGACACACAAGCAGAAGAAACTAACTTTGTTTAAAAGCTAAATAAGCAGTCTGTTTATTATTAGCCAAACAGTTTTATGGTATCGTGAAAGCAGCATTTTAGGTTGACTGTTGCTGACTAGAGAGGACATGAAATGAGAAAACACACATATTGTAAACACACCGGCAAAGAGAAAGTGCGTGTGCATAACCATGTACATGCATGGATGTAAATGCTTAAACAAAATCGTACGAGCTTTACAAGCAGCCATTCACATGCAAGAGCACACTGTATTCATGCACACACTCACACACACACTTATTAAATAATAAGTGCATGCATAAGTGAGCATGTGCATGCACATTTTTTAAGTGCAGATCAGAGACAGCTGCGTCAGTACACACACACACACACATACACTGATAGCCTCATCTTCCTCAATCCACTTCATTTCACACAGCATGTTTAAAAACTACCATAACAATTGAAGTGTGTGTTTGTGTGTCTGCACGTCAGTTGTCCACTTCCATCATTGTATGAGAGACACACACATACACATATATACATACACACACACACACACAGTTGTAAATTTAAAAATATAACAGAATAAAATGCTGTAATCAGCGGGTGTTTTTTAGCTTAAGTTAACTTTTTTTGGACAATGCACATTTGTTTCTTCTATATTTAAATTGCATTACATGTTTTCTTATTGTGCAAATAAACTTTTTCATTTGTTACCTTTTTTTGGTGCAAGCTATTATTCAGTCCCCAGCATCCCCATTGTAAATGACACCTATGACTTTAAGTCATTCTGCTTTGAACGATGAAAATGCCCAGAGCATACAACTATTGAAAAAGTCCAATCTGTCACACGTTTTTTCCACAGGGGACACTTTTCAGTTTTTCTTTTACTGTTGATCTTTACTTGTTTTGACATTTTTATTCAGTAAAGATAATGTTAAGTATATAGCTCACTGTCCGGAGCTTTTGCTATCATAGATCAACAGACGTGTTATTCTATGTGCAACATGACGTGTTATTCTATGTGCAACATGACAACTGTAATGTAGCACTGTCAGTGGTTTAGAAAATAGAAAGTAATTTGACTGAAAAGTGATAAGGAAAAAGAATTCCATAATAATAAAACTATCTGCCGACAGAGAGACACAAACAAATCAGGTTCTCTATATTACAGAAAGATACTGTTGATGTGTAAGACAGCAGTAGCATTAGAAAATACAAGACTGTGTACGTCTGAAAGGCTAATTCATCTTTTGCTGGCAGTAGTACCAGCTGTAGTTTCCAGTCAGCCATCTGAACTGCCACAGAGTGAAAAATATTATGCGGATGATATTTTTGATGTTTTATCTTAGCATATTAGCTTATAAAGCAGATCCCGAGTCTCCATTTTGTGGTTTGTCCTCTTTCAGCTTCTGGGTTATCTAATGAGTCTCAGATGAACAAAACAACAATAAAACGTACCGGCAACATTTAATTTGGCTTTAAATTCACCCATTCAGGACAGCACAGATGTCAGAAGCCCTGTCCTCATGTACTGTCCTCAGATACAGTCCTAAGTTTCAAGTCTGTAGTGCGTTTACATATTTTACAAGAGGAAAAAAGGAAAGTAGTGACTGACTGTCAGGAAGCATGCCCCAATCTAAAACACTGCTTGTATATTATATATATATATATATATATATATATATATATGTGGAAATTTGTGTGGAAATATTTTTTTATGATGTTGTCATATGCTTTTATTATAAAGAACACAATGGAGTACTTACTGAAAGTTATTTTATGTTTCCAAATGTTATCCATTGTAATTATAGGCATATTACGCTAACCAATGAGAATATAGCCATAAAGGAAAAGCAGTTGCTTAAAAATAAACAGCATCATTTCTGATGCCTGCTACTGTTTTTTCAGATGTCATGTAGCTCAAGTGTAAGAACAGAGGGATGGGTCAAAAGTCATTTTGAACAAACCTCCTCCATACTTCAAATAAGTCAGAGTCACTGGTGGAGTAAATGGAGGAGCCAGCTAGCCTAAAGGAGAGTGACTTCCATCTGTAACACACACACACACAGACACAGAAACATATACATTTCTTTACCTCAGACATTTCAGTACCCTATATCCACTCCCTAACCGCTCATGTTAACTGAAGCCACTAAATGCCACAAAATACCAGCAAAATGTCTGCACCTTAGAGGATTTTCATCATCTTTTATATCACAAAAATGCAACACGCACACAACATGCCCAGTGAAGTGTGCAGAATGGTGAATGAGAACAGAAAGTCATTATACAGCAGCCATCCAGACGTCAGCCGAGGAATAGGGTCTGACATTCGAATATGAACTTTGTCTAACTCCACATTAGCTGCACCTTTCTACTGTGTGTGTGTGTGTGTGTGTGTGTGTGTGTGTGCAGAGGTGCATGTTCTGACTTGCAGTGTATTTTTATCGAGGGTGTGAAAGAGGGAAAGAGTGATAGGAAACCTTGGTGAAACACGCGGGTCTTAATAGTCTAGTTTATTACTATCCTTCAGCAGGATGTAGCCCTCTTTGCTCATTAACCATGCGACCAGTTGAATTTCACAGTTCAGGGCACTGGTACTGGTTTCCTCTAAGGAGGCAGTTTGAGCTCACAGGCACTCTGACTAATTTGTGTGGGAAGATGCTTTTAGTCTGCATTTATAAAACCAAATGTAAGCAAATACTGTCACTGTGATTTGTCAGTAAAGAGGCAGGCTGTTGTTGGTGTCCATACACACAAGAGGTAGTCGAACATTTTGTATGTTGGCTGATCAGAGATATAAAACCTGTGAAATGCTTCACTAAAACTGATCTTACAACTCTGTTTTATTGAATGTCTATTCAGTTGTTTGTGTTTATGTCTGGTTATATACTTAAAACAATAGTGCACACTTAATGAGGATTGACTATTTAAACAAAAGACATGCTAGAATGTGTCTCTTCAAACGGTTTATCATAACCTGCTCCACAGGAGTTTGATGTAGTTGTAGTTTGGGGAAACACTCCAAAGTCTTTATCATGCACATTATCCTCTCTCACCCACACAGCTCCATGTAACTATCAGCAAGACATCTGTGAAGGTGGTGTTGGATTGTTCTGTGGTTGGAGAGAAATCCATCAATGCTGCTGGAAACATTACCACCGATGGAGTGGAGATCCTCGGAAGGATGGTTCGATCCAGAGGAAGACGGGACAACTCTGCTCCAGTCAGTATAAATTCTTTTCTGCATCATTGTTAAGTGCTCTCTGAATAGACAGTGATGTACAGTAGGTATGCTCAGGGTCCACACTGGTCTTAGAAATCCGATAGGTGTCCTTCAGACAGGTGGCATAAGAAGGTTGTCAGACCAGTAGAATATGGGAGGGTTGGCAAAATCAAGATATTGACAAAATCTTCAACTTAGACTAACATGGCAGAATTTATTTCACAATCACTGAAATAATCACTTGGTTTAATATTTCCTCCCTCAGCATTCTTGTCTGTGTGGCATAAACCTCAGTTAAAGAACAAATAATGACATCTGCTTTAACCAAGTGATAATCATCTGGCTGGTATAATTGTCCCCTCTGCACTGATTGCAGTAATCAATCAGCAAGGTGTTTGTGTGAACCATTATGCCCATAAAGTGGCAACCATTAATATCCAAAACCATTTCAGTGAGTAACTCAGTAGGAGTTCATTTTATCTATTGCAGATGGAAATGTACAAAGTGCCTTTTTACATATACTTTGTTAGCTGCACGCCACTCATTAAGTAGCACAAGCACTCAAAAAAAAAAAAAAACGTTTGGCACAAACAGGCAAGGGAGAAGGTGAGATATCTTGGGCTTCTGGGAGTACTGAGCGCTGCTATTAGTACATATATACTCCTTAGCTGTTCCACAGAAAATCATCAGCTGGAAGATGCTGGTTGAAGAAGTTTTTATGAAGGAAAATTAAAAAAAAGTGATTTTTTTCACTTAGCACCAGATTTTCCTTTACTGGCCAGTAAAGAGGATGATTGTTGATTTAAAAATAGGTTGTGTCTATGATGTTTGGAAAGGCAGTGTAGTGCGAGTGTAACCGGTTCGAAAATGACTCCATAATGTTGCATTCAGTTTATTCTGTTTTGCTGTCTGTACTTTCACTCAGTCAGAAGTGAAGTCTTTAGTTGAAGAAATACTTTGCTTTTAGCTCCACAGCAAGCGACATTTCTTATTATCAGTTGGACATGTTGAGTTAATTTAGATGATTACCAAAGTGACCGTACATCTGCATGAATACATTTAATCATATAATGATAATCCTGACATTTTTCTCAAGGTTTCAATCAGCCAGCTCAGCATTTCTATGAATCTGGGTCAAAACTGCAAACTGATCACAGCAAGTCTGGATCGTTTGGGTCTCAACGTTAGTTCCAGTTTGACTGAGACTACCCGGCTCTTTCAAGTCAAAGACCCCCTGTGGCGCTGTAATAGAAGGACTATAATTACTACGATAAGACAGTTTCACACGGGTTGCGTGGCAGGCCTCTTTAGTAATTAAAATAATTTTATTTAAATGTCCATTTATTGTCGTACATTTTCCTATTAAATAGGACAATTTATGGTATTTTAGATATGACATTTGACAGAAATGCGGTGACACTGGCTGTTTTTAATCTTGGAGGTTGCTCACCTATAGTTTACACTATGTAAACCTAACCAAACCAGGTACATGTTTCCATGTAGAAGACTTTTCTTTAAATAAAGTAATGAAGATTATAACTGTTTAACTGAAACAGTAGCAGAGAGAAGAACACTAGCTGAATCTCATCCAAGTCTGCAACCATGTGTTCTTCTCTGTATGTATTTAACTTGCTGGAGAAAAGAGTATCACACTCCATCCATCCATCCATCGTCAACCGCTTATCCTGCGTATAGGGTCGCGGAGGAAAGGCGGGGTACACCCTGGACAGGTCACCAGTCCATTGCACGGCAGAAGAAACTGCCCTTCAAGTGAAATAAACAGTATATGTCAGAGGGCTGTTTCGTCAGTCATGATGATACGTTTTTTAAATGAATCAGACACAAGCATGTGACCTAATTTATGGCCCTCTATAGTTTAAGACCAGTGGAGCCTCCACAACATTCATTATGTTTGTTGAAGCTGTCTGCCAGACTTCATGTATCTATCTACCAGCACTTTTCTGCAGGTCATTAGAGCTTGTTAGCAGCCAAACTGTCTCTGTTCTTATTTCTTATCGACACAGAAACACCACAAAACCACATCATTGCAAAATGCCATGGTTAAAATTCCACTTGTAATGTTGCCCCTG
This sequence comes from Micropterus dolomieu, assembly GCF_021292245.1. NCBI lineage: Eukaryota > Metazoa > Chordata > Actinopteri > Centrarchiformes > Centrarchidae > Micropterus > Micropterus dolomieu. The sequence goes on from NC_060152.1 coordinate 20,532,347, forward strand.
TTTTATGTCTGCATTTTGAAATGTGTTAACTGATAATATTGTGACTGCGGTATTAATTAAATTGGTTTGTATGTACATGTAAGCGTGCTCACGCATATGTGTGTGTGTGTATATGTGTGTGTGTTTACAGTTCCAGCTCCAGATGTTTGACATCATCTGCAGTACATCCTGGGCCAGCAGAGATAAGTGTTGTGAGCTTCCAGCATTGGTAAGAAACTAACACATGCATATACTCTCTGACACACACACACACACACACATACACATGCTGACACACTTTGATACATCACTCTATGAATATTACAAAGATAATTAGAGTGATAATTGTGGTTAAGATCAAAACTGAGTTTTGATGAAACCAGAACGATGAAACCAGAATTAAAGCCAAGTTACTTGGAATTTGTATGATGGGCTATTAGCACGGGCAAAGAAATGCCACTGGTAATGGTGCCTGTGGCCTGGTGGGTAATTTCATTTATGTGATAGAAATGCACCTAATGAGCACGTTGAGAATAGCCAATCTTTTTTGCACACATACAAGTCAAGTGTCCTTTATATATGAGCTCCCATGCATAAAACATACCCACCCAACAAACAGATGCACTGAGTTACCAGTTAATGAGGAACAACTCTGTAATACTAATATTATTAGTAAACTAATACTAATAGTGTAGTAGTAAAGTTTTAATTCAACTTTGTAGTAATCATTAGGCTGTAGTTAGTGGTGGTATTGGATTGCATTACTGTATTGAAATGTTTTCTTATATTTTGTCCACCCCACATACACGAGGGGCACAGTGTATCAAAATCACCTCTGGTTTAATACAATCCCATGAACAAACAATAAGATGAACTGCTCAGTACAAGCAAGTGCAGCTTCTTAAAGATAAGATAAAGATATAATAGTTTATCAGTAGCCAAGGAGACCAAGCAAACACTGACCTTTTGTACCACAAGTTTTATACCTGAAGCTGCCCAGGCTGCTGGGAGTCAAAGACCTGATCCAGAGACCTGCGACAAGTTGGCAAATGATGAGCATGTTTTACCATTGTTATCTTGTTTGCTGGCAAGCTCCAGGTGTATGTAGGTAAAGTTTTAAATGATGCCTTGCCTGAATACAGACCAAGTGCACTCAAAGTTTTTATGTGTGTTTACAGAGAGTTGAGGAGCAGTGCCCCCCCATGCCTCATGCCTGTACCTGCTCCCAGGACAGCAAAGGACCTCCAGGACCTTCTGGGCCCCCTGTAAGAGCTCACTAATTCTTCTTTCATTCTGTCATTTATTCTTTAATTAATAACTTATTCAGACTGGTGTGCTCAATCCAATACAAAGACCATCTTCTTCAGTGTATTTCTGCCCTTTTTACGTCTCTCTTTCCACAGACCTGTGTGGAACTCTTTATAGATGTCTAACCTCCCCCCCTCCCCTCCCCATCTTTAAAAAGTAGTTGTGGAATTTACAATTCAAAATTTTAGGAAAGTAATGCATATGATCCAGCTCGGTTCAACTGTTAAATTCTTCCCTCAAGGTGCAATTTGAGATACTCTGGTATCCGGTTCACTGCTCTACATACATAAACACACACACACAAAAAAAAATTATTCACACACATAAATACAATCCAAAATATAATTGTGTAATTTTAAAAGAAGTTAAAAGATACAAATGTCATTGGCAGTGTCCACCACTACAGAGACATTTTAGTAAAAAAGCGAATGCATTTATCAGTCAATAAACAATTAATTTATTAAGTTATATACAATAGTTTGTTTTTTTTTTATGAAACTGTGTGAAATGTAGAATAATAATAATAAAATGTTGAGTGTTTTCATTGGGGTGGCACTTTGTTAGAGAGAGAAGCTTGTGAAGAAGCTGTATTCCTCTCACGCAGTAGCTGGTGAAGCCTGATAGAGGCTGAGAGATGAGAGCAAGTAAATGAGCTCATTTACAGCCTTTTTGTCTGTATTGTCTCTTCTTTATCTCTTTTTTTTCTCTCACTATGCATTTTCCATGCCTTTCTCTCTTCTTTTCCCTCCATGTCTATATCTCTTTCCTTTTCTCTCATTTTCTCTCCCCTCCTAAGTTTTTTCTCTTTGTCTCCACCCTTGAGTGTTGAGGGCATGAGGTGGGTGTGGATCAACACTGGTATAGTTTGAGAAAGCAGTTATGTGGCAATTCCATTTATCACAGTCGATTACAATCCTCCCCAATTTTCATCCCTGTCCCAGAAGCCAGATCCACTTATGCATCTATAGGGTTATGTTCACAGGCCACAGGCCACAGCCCTCCTTTCTAGTGTAGTATCCAATACTTATGTATTTGACTCATAACAGTTCAAAATAGCACTGTAGCAGCAGGACAGAGGGTCAGTGACCTTCTATGGGGAGAGCAGTGATTGGTGGTTATGTAGGGACTGAACCCTTCTATAGGATTTGACCTCTAACCCCTTGTTTTGTTATTTCAGTACTGTACCCTTCTATGGGTTTGACCTTTTATTTTGCAGACTCAAACCCCTTTATGGTACCTAACAGATACCTAAACATATCCTATATAAGCTATGTTTGATGTACAGAGAGACAGCGTGGCCATCGGGCTGGGTCACTCTCCAAGCTGCTGCAGAGCTTGTAATTGATGCTGAACTCCTTGATTTAATAAACTTTTATGATCAAGAACAGTGTCAAGCGGGTTTCCTATCAGCACATCATCGCAGCATTATTGTTCGGACACCACACTAGTTTTCTACATTTGTTTTTGTTTCTGTCTCTCTTTAACATTTCAACATTTTGTTCTTATACCAGAAACATAAAGTACTCACGAATGTCAGCTAAACCATGAAATATGTGCTACCAAAATTTCACTTCCTTGTAATAGGTTGCTAGTTGATCCAAGAATTGTGTTTAAACTACAGCTACTTGAGCTTAATTTGAAGACATGAAATTTGGTCTTGTGCTCTAACCTTTTCTCACTAACTCTCTATACTGTGTATTCACTTCTGTCGCCTCCATCTCTTTTCTCCTTTTCTCTCTTTCATGCCCAGCCAGAGATCAATAGCAGCACTGCATAGCTTTCAACCCTTCATTGTCTTTCTGTTTCTTCTTTTCTCTGTTTTCTCTTCTACTTCCATTTCATCCACACGCCTGAGGCTCTTCTTTTTTTTTTTTTTCACTTAATGCCTCTCTGTGGCTGTGTCTGTCTCTCTGTCTGTGTCTGTTTGCCGGCATTGAACGGGTTTCTTAAATCACATTTGAACTGCAGCAAATGGGTGTAGATGAATGTTTTAATGGCGAAATCATAGCCACTTTTGGGCTAAAACTGCACGCTATAATCAGTGAGGTTTTGAGGAGGGGAAAAAGCTTTGTCATTCCCCCTTGTTAACACTTAATATAACGGTTGTTAGCACAATAAATGTATTGTATCCCCTGTGGAAGACAAGCTTCCTACAGACAGGAAAATTTTCAAAATCCTAACAGACTGTGAAAACAGAGACTTTCACTGCAAACAGTGGATGTGTACAGAATTTGTTGTGCTGCTGAGTCTTTGCTTACTCTGATAAACCAAGGAGTGTGAATAAAGATAAACAAATACCTAGATCTATGGGTAGTGCAGTATCTAAACACTCAGAAAACTGCTAAGAAAAGACAACCAGAAGGCAAATGAGCTGTAGAGCAAAGACTTATTAAAAAGCATTAAGAAACTATAGTAGTTGCAAGCTGATCATATTGAACATTCCTGTTAAAGGCTTGGTATCAAACAGAATATATATACTCTTGTCATTACTATGCTTTACTAGGCTTCCCACACCTGGAACAAACTCCAAGAATATCTTATATGTCCAAATCGTCGAAACTTTAAAAATTTTTTGTAACACTGATTTGTTTAGACATCCGTGCAACCTTAATTGTCCTATCTTTTATTGTTTTCATTCAGTTTCTCTGTTTACCCTGCTAATTTTATTCCCTTATCTTTAAATTTTTTTAAAGAGGTGGTATTATGCTTTTTGGCTTTTCCCCTCACCTTTATTGAGTTATATACCTTTTTGTGCATGTAATAGGTTTGCAAAGTGAAAAAGCCCAAAGTCCAGCCCAAAGGGAGTTCCCGTCTCTGACAGAAAACACTGCTCTGAACTGCCTGAAAACAGCTCATTTGTAGTCCAGCCTTTTCTTCTGCTTTGCTGTGACGTCAAACAAAATGCGTGTCATAACGCTCACCAAGTGGCTAGTCCGACATGCCCTCAAAAACACACACCTCCTCTCCCTTCCAAACACTAGCTACCGTCCAGGTAGTCGATGGACATAAAATTGTTACTGCTGATTACTTTTGATTGGCTAGTAGTCCTTAACTAGGTACTGCGCATGTGCAACTTCCAGCAAAGATCATTTAGAGACAAGATGTATCACTCCATAGCTATAACGAAGCCTTCAACACAGGGTGAAAAGAGGAGCTGCAGCAATGGATAGTATGAAAAAAAATATTGTGTTTTTTGAACCTGTAAATGAGCACAATACCACCTCTTTAAATAACTTATATTGCTCCCTTACTTTTTTAATCATTTTAATTATTTCCATTATATTATTTTATCACATAACCTCTCTATGTTTATGTAAAGCACTTTGGTCTCTTAGCTCTATACATAAAGTTGCCTTGCCTTGCCTTGTCCATAATATACCTACACAGACAAGACATTAATTACTGCAGATGTCTGCTCCACACTTACAAGCATCATCCAAAACACTGTTGGGCCTTTCTTCCTGAGATTAATTTCTGTGTTTGTGTTCACTGTCAGACGTATGTCTTTTCCTGTCTCGCGCAGCAGCAGGCCTCTCCAGTTTTGTAAATCTTTGAGTTATGTTTGAAATAATATTGATTGCACCAACGGAATTGCAATATGTGCTGCCTGATTTGGCCCAGACTCAGCTCAATACAGAACATCAGTCAGCAATCAATCTGATATTAAGGAAAACAAGACATGCGCTGCCTGCCATCTCTGTTTGTTAAAATTTAACTTGGCACATGCTGTTTGAGATCCAAGTGTTGTTTAAAAAATGACAATTTGCCTTTGGCTTCAAATTGCTCAGTCAAATGATAATAGCCGTGTACCTTTTTCACCATTAAAGGCCCATGAAAAATCCAAACATAATTATATATATTGCTGCTGCTGGAAGCTAATTTCAGTTTCTCTGCAGGTTTGCCAACATCCAACAAGTCATTGGCTCACATTGTTTGCAAAACTCCATTAAAAACAACTTGCTGGGACAAATTGTTGAATTGAATATAATCAATCATTTTAAATTATACTTGTATTTTTTCCTAACATGAATTTACAATAGCACAATCATTGCTTTTGAACCAAAACTATTGTAGTTAATTTCTTCACCTAAAGTTGCACAAGGAGAATTTAATTCTAGTTCTCACCTACCGTACTACATGTAGTTGAGAGAGTTATTGGTTGCTGTAGTCCTTCCTCCTCTCCATACTGGCCGTTAAGCGATCCTTTCCCAGCAACACTCCACTGTTGATGGATGCTGATGGGAGATACAATTCACAGTCCTCCTACTGTGCAAAAATGCATTTTAGTTCAGCTGAAGAGGCTTCACCATTCTGTGCAGGTTTATTGTTGTTTATTGCTGGCTTTGTGAGCCGGCAGCAAGCCTTCCTTTATAAGTAATCCTCCACAGCAAGGAAACGCAGTCCAGGAAAACAGGAAGAGGGGATTTTGTACTGAAAAGCACTGGAAGATATTTGAAGACGGTACACCACTTTATTTGTATAACTCAGATTGCTAAAGCCTCATATTAGCATCTGTTGTACTTTAGAATACGTTTTCTCACAAAACGAGAACACAGTTATTGTTCCTTACCTGTGGCTCAGGAAGTACAGTGGGTTGTCCATTGATCATAGGATTGGCAAATCATTCCTCGTTGCCTCTTGTCCACAAATCAAAGTGTCATTGTGAGTGAGTGAATGAGCGTCAAAAACCTTTTAAAGCGCTATGTAAATGTAGCCATTTACCTTTTACTGTGAAACAGTATCAAGTCATGGCCTGTACAGACAGGAGGAGTCATTGCAGGGACCAATAACTATTTCAACTGACACATGGGCATGTAAGTTTTATATTAAGAAAAATCACATCCTTCAACCGTATGCAGTGGTAGCGAAAGTGGAAATAGGCCTCACAAACATCATGTTTAGCTCCTTAATACATTTTTGTTAGTAATAAATACAGATAAATGTTCTGTTTAAAGAGACATACATCAGTCAGTGCAGCAGATTCTCTCTGCAAGCAGTTTAAATTGATCTTGTGGGAGCTTATGACTGAGTGGTAAAGCAAACTGACGAACTTGACACTGGTGGGTTTCAACTTTTCCTTGGTAGAATTTTGTACAAAGAAGCATATGATGGTTCCATTAGGACTGACTCGCTGCTTTTACCAAATCTGTGTGTTTCCTCTTAAATTCCTCCCTCTTTTTGCAGCCACCCATCCTGTCCCCTTTGGCTAAATACTATAGGAACTAACCACCTCCTCGTTCCCAGGGGAGACCTATTTAAGCAAACACAGGAAGAGGATGTATTCCAAATGGGCCAATGATTAGCAGATGTGTGTAGTTTGTCCCTGGATAAACCTCGGGGCTAGAGGGGTCAGCCCGAGGTTTTCACCTCCAGACTCATGCTGTTGCTTACAGATGCAGCGTAATAAAGCGCAGAGCTCAGAGAGGCAGCTAAAGCACAGATCAGCGTTGGCCGCTGTCCATCAAATTCATAATCCATTCATATTAAAGACCTGTGTAGTTCCACTTTTCTTTAGATTAGACAACTGTTATAACTGTATTTTTGCGGTGTGTTTCTTAGCCATCACTCTCTTTCTAGGCGCACAATCTGCAAACACTGTGTTGTCTTTACAGTGTCTGTTTGGCCTGTGTTTCAGGGCGGACCAGGCATAAGGGGAGCCAGAGGAGACAGAGGAGAGCCAGGAGTGACGGTTAGTAAAATGCACTTCATTTAAGAGACCTGTTAGATTTCAGTCTCAAATATTATCTATTTTGCATCTTTCATGTGTTTGAGTCACATGTTCCCAGTTGGGGAAGAAAAACCACCACAGGAGTTAACAGTAATGGGGCGGTCGGACTGGACTTTGCCAGGCAATATTTTTATTGTGTGGTGAAAAAGCAGCCGGGACAAGAAATCTCATAGACATGGTTGGGAGCACAACTCTGGGAGCTGGCATAATTTTCATGATTTTATTGATGAATAAAATGAACCTTTACCAATCAATATTTCTTGGCTTAGAGTTCAATTCCACCCAGCTCTCAAACTGGCCTATAGATTTCACATTTCAAAGTTCAATCAGGCTGAACTCTGCGTGAGGCGGGGTCGGTTTGCGACAGGAAGTGAATAGGCCTCGCCCCATCCCTCTGTGAGCTCACAAGGCTAGGCAAGTTGTTTGTCAGATGTTTCACTCATAATCTGAACATGCAGGTCCACACCTCGACCTCCAGGGACTTCACAGCCCCCGTTCTAATTAGAAGATGAAAAGAAAAAAGTGAGTGGTATGAAGCAATGTCCACGGCTCACAAACAAAGAGCCTTTTCAACAGCAGCCCACTCCATCCTCCGGAACGGATGTGAAGCACTCTTGGGCTGAAATAAGTGGTCGTTTTGGAAAAGCATAAATCAGACTTGCCCTCAATGTTGAGGCAGGCTCTTGTCACCCCGGCGACTATCCTGTCTTCAATAGCCGCTGGTCCAACAAATCCTGTCTCGTTCTATTAGTGAGAGATTTACTGTTGAGTTTGCATCTGCTATGGTTTTGATATGGCAATCTGTTCCAAACTGTTACAAACCATCCAGCTGTGGCAGTCAGTACAAGGCCTGATGCTGCTGGAAATTTTACAATACCAATACCCAGTTCCCACAATTGTAATTTAATCTTGGACATAGATATGTTCTGCACCCTTTCTTTTTTGAAAGAAGCAGCAGGTGTTCGGCCACTTCTGCTCAGACACGCAGGGCTGTCAATCAAGAAAGTACGACTCTTTATCTCAACCACATGAGTTTGTTGAGTGACAATCTATCAAGTACAGTACATGAAATTGCCCACCCAGAATTTAGCACATCTTGCTAAAAATTCCCAAGAACAAAACACAGACATGATCAAACTCATGCAAGGCCTTTACAGTACAGACTATGTATGTTATGTTTGATGGGTGTAATTGTGTAAAAGTTTTTGAGGAGATGCCTTTCTGTCCTGCTGGGAAACACATTCTGTCTAGTAGATACATGACTAGTTACATTAAAGGCAAAGTGCGCAGTTATTAATATATACCTTTAAGTAATTTGATTTTCAGTCATCTGTAAATTGATTCAGCTCTTCAACTGGTAGTTGGTGATATTTATCATTTAGTTAAACATGACAGAACCCCCCCCACTCTATTCATGTATATCTGATCCAAAGTTTCTTTTGATTGTTTGCATGAATAAGAACACATGAAGCCAGTAACTGTATGGTTTAAGAGTAAAACAATACAGCCAGAGTGAAGATTACTTTGGCTACCGCTGCTGCTGAGCCGACAAGCTACAAGTGCTGCAAATCAGTGGCGGTTTGCAGGAATTCCTCGACTCCCACTGCAGGAACGCTGTCTGCAGCTCGTACACATGGATTAAATAAACTACCACACCGGCAAACCCTGATTTTAGATGGATGGACTAGTGTCTAAATCTATTTCCTATTGTAGGACACCCCCAGTCTTCGAGGAAATGGGCACACATCCATTAGCTCAGCAGATATAAGCACAACATTGTCATAAAATAGACAATTAAACTAAAATGGTATAGCTAAGCCATGAAATTGCCATGTACTTCTGGTAAGTTAAGATTGATTTTTTTAGCTTTCTGAAAAGTACTGCTTTGGTTCCACATTGCTGTTACTGAAGAACAGAAGGATTAAGAATTTGTACTATGATTAAAGTGCATTTCATGAATATGTGAATGTGTCTTAAAGGTTCAGTGTTTAACATTTAGGAGGATCTATTCACAGAAATGCAATATAATATACATAACTATGTTTTCATTGGTGTTTAAAGACCTTACATAATGAACCGTTATGTTTTTATTACCTTAGAATGAGCCATTTCTATCTACACCGCGGGTCCACTTACATGGAAGTTGCCATGTTGTGCTGCCATGTTTCTACAGTAGCCCAAACGGACAAACTGCTCTATGGACGTTTTTTTTTTTTTTTGTCACTACATTGAATATGTACGAAGAAGAAGTAGCAGTAGTAGTAGTCTGGTCGTCTGGTTTGTTAGAAGAAAGAAAAGACATGAAATTTGGACAAGTAGGGGAGCACACATATTATTTAGCACAAGAGCCGACAGAGCGTGTCAGCCACCGCTTCTCCTACTCAATTGCAAAGAGAGGGGTGAGCAGATGCTGAGCCGTTGGTTGCAATTTGCAACCCTCACCACTAGATGCCACTAAAACCTACACACTGAACCTTTAAAGGATTTCTGTTGCTTAAAAGTTTGCTAAAAAATGTAATTAATATGACATCCAGTGTGTTGTTTTCACAGGGACCTCAAGGGCCAGTGGGAGAGATTGGCCCTCCTGGACCCTCAGGACCGCCTGGTCCTCAGGGACCCAGTGGTCTCTCAATTCAGGGACCCCCGGTAAGACTTTGCTTCTGTGTGTTTGTGTGCGCATATTGAAAGGGCAGTTTAATGTCAAATTCTCAGGAGTGCAACACCACATCTTTCCTCAATTACTTTTATAATTTCAACATTGAAATAGTGTACGTTTCCTCTCAGAACAAACAACTGTGGCTCTAATGTTTAGATGGAATGTGTTTGTGATAAAATGTCAAAAGAAAAACATTTTTAGAAATAAAACTGGCACAAAAAGGACAAATTCTGTTATTCCCAAACATCACTGCTACATTGAATTATGATGGAAACCAAGTCACAAAAAGTGTGCTGTTTGCCAGTTCATTCCCACCTGTCTCCAGTAAGGTCACAAAATGTGTGCAATTAGAAACAGACTTAGTATTGAGCTGTCAACCACCTGCCAATATAAACTGACAAATGTTGACGAATGCCTCAAATAGACTTCCAGACATGCTAAAGCTGTTCTGGGGACTTGTGGTGGCCCAGCATCTTATTAAGATAACTGATGTTGGTTTTTCCAGTCCTGCTGAGATGTAATGACATTGTTTTACAGGGTCCTGCTGGGGAGAAGGGAGAGAGAGGAGAGATCGGTCCAGCAGGACACATGGTAAGACAAATTCTCTCCAAGAAATTGACATAATAGTAAGACAAAGAGGTGAAGTGTGTGGTGGGACATGTTGATATAATTTCCAACATCACAAAGTTGAACCTAGAGGTGCAACTATATTCCAATCTGCCTGACATGCAGTGGTTTCTCCCTCTTGAATAAATAAGCTTTGTAGTATTGGGCTATAACAAACCCAACTCTCTCTCTCTCTCTCTCTCTCTCTCTGTGAATGTGAATGTGTGTGTTTATAAATTGTTCTCCTCAGTGTGTATGTGCGGAGAATACAAATGAGTCCTACATCCATTATCACTCAGATGCCATGGCCCTGCAGTCTCACAGAAATGAGATTTGTTGCCCTGCAAAAGCATTTTCCTGGAACGTCAGTCAATTTTTCATTATTTTTCTTTTGTTTAAACATTTTACTCTATTCTCAAATGCCTGACATTACACCATCCATGTGCACACACACATATATATATATATTTTAATGTGGACTTATTTTTGAGGTGGACAAACAAATTCAAGTGTTGAAATGTAAAAAAAAAAAAAAAAAAAAAGACTTATTATTCTGGCCATATGGCAAACTGCTCCAGCTAACCAGGCTTCTGACACTGAAATTTGTTGACTTGTTTATAAATATTGTAATAATATGTCACATCATGACAAAGCAATAAATAAGGTTTTAAAATTTTTAGTCGGTCGACAGAAAGCAAATAATGAGACCAAACCCAAAGAAATTATAATCAAAGAACCGTTAATACGGTAAAATTATAAACAAAAATACAGTATCTTATAAACAAAAAACCTAAATATGTACTTTCATGTTTCTGTACATTTTTCTGTTCGATTTTAACTAATAGTTTATGAAAATAAACGTCACTGTCCATACATGGGATTAAATGTTTCTCTGTTTGCCCAATAAATGTCAATATTTATATTAAAATCAATAGAATAAATTAATGTACAATTTATGTAATACACTTAAATATGTAATGGATGTTGCTTAACCAAACTAAATAACATGAATTCCTAAAGCTGAGATTGATAGTTTGATGATTATAGATACTCAATTAAGCTAGTTACATTAACTTTAGCAGGAGCTTAGCTGGTGTGTGTGTGTGGGGTGGGGGTGGGGGAGTCTCTTTTCTTTGTCACAATTAGATTTAGCTACTGCCTCTTGGGAAATAAACTGAGGTATAGATTTATCTCAATCAAAACTGCATAACATGCAGCTAAAATACTGCTCAATATAATGTCTGTGTAATGTATTAATATCTATTACAGCTTGAGAGGTCAGGAGAGTTAAAGGGAAGAAATGAGGGGGGTGTGGAGATAAAGAGTTCAAGTAGCACTGTGCGTGTATGTGGAGTGTTTTGTTGCTGACACAAACGTGCACGTGGATACAGAGCGGTCTAATGGAATCATTGAGATGTGAATAATCATTGCCTACGTCTCCATTATTGTGCAGTGAACCAATCAGAGGTAAAACTGAATTAATTAAATGGTGTTCTACTGGGAGCCCTGGACATTCACAAGGACAGAGTCAATGTTCTTGTAACAGTTTTTTTTTTTTTTTTTTACTTATTCTGTTGGAACTTATGTAGGAATACGTTGCAGTAAAACTATCTTTCTTGACACATTGCAGTGCTTGTAAAACACACTTGTAACTGTTACTTTCAAGGCCTGGTACGCCCTCACTTTGAATTGCCTTGTTGTTGAAATGTGCTATACAAATAAACTTGCCTTGCCTTGCCTTGCCTTGCCTCACAGCTGTTAATTATTCTGCTTAGTTAGACTACTGAAACCAGTATCCTTAGTGTGGTAACAATACTAATAGAGTACTTCATTTGGTACCTGTAAATGTCTTGTATGGACATGTGAGGTTATCTATTTTTTTATTTTTTTTATTTTTGAAACATTTGTTGAAAGTAAACAACGGTAAATTATTTTGTTAACTTTTGATCAATAAAATTGAAAGCTCTCTTTTTTCCCCCCTTTTTTGGTGGGTCGCAAACCTCCTCTAAAAACGACAGTAACAAGAATAAAACGAGTGTTTAAACAAGTCACTAAACTACACTAAAGACTCACAAACAGAGGAAAAAAGTATCAAATGAAGAACTGGTTTGACTGGAGACGTTTCATTACTACTCGGTACTGGGCTGTTTCGGACGATACCTTAAAGGTATCGAGTAGCGATACCCATCCCTAATAGCTACCGACTTCCAAACTTCTTGTGGCCTTCAGATTAGCCCAAGAACAGTTCGTAGAGAGCTTCATGGAATGGGTTTCTATGGCCCATCAGCTGCATCCAAGCCTTACATCACCAAGTGCAATGCAAAGTGTCGGATGCAGTGGAGACGTGTTCTCTGGAGTGAACAATCACGCTTCTCTGTCTGGCAATCCGATGGATGAGTCTGTGTTTGGCGGTTGCCAAGATAACAGTACTTGCCTGACTTGTACCAAGTGTAAAGTTTGGTGGAGGGGGGATGATGGTGTGGGGTTGTTGTTTAGGGGTTCCAGTGAAAGGGAACTGTTCATGCTTCAGCATACCAAGACATTTTGGACAAATTAATACTCCCAACTTTGTGGAAAAGTTTGATGAGTTTGATGTGGAGAACTTGACTGGCCTGCACAGTCCTGACCCCAACCTGATAGAACACTTTTGGCATGAACTTTTGTCAAGATAGTGTGTTAGAGAACAGACTAATAGGGGATAAATGACAAATCTGTCAAGATTTTAAAATAACTCTTAAGAGAGGGGAAAACACAGAGGGAAACACTAGAGATAGGGCCGGGACCCTTGACAGACAACGAAGACAAATGATACTAAACAAAGGGAAGACACAGTATTAAATATACCATAGGGAGGTGATTAACAATACACAGATGAAACCAATTGGGGAGGAGCAAACGAAAGAACAGGAAGTAAAGTGAATACAGACACAAGAGGAAAGGTGTGCAAAATAAAACAGGAAATACAAAACTCAGAACCATGACATTATCACCAAATTTGTTTTTTTTTAGAGTTTAAAAAACACAAAAACAGACATTTTGCTCTTGTTTCCATGGAGCTTAATACATTCTCGTAGACAGACGTTTGTTTTCTGAATTTGCTTTAAGTGATTTCCCCAAATAGTTTGAAAGTGGAGAATGTGGGAGCCAACATCCATAAAAACCTCTTTCAGCTCCATCTCCGCTCCAGCTCATTGAGTTAAAGTAGATCCTGAAGCAGCACTACCCACCTGTTGTAGATATAACACAGGTCTGTCCTACAAATACTTTTCCATCAAGTTTATGAACTGGAAAAAGAACACAAATACAACCTTTCCTTTATAGTGTCCTGGCCGGGATGTTTTTCCTTGAGAAACAAGGAAAAAAAGTGAGCAGAAACTCTTTTACACAGACAGTTTTTATTTAGGTGCATCAGCTGGTGTTGTGCATCGCTGTGTTGTCTGAGGACCAGAACAGATTAAATAACACGGTGGACTCCATTATGGCTCTGAGCCCAGATTCACTAGAGAATGTCACAGAGGTGCTAACCGATCTGTCTTCATGTTTTACCTGTAATAGATTTTTAGAAAAGAAAACATATAATTTATATAATATGCACTAATATGTAAATATTGTTTGTCAATGTTCATGTCATCGGTTAGCACCTAAACTCACTCATTGTTTAGAAAGTCCTGATCTTTTGTTCTTTTACTGCCTCCTGGGATAAGATACTACAACAATGATCGGTGTAGGTATAAGAAATTTCTGAGGACGAGTCAATAAACTAATTTTATAGCCAGATTTAGCTGCAGTAAAGCTCTCCATTTGGACCTGACAGTGCAAAGTTTTGATTTTGAGAGACAGTTCCCATAGCCAGCATTATGGAACACTATTATTTTTTTCCACACCAGAGCACAACTTGTTACAGTTACTGCTCCCATCTGCAGATCACAGATCATGTCAAACTGATGCATTGATCTGCCTTCATAACACGCTGTAGTATGACGGGATGGTCACTTTCTAATGACTTCCTTTAATAACCCTCTACTTTCATTCTGTACTTCAAGATGGTGGTCACCCTCTGCAGAGTGTCTTTATTAATCTTTAAGAGTAGATTTAGTGGCTGGGTAGTAATGTTGATTAATTGCCACTGAAAAATGTGTTTTTCTGACGTTAATGTCCCCTAAAATGTCAAACGCTTGACTTTACTGACTTATATCTGTGAAAAGTTTGACACTAGAGAGGTGTTTTCATGTTCCTTTACTGATTCAAACGTACCTCAGACAATCTAGATTTGGTGTGAAACAAATTCAAAAGCCAATCGCTGTCTAGAAACTGCCACCAGCAAAGAAACCTGAAACCTCCAGCACAGAGCAGACATGCCAGTACAGACAGTGAGAGTTTGTTATGATGTAGTGAAGGTTTTGACAGCAAACGTGCAATTTGTGGATGTAAACCGGACCCTGTAGCTTCCTTGCTTATCTACTACATAATAACAATGTGCCACTGTGACCACTCTGTAACATTGCAGCAGATATTATCACAACCACTAAATACAACACATAACATAAATTGAAGATGCTAACTACACTTACCATTCTGATAGTCCGTGTGATCTGCGTCTGACTGAGGCTCAAACATATAGGTTATGGCTGAATCTTCTCTCCTCTAAGGCTAGCCATCTCGATCCGCACTGCTTTTTCATCGGTCAAGAAGAAGAAGACATAAGTATGTTATGTCTGTTGTTATTTTAGTTATTTAGATAAACACACAGGTCTGATATTAACACAAACAGGACCTATTTACACGCAACAACACATGGAGAGAGGTCAGCCCTGAGCGGTTAGGGATTCTGAACCCACGCCTCAAGAGGAGACTGCAACCTGAACGTGGCGCCTTAGACCGCTCAGCCATCTTGACTTCCTACATTAATCTTGCACAAGCGGCGGTGCTGGGCAGGCATTCATAGAGCCAGAATTTCTCAATGAGGGAGAAGGAGTAAATGTGCTTCCAGACCCTTTTCAGAGTTTTGTTTCACTTTTTATGTGTTGACAACCATGTTAGAAAGTCTTTTTGTGTCAACGTGGTCTTAATTATAAGACAACATTTTACATTGATGACGATAATGGTAAATGGACTGCAATTATATAGCACTTTTCTAGTCTATCGAGCACTCAAAGTGCTTTAAAACACATGCAAACTTTCACCACCCATTCACACACATGCATACACTGATAAGAGAGGCTGCCATGCAAGGTGCCAAGGTTCAGTGTCTTGTTTAAAGACAATTTGTTGTCATGCTGATGCTGATAATCATGTGCCTTATGATTATAGCCTCTTCTTTGGGGATTTTTATATGCACTCTTCTGTCGCCTGGCTCGTTAAATGACTCGTGAATCAGTTCCTTTTGTTGAGAGTTTTGTGAGTTGATGAGACCGTCTCGGGTTACGTATGTAACCCTTGTTCCCCGAGAAGGGGAACGAGACACTGCGTCGGTGACGACACTATGGGAACGCCCCTGGGCGTGGCAGGGCTGAACTATGAATGAAACTACTCTAATCCTATTGGTGTTACTAGAACGGTAGTGTGTGACGGCGTAACCGGAGGGGGTATATAAGCACGCCGGCACATAGGACACATTAGCCCTTTCTATGAAGCAAGGCACTCCAGGCGGGGTGAGGTGTGGCGGACCGACGCAGTGTCT